>NC_054484.1:12329193-12649198 GCF_017639515.1 Carcharodon carcharias | reverse complement strand
ATCACCAGGGCCAGATGGGCTGTATCCCAGGCTGTTGAAGGAAGCTATGGAGGAAATAGTGGATGCTCTGAGGATCATTTTCCAATCCTCACTATATACAGGCAAGGTCCCAGAGGACTGGAGGTCTGCAAACGTTGTAATATTATTTAAAAAGGGCGCGAGGGATAGGCCAGAAAATTAAAGGCTGGTCAGTCTGACTGCGGTGGTGAGCAAATTATTGGAAACAATTCTGAGAGACAGGATAAACTGTCAGTTAGAAAGGCATGGATTGATCAGGGATGGTCAGCATGGTTTTGTTAGGGAAAGATTATGTCTTTAGATGTGTCTCCCTCCAACAACCACAACCATCTTAATAGAATTTTTTGAGGAAGTAACAAGGAGGATTGATAGGGGTAGTGTAGTGGATGTTGTCTACATGTATATTAGTAAGGCACTTAGCAAGGTCCCACATGGCAGACTGGTCAGGAAAGTGAGATTCATGGGTTATAGAAGAAGGTGGCAGGTTGAATCAAAAAATTGGTTCAGTGCAGAAAACAAAGGGTAAAGGGTAATGTTATTGTGAATGGAAAACACTTTCCAGTGTTGTTCCACAGGCTCGGTGCTGGGGCCCTTGCTGTTTGTTGTATATATTAATGATTTATATTTAAATTTGCGAATGACACAAACATTTGCCATGTAGTTGATAGTGAAGAGGATAGCTGTCAACTCCAGAATGATATCAATGGTTTGTTGAGCGGGCAGAGAAGTGGCAAATGGGATTTAATTTGGAAAAGTGTGAGGTAATGTATTTGGGGAAGGCAAACAAAGCAAGGGAATGCTCAATAAATGGGAAATTATTGAGGGGTTGAGGAAGTGAGAAACCTTGGAGTGCATCACCACAGGTCCCTGAAGGTGGCAGGACAGGTGGACAAGGTGGTCAAGAAAGTAAATGGAATGTTTTCCTTTATTGGATGAGGTATTGAATACAAAAGCAGTGATGCAATGATGGAACTGTATAAAATGCTGGTTAGGCCGCAGCTGGAATTTTATGTACAGTTCTAGTCACCACATTACAGGAAGGACACAATTCCTCTGGAGATAGTACAGAGAAGACTTGCAGAATGCTGCCAGGGCTTGAAAATTGCAGCTATGGTTCTATGCCCTGGGACTGAAATGTTTGGCCTCCAACAACCACAACCATCTTAATTTGTGTCGGGGGAAATTTCCCCCCCACCCTCCCCCCCCCCCACAGATTCCTATTGGCTTCACAGAATCACAGAATGTTACGGTGCAGAAGGAGACCATTCTGCACATCATGTCTGCACCGGCTCTCCAAGTGAGCATTATGACCTAGTGCCATTCTCCTACCTTTTCTCCGCATCCTTGCACATTGTTTTTATTCAAATAATCATCCCATGCCCTCTTGAATGCCTCAATTCAACCTGCCACCACCACACTTCCAGGCAGCGCATTCCAGGCTCCAACCACACGCTGTGCGAAAAAGGTTTTTCTCACGTCACATTTGCTTCTTTTGCAAACCATTTTATATCTGTGCCCTCTCGGTCTAGAACCGTTTACAAGCGGGAACAGTTTCTCCCTATCTCCTCTATCCAGCCTCCTTATGATTTTGAACATCTCTATCAAATCTCCTCTTAGCCTTCTCCTCTCCAAGGAGAATAGTTCCAACCTCTCCAGTCTATCTTCATAAATGAAGTTTCTCATCCCTGGAACCATTCTTGTAAATTTTGTTAGAGTTCATTAATGCCGTGCTCATAGCTGTCTAAGGAGGAGACATTAAAATACAAAGTGCTGGATATTGAAACCACGACTGCCGCAGATCTACCCGGTACACCTTGGAAATACATAATGGGTGAATACACAGGGCAGGCTGCAGCTACTGCAGAGAGATTGCAAGAAAGACTTCAGCAGAAGAGACTGGCTGAAAGCTGGGCTCCCTCCCTCTCTCCCTTTTGGAACAAGTGTATTACCCAGTTCCGAAGCCCACTTTACTACAAATCTACCAGCGAACTAAGATTTCGTAATAATTGCAACATCTCACTTGTCTGACCAGGAAACCAGCTAATCTAATTTGGCCATAATTTAAAAAAAACCTACGCCTCAAGGACGAACAAAGAACATTTTAACGTATATTCTTTTAAATTTTTTTATTGAACTCGAACTTTCCTTATTTCTGACACCTGTGTATGTGATGTTGCATTTTTTATTATTATTTTTCTCGGGTTTGGTTGTTAATTAATTTGCTCTTTCTTCAACTCAAGAAAAACCTTGTTTGATTGGCTCTTTATTGACCACTGCGTTAACAGTTAAATACATTCTGTTTTGGAAAAGGCATTTCTTGATGAAAAAAAATGCTTAAACCTTTGTTATGACCAACAGAGGAGGTTGATTAGAGGGGAGCCAGTTCACCCCTTCTCACCTGGTCACAACACTTCCAAAAACCACAATTATCCTCCTTTGTGTTAGATATGACTCCAACCAGCGGTGAGTTTTCCCCCGATTTCCATTGATTCCAGTTCTGCTAGGATTCCTTGATGCCACACTTGGTCAAATGCAGCCTTGATGTCAAGGACAATCACTCTCACTTCGAATTCTGCTCTCTTGACCATGTTTGGCAGAACCTAAACTGAGCATCAGTGAGCAGGTTATTTCTGAGTAAGTGGTGCTTGATAGGACTGTCAACGGCCCTTTCCATCACTGCTGATGATCGCGAGTAGGCTGATTTTTAAAATTTTTTCATGGGATTTGAGCATTGCTGGCTAGGCCAGCATTTATTACCCGCCCCTATTTGCCCTTAAGAAGTGGGTGGAGAGCCGTCTTCTTGAATTGCTGCAGTTTCTGTGATGTAGGTATGCTCACAGTGCTGTTAGGAATGGAGTTCCAGGCTTTTGAACCAGCGACAGTGAAGGAACAGCAACATATTTCCAAGTCAGGATGGTGAGTGACTTGGAGGGGAACGTGCAAGTGATGGTGTTCCCGTCTATCTGCTGCCTTTGTCCTACTTGATGGTGGAGGTTGCAAGTTTGGAAGGTTCTCTCAAAGGAGAGAACTTTGGTGAGTTGCTGCAGTGCATCTTGTAGACAGTACACAGTGCTGCCACTGTGCGTCGCTGGTGGAGGGAATGAATGTTGATGGTGGTGGGTGGAATGCCAATCAAGTGGGCTGCTGTTTCCTGGATGGTTTTCAGTTTCTTGAGTGTTGTTGGAGCTGCACTCATCCAGGCAAGTGGAGAGTATTCCATCACACTTCTGAATTGTGCCTTATAGATGGTGGACAGGCTTTGAGGAGTCAGGAGGTGAGTTACTCTCCGCAGAATTCCCAGTCTCTGACCTGTTCTTGTAGCCACAGTATTTCTATGGCTGGACCAGTTCAATTTCTGGTCAATGGTAACCCCCAGGGTGTTGATAGTGGGCACTTCATTGATGGTAATGCCATTGACTTTCAAGGGGAGATGGTTCGATTCTCTCTTGTTGGAGATGGTCATTGCCTGGCACTTTTGTGGCATGAATGTTATTTTCCACCTATTAGTCCAAACCTGAATGATGTCCAGGTCTTGCTGCATTTGGACATGGACTGCTTCAGTATCTGAGCAGTTGCGAATGGTGCTGAACATTGTACAATCATCAGCGAATATCCCCACTTCTGACCTTTTGATGGAAGGAAGGTCATTGATGAAGCAGCCGAAGATGGTTAGTCCGAGGACATTACTCTGTCAAGTTCCTGCAGTGATGTCCTGGGACTGAGATGATAGGGCAGAAATTGGCCAGATTGGATTTGTCTTGCTTTTTGTGCACAGGACATACCCGGGCAATTTTCCACGTTGCTGGGTAGATGCCAGGGTTGTAGCTGTACTGGAACAACTTGGCTAGGGGTGCAGCAAGTTCTGGAGCTCAAGTCTTCAGTACTATTGCCGGAATGTTGTCAGGGCCCATAGCCTTTGCAGTATCCAGTGCCTTCATTCGTTTCTTGATATGATTTGGATTGAAGACTGGCATCTGTAATGCTGGGCACCTTAGGAGGTGGCCAAGATGAATTATCCACTCGGCACTTCTGGCTGAAGATGGTTGCAAATACTTCATCCTTGTCTCTTGTACTGGTGTGCTGGGCACCTCCATCATTGAGCATGGGGATAGTTGCAGTATCTCTTCCTCCAGTGAGTTGTTTAATTGTCCGTCAACATTCCTGACTGGATGTGGCAGGACTATAGAGCTTAGATCTGATCTGTTGGTTGTGGAATCACTTAGCTCTGTCTATTGCTTGCTGCTTATGCTGTCTGGCATGAAAGTGGTCCTGTGTTGTAGTGTCACCAGGTTGACACCTCATTTTTAGGTATGCCTAGTGCTGCTCCTGCCATGCTCTCCTGCACACTTCATTGAACCAGGGTTGATCGCCTGGCTTAATGGTAATGGTAGAATGGGGGATATGCCGGGTCATAAGGTTACAGATTGTGATTGAGTACAATTCTGCTGCTGATGATGGTTCACAGCCCCTCATGGGTGCCCAGTTGTGGAACTGCTAGATCTGTTCAAAATCTATCCCATTTAGCATGGTGGTAGTGCCACACAACACAATGGAGGGTATCCTCAATGTGAAAAAGGGATTTGATCTCCACAAGGACTATGCGGTGGTCACTCCTACCAGTATTGTCATGGACAGATGCATCTGCGACAGGTAGATTGGTGAGGATTAGGTCAAGTAGGCTTTTCCCTCTTATTGGCTCCCTCACCACCTGCTGCAGTCCCTGTCTAGTAGCTATGTCCTTTAGGACTCAGCCAATTTGCTCAGTAATGGTGCTACTGAGCCACTCTTGGCAATGGACATTGAAGTCTCCCATCCAGAGTACATTCTGCATCTTGCCACTCTCAATGCTTCTTCCAACTGGTGTTCAACATGGAGAAGTACTGATTTATCAGCTGAGGCTGTGGGGGTGGGGGAGGGGAGTGGTGGTTGGTGGTAACCAGCTGGAGATTTCTTTGCCCATTTTTGATCTGATGTAATGACACTTTATGGCATCCGGAGTCAATGTTGAGGCCTCCCAGGGCTACTCCCTCCTGACTGTATGCCACTGTGTCACCTTTGGTGGGTCTGCCCTGCCGGTGGGACAGGACATACCAAGAATGATGATGGCGGTGTCTGGCCCTTTGTCTGTAGTGTATGATTTGGTGAGTATGACTATGTCTGGCTGTTGGTTGACTAGTCTGTGGGACAACCCTCCCAATGTTGGCACATCATCAAGGAACGGGGCATTGGTGGAGCCTTTTCCTCTGGGTAGTTGTTTAGTTGTCCACCATTGGATGCGGGCAAGATTGTAGAACTTTGATCTGATCTGTTGCTACAACAACATAGCTGACAAAATCCCTCATTCCCCAACCCCTGCCCACATCACACAAAGGATCAGGGAATTGGATGCAGTTCAAGAGGAAACTTGGACAGCATCCAGAATGTATTAAAACTACAGAACGAAGGAAAGAAGAGAAGAAGGAAAGAAAAGATTTGGGCACCATTGACATTTATTGGCCTTGTTAGGTGCAACTTAGTGGTTTAGTAGGTTAGAGGGCAGTTAAGAGTCTTTAATGTGGGGTTAAAGTCACATAATAAATGAAAAGAAACAAAGATTTGCACAGCACTTTTCCTGACCTCAGGACATCTGAAAGCTTTGAAGTGTAGTCTCTGTTGCAATGTAGGAAATATAGCAGCCAATTTGTGCGCAGCAAGTTCTCACAAAGAGCAATGACATAATGACCAGGTAATCTGTTTTAGTGATGGTTAAGGGATAAATTTTGACTAGGACACCAGGGTGAATTCCACGATCCTCTTCAAAATAGTGCCTTGGGATGTTTCAATTCCATGTGAGGAGGCAGGCATCTCATCAGAAAGACAGCATCTCTGACTGTGCAGCACTCCCTTCAATATTGCATCAGCCTGGATTACGTGCTCTAGTCTCTGGCACTTGAACCCACAACCTTCTGCCCCAGAGTTGTGAGTGCTACCCGCGTGGAGCTAAGGCTGACACCTTAGAATTAGGAAGAGGTGTGGGTGCCTGAGAAAGAGCTGAGCAAGCAGTGGATCATCCTCCTCTCTGCTGGTCATTTTAACCCTTGCCTGTGTTGAGACAGGGAAGGTGAGTTGTAGGGTTTAAATCAACTCAAGCATTATCGTGTGCTCACTCATTTGTGCTCTCACTCTGCCTCTTTCTCTCACTCTCTCTCTCTATCACTCATTCTGTCTCTTTCTACCTTGCTCTCTCTCTCTCACACTCTGTCTCTTCCTCACTCTGCCTTTCTCTCTCTTTCTTTCACTCACTGAGGGTAATTTTAACATTTAACAGCAGGCAAAAAATGGGTGCTCATCACCAATTTGCTGTCAGCCTAACCCTAAAATTATCCCCACTGTTTGTCTTGCACAATCTCTTTCTCTCGCTTATTTTTTATTCATTCATGGGATGTGGGTGTCGCTGGCTAAGCCAGCATTTATTGCCCATCCCTAACTGCCTTGTTCAGAGGGCAATTAGTAGTCAACTAACTATGGGTCTGGAGTCACATGTAGGCCAGACCAGGTAAAGATAGCAGATTTCCTTCTGTAAAAGGCATTAGTGAACCAGATGGGTTTTTTTTTTACCACAATCGACAATGGTTTCATGGTCATCATCAGACTTTTAATCCCAGATATTTATCGGATTCAAGTTTCACAATCAGGTCCCCAGAACATTACCCAGAGCCTCTGGAATATTAGCCCAGTGCCAATACCACAATGCCACCGCCTCCCCCAATCCCCACCACCCCCATCCCACCCTGTCCCGACCTCAACTCTACCTTACTGTCTCTTTCTGTCTACTTGAGTCAACCAGTCCATCTCTCCAAATGTATGAAAATATAAAGATTGGAATCACTCTCAACAAAACACAAATGGTAATTAGAGCTTTCAATCTTTTTATTCATAACAAATCCTAAATGATTAAATGAGGAAAGAAACAGTTGCCTGGAAATTCCATGGTGGATTTTCAGGATGAAGCTAATCCGACCCCCTTGGAGAAATTATTTTATGGCTGAGAGCCATTTCTCTGGAACTTCTGCCTGACTTCTGCTGAAGTTCCAACGGAATATGGGGAGAACCCCATGGAAATATAGGCCCTGCCTGCATGTACCTAGCTGTTGGTAACTACCTCTGCGCATAATAAAAATGAAAAATAGCACTGCTCTAATCTCTATACTGCGGTTCATGTTTTTATAAACACATTTCTAAAGTTGCTATTTTTAAGAATAGGTAGGATGATGCAATTCTATTGGTGCAGAAAGATTAGGCTGTTATCCACTGACTGTTCACCAGTATAGGGACTGTTAGAGTTAATCGGGAAATTCTGTAAGAACCAGAAAAGCCAAGCAGGGACTTAGAGGATGTTAAGACATTACCATCTTCTCCAATGGCAATGCAGTATTTGGCAAGTACTCATTGGTTGCTCTTACATTATCAATAGTTGGAAATGGAAGCAAGAAATTCTGTAAGAATATTTAGAGGTACACTGTGTAAAACAAGTTGTCGACTAAAATGGCAGCGTGGTTATTTAATTGACAGATAATTATTTCACTTTGGATGACATTGTATCAGCCCTAAATTATACTCCGTATACAATAGTTTGTCCAATGGACATTAATGGGACTGAGTATCAAACCAATCATGCTGTCCATTTTGTGTTCCCAACCAAGGCAAATTTCCGCCCAAAATGGTAGAAGTGTTTCATTCCCGAATGCCTGGCATCTTAATGATTCAAAAACTCATGCAAAAAGAATAAGGGCTTTACAAAATAATAGCAGATATAAAACTGCTCCTTGCTAGAGCATTCTGACTGACAGCAGATTTGCGCATTTTTGTTTATTCTTTCATGGGTTGTGAGCATAGCTGGCCCATCCCTTGAACTGATTGGCTGGCTAGGCCAGTTCAGAGGGCAGTTCAGAGTCAACCACCTTGCGATGGATCTGTAGTCACATGTAGGCCAGACCAGGTAATGACAGCAGAACTCCTTCTCAAAAGGGGAATTAGTGAACCAGATGAGTTTCACAACAATCAGTGATTAGTTTCATGGTTATCATGAGACAAACTTTCATAACTTCAATATTAATTAATTGAGTTCAAATTCCACCAATTGCTGTAGTGGGATTTGAACCCATGTCCGTAAGCATTGGCCTGGGTCACAAGATTATTAGTCTAGTGACATTACCATTACATCACCACCTGCCCTTAGTGAGAGTGACAGGTTAACACTGACTTGAGACAGTTTTAGATCTCGGGCCAATTGAGAATTAGGTTGAAACTGCCAAGCTCATTTCAATCCGCAGGTTAGGATGAAACCAAGATCCCAGAGGTAAACGTCTACGTTAATTCTTAATCTTATTGTTGAAGTACACTGAGTTGAGCCTCCTCTGATGTCCACCGGTACACTTTTCGTTTGGTTGCATGGGGTAATGATCAATGGCGGAAACAAGGTGCAGAATGTTTTAGCTCAGCAAGCAGGCGTCGTGAGCGCGCCCGCTGACAATTAAGAGGGCAATGAAGCCCATTAAAGATCCAATTGTCCCCAATTTTTCATGGTCCATCCAACTTTAGATGGCAGCCTTCACATTTCTGATGAAACCTCATCCAAGGGCGGGATGAGGTTTCCAGCATTAAATAATAAAAAAAATAAAAATGTATGGACAGAACTTTCATCATGCGTATGTTGAGGTGACTGATTCTAATGCGAGGACATTTTTTTCTGGATTTTAAAATCTTGATTTCTCGATTTTAAATTCTTCAGCTCCTTGAGGCAGCTCTCTGCCCTCAGGGAGCTTTCACTCCGTGCTCCCCAGCGCCTGTGCTTATGTCAGCGTCCGCCCTCCTCCCGCCTCCACCCTGCCAGTGCCAAGTATTTCAGTGTGCGTTTCACGCTGGCTGGCCGTTAATTGGCCAGCGAGGGTGAAATCGCGGTCGGGGGCTGATCGCAGGCGGTGGTGCATTGCCCGGCCTCTCCTGGACATGATCGCACCCACACGCCGGCCTAAAAGTCCTGCCCATGGTTTTATCATTTCCCCATTTTAGTTGGGTGTATCACTCCAATTGCCATCCTGGCTCAGATCAGCCAAATTAGAGCAGATTGCCTGGCTATTGCTCGGACATGTATTACCTTTGCTCCAGACATGTCTTATCCAGCCTCAGGTTGTACAACCCCCTGACTCAATGTATACTACCCCTCACTCAATTGCACTATCTTAGCGATGTATTATCCTTCACTCAGGTTTGTGTTGCCCCTGCCTTAGGTGCATTCTAGTCCCGACTGAGATATAAACTAGCCATACCTCAGTTAGGTACTCCCCCTGACCCCTCTGTCTCAGGTGTAGTTAGGCGACCAACAAGCTTGTGCCTCAATGGGTTGCGGGATGAATTTAAAACTAAGGGATTACAATAGAGGATGGAGTGTGTTGAGTTATACTCCAGCACAACAAGAATGCGAGGATTTAGGGAAGTGTGTAAGGTGCTTGTTCTAAAGAGTTGGAGGAATGAGTGAAAAGTGGAGAGGAGCAATTGGAATAGAAAGATTAATAAAGGAGGGTGAGAGTGACAAGGAAGATTGAGATGCTCAGAGAGAGCTGGGTGGACAGTTGGGGATGAGAAAAAAATCATGGATTAGGCAATAAATTGTTTCTTTTATGAGGAATACAAGAGAGAAAGACAGAAAGACTTGCATTTATATAGCGCTTTTCATGACCACCGGGTATCTCAAAACGTCTTACAGCCAATGAAGCACTTTTGAAGTGTAGTCACTGGTGTAAGGAAGGAAATGTGGCAGCCAGTTACGCACACAGCAAACATCCCCAAGCAGCAATGTGATAGTGACCAGATAATCTGTTTTTGGGATGTTGATTGTTGGATAAATGTTGGCTGGGATACCGGGGATAACTCTCCTGCTCTTCTATGGAATAGTGCCGGGGATCTTTTACATCCACCTCCAGCAGAGAGATGGGGCCTCGGTTTAATATCTCTTATGAATGACGGCCTCCTGAGAAGGGCAAGAGGGGCCTCCCCAGGCATGGGAGCAATCTTCAAGTCTCAGGTAAGGCTTAATAATTTATTTGAAAGGAAAATGAAGCATTGATTATTGCATCTTGGGCCATTATATGTACATCGGAGCTTCTCCTGGGCATAAATTACTTTAGCTCTTTAGTGTTTGCGATATGGCCTCCCGGCTGAGATCAATATTGTGCTATAAGACATTTTAATTAAAAGAATTTCTCATTTACCCATGCGGTGGTAGAAGTCGAACAGCAGGGGAAGAAGGTACAATAGTTTCTTCTCTCCCCCCTGGCAGGGAAACAGGGAAGAAGAAGCTGCTCGCTGTTCAGGAACAGTGAAACACGGAACTCCAGCTGAGTAGAAAGATGGAAGAAGGGTATCCCACTGATCGGCAGCAATGAGCAGAACATACTGTTAGAGCAGCAGAAGAGGAGAAATAAATAAGCAAACACACACACACACACACACACACACACAGAGCGGCATGTTACGAGGGGGCGGAGGGATTGCCCTGCTGAAAGCAAAATTGACGTGGAGCCAACCACTCCCCCCCCCTGCAGCCGTAACTCACAGCGAGCAGACTGAGCTGGAGCAGTGTGGGACTTCCACCTCTCAGTTTGGCAGGTAGTCCCGGCACTGCCAAGAGCATAGTAGTGCGCGCTGCCTGGACCGCAACCAGTCCCAAGAAGAAGGCCTAATATAAACATAGAAACCAGGAGCAGGAGTAGGCCATTCAGCCCTTCGAGCCTGCTCCGCCATTCATTATGATCATGGCTGATCCATCCAACTCAATAGCCTGCTCCCGCTTTCTCCCCATATCCTTTGATCCCTTTCGCCCCAAGAGCTATATCTAACTCCTCCTTGAAAACATACAATGTCTTGGCCTCAACTACTTTCTGTGGTAATGAATTCCACAGGCTCACCACTCTCTGGGTGAAGAAATTTCTCCTCATCTCAGTCCTAAATGGTCTACCCTGTATCCTCAGACTGTGACCCCTGGTTCTGGACTCCCCCACCATCGGGAACATCCTTCCTGCATCTACCCTGTCTAATCCTGTTAGAATTTTATAGGTTTCTGTGAGATCCCCCCTCATTCTTCTGAATTCCAGTGAATATAATCCTAACCGATTCAATCTCTCCTCATTTTCAGTCACGCCAACCCAGGAATCAATCTGGTAAATCTTCGCTGCACTCCCTCTTTAGCAAGAAGGGCCAAATGGCCTACTCCTGCTCCTATTTTCTATGTTTCTATGTCCATGTTGGAACCAAGAATGTAATGAGGTCAGGAGCTGAATGGCCCTTGTGGAACCCAAACTGGGCATCAGTGAGCAGGTTATTGCTAAGCAAGTGCCGCTTGATAGCACTGTTGATGATCTCTTCCATCACTTTACTGATGATCGAGAGTAAACTGTTGGGGTGGTAATTGGCCAAGTTGGATTTGTCCAGCATTTTGTGTACAGGACATACCTGGGCAATTTTCCACATGGCCGGATAGATGCCAGTGTTGTAGCTGTACTGGAACAGCTTGGCTAGGGGCGCAGCAAGCTCTGGAGCACAAGCCTTCAGTACTATTGCTGGAGTATTGTCAGGGCCCAAAGCCTTTGCAGTATCCAGTACCTTCAGCCCTTTCTTGGTGTCACATGGAGTGAATCGAATTGACTGAAGTCTGGCATCTGTGATGCTGGGGACCTCTGGAGGAGGCCTAGATGGATTATCCACTCAGCACTTCTGGCTGAAGATTGTAGCAAATGCTTCAGCCTTATCTTTTGTACTGATGTGCTGGGCTCCTCCATCATTGACGATGGGGATATTTGTGGAGCCTCCTCCTCCAGTGAGTTGTTTAATTGTCCACCACCATTCACGACTGGATGTGGCAGGACTGCAGAGCTTAGACCTGATCCATTGGTTGTGGAGTCATTTAAATCTGTCTATCACCTGCTGCTTATGCCATTTGGCATGCAAGTAGTCCTGTGTTATAGCTTCACCAGGTTGACACGTCATTTTTATGTATACCTGGTGCTGCTCCTGGCATGCCCTCCTGCACTCTTCATTGAACCAGGGTTGATCCCCTGGCTTGATGGTAATGGTAGATTGTTGGTTTCCTCACCACTTGCCACAGACCCAGTCTAGCAGCTATGTCCTTTAGGACTCAGCCAGCTCAGTAATGGTGCTACCGAGCCACTCCTGGGTGACGGGCATTGAAGTCCCCCACCCAGAGTGCATTCTGCCCTCTTGCCACCCTCAATTCCTTCTCCAAATGGTGTTCAACATGGAGGAGCACTGATTCATCAGCTGAGGGGGTTGGGGGCAGTACGTTTGACCCGATGCCATGAGACTTCATGGGATCCAGAGTCGATCTGAGGACTCCCAGGGCAACTCCTTCCCCACTGTATACCATTGTGCCGCCACCTCTACTGGAGCTTCACTCCAGAGACTTTAGCATTGTAACATGAGCTGACACTTCAGCGCAGCACTGTCGGAGGTGGCGGCTTTCAGGTGAGATGTTGAACTGAGGTCCCGCTTTCCCTCTCAGGTGGGCATTTAAGGTCTTATAGCATTATTCAAAGAAAAACAGAGGAGTTGGTATCCCTGGTATACAAACATCCACCCCTCAACTAACGCCGCTAGAAAACAGCTAATCTGGTCATTTGTATCATTGCTGTTGAGGGGTTTTGCTATGAACACATTGGCTGCTTCATTTCCTATATTACACTTCAAAATAAGTGGGTAAATAGAGGGCATAGCAGCATAGTGATATTGGACTAGTAATCCAGAGTCCTTGGGATCAATTATCCAGAGACATGAGTTCAAATCCCACCACAGCAGCTGGGAAATATAAATTCAGTCAATTAATAAACCTGGAATAAAAACCTAATGTCAGTATTGGTGACTGTGGAATTGCCAGATTGTTGTAAAAACCCATCTGGTTCACTAATATTCTTTAGGGAAGGAAATCTGCTGCCCTTACCTGGCCTGGCCTACATGTGACTCTAGAACCATAGCAATATACTGACTGTTAACTGCCCTCTGATAAAACCTAGCAAGCCAATCAGTCAAGAGCAAATAGGGAGGGACAATAAATGCTGGCCTTTCCAAGTGACTCCAGAAGCCCATGAAGATTTTTTTTTGAATCACTGGCTCTTAGATGCTTTGGAATGTTCCAAGGACACCAAAGGCTAAAAGTATAATTTATATGAGGGAGAATGCACTAGAGGGTTATATTGATAGAGTAAGATGAAGAATATAAGAGGAGACCCTTGTGGAACATGAACTGGTTGGACCAAATGGCCTTTTTTTGAGCTATATAATCAATGCAGTTTCTTTCTTCCTATATTTCTCACCTGTAGATTTTGATTCTGGAACTTATTGATAGATAACTTATCATTGCTTTGACATCTCTAAATCGTTAACAGGTCTGTTATGATCTTAGTGTCTCCCAACAAAGCTGTGTTGATGGTTCTCATGTTTCTTTCAATCGCTGCAGATGATGACTCATCTTCCAACCGCTTTCCATCAACTCGCATCTCTCCCCATGGGCCTTTTCCTCTCTCCCACTCTGTTCTTTCTCCACATCAATGATCTCATCCATTCATTAGCCCATTCTATCCAGTCCTTTACTCATAGTTCATTGACTTCCTTCAGATCACACATTCTCAACACACACAACCTTCATTCCCTGAAGCCCTCCATCTTTATCCTTTTCATACTCTTCACTGGGGCAATAGAAATCTTCTCAATTCTTTAAAGCCATGGGTCCTTTAATTTTTCCCACAGTTTCAACAGTCATTAAGTTGCTTTACAGACAGAGCATGAACATGCAAAATAACAGATGTTACTGCCCACCACGCAACTGAGCAATGTTGTGTATGAATTTCAGTGCCCGTGCAATGCTAGGTCCATGGGCCATACATCTCAGCCACTGGCTGATCAAATCAAACAGTATATTCCTTTGGCTGATTGTAATAGACAGAGTACAGACTGTACTCAAACAGCCCGCACTTACAAAACCCAAAATCAAATGTTCTCTGTTAGATATGATTGCGAGATTGGGGAACACTTGCTGAACAATCCTGAGTGTGCTAATAGCTCTAACAATCCATTTAAGATAATTAGTTGAGGTTATAACACGCCTTGTTTGCACTTGCTAGAAGTGACATACATTCATACACAAGGACCCTTTCTGTATAAACCAAAGGAATACGTTCAAGCCTTGCGCCTTTTCAGACTTACTCGGGCGCTTAGGGAGCCTATATTTACCCATTGTTTTCTCCTCCATGGCAATGCCTTAGTCAATCAGAGTTGACTTGTCAACCAATTGGCACCCTTTTCTCTTGTAGTATAAATTGTTGTGATTGTTTGAAATTTGGCATTCTTGCATTTGTCCTGATGTGTACAAGATGAAAAGCTTTGGCAACATGTCTCTCTTTTCAGCAATCTTCAAGTAACAGATGTATCAACCCTGCATTTAATTAACTACAGAAGACAACCCCCCACCCCCCCACCCCCCCCACCCCCCCCCCCCCCCCCCCCCCCCCCCCAAGCCAGGTACAAGAAATACACTATGCTGCTCCTTTTAACAGGTGTACTTACCTTTCCTTTGTCAATCTCTTAGTTAGCTCCAGCCACAAATTTGAGATGAGCCTTTCTCCTCCCTCTTTGACAGGGTTCTTTCCCTTATCTAACTGGCTGATTCACTGCCTCTGTCTGACCTTTCTTCCACACTCTAGGTGTTTACGATAATCACACAAGTTGATAAGGTAAGATAGGAACTATTTCCTCTGGTGTTGGGGAATCCAGGAGAAGGCAGCATAACCTCAAAATTAGAGCTATATCACTCAGGGATAATGTCAGGAAGCACTTCTTCATTCAAAGGGTAGTGGGAATCTGAAGCTCTATTCCTCATAAGCAGTTGAGGCTTGAAAATTAAAACTAGAAGGTCATGGAACGAAGGTCAGGTAGATGGAGTAAAGATGCAGCCCAGTCATGATCTAATTGAATGATGGAACAGGCTCGGGTGGAGTAATGACCCATTCCTATTCCTTTGTTCCCATGTTCAGGAAGGGAAACGGTTGGGACTCCAACTCCTTTCCCATTCAGTGCTCTGACAATTGGCTTTTCTTTTCTTTCCCTTTCTCCAAAGAGTATATACTGCACAAACGGTCCATGGTGCATCTGTAAGAACAGAATCGCCCTCACCTGAATAGGTGAGGAAACTCCTAAACATGCTTATCGTCTAAAGCTAATCATTCAGACTCTGTCACTGAATCCCAATCTATATCTGCCAACTCTCCTTTGTCCATGAATTAACCTTCTTGAGACCTGCATTTAACTCAGTCCTGATTTTTTTCACATAAATTGTATCATGATCATTTTTTGTAAGCGTATCAGAATCCAAAAATGTGATGCTCCTCTTCCATCCTGGGAGGAAAGTGCACATTAACCTTCCCCCTTTACCAATGAAAAAGGAGCTAGCTCTTGAAATACTAAATTATATTAAAATAATAGTTAACAGGTACAAGTTGCATATCACGCTAGTCAACTAGAATTCTGTGCACATAATGATAGACAAACCAAATAGTGGATAAAATGCTGAAGTATATTTTAAGATGTTTATCACCGTGTTCATATCAGTGACTCCAAACAGCTGAACTTAGACTTACAGAGCCTATCAAAAGGCAACTCAGTTTTTCTTGCTTCCTCCTCTCCTGAAGGTACTGACTTCTTCTGGGTTACCGTCCATTCTGTAGGTTCTAGGTGCCCTCAGGTCCCTCCAACAAGTGACCCAGGGAATGTTTATTATGCCCAAGCCAAGGTAGTCAATCTCAGTGGGTTAGAAACCACAGAGGTCACCACAGCTGAAACGAACTCTATCACCACTCAAGATTTACACCAGTTGGCAAGAGTCACTGGGTACAGCCAACAGGAAAGTTAAGTGATATCCCCCTCCTTGGAATGCTGGAACTATATACAGCTTGTGCTGTCCCAACTGACGCCGGTTGACTCAGCACAGTCCGCGGGTGAAACTTGCACCCATTCCACACTGGTTCATTATAAAATACTTTGAAGAGCAGAATATACTTTTGTAAATAAAAGTAGCTAACACAAAGTCTACATCTATTTTGCTTTTCTCTTGCGCTTTACCTGCAGTTGAGTGGATGGCATGCGGAGCTGCCCAGCATTCTACAACCTTTCCCAACTGAAAGCCTGGGAGGCTGAAGTAGACATCAGTGTTGATCCAAACTCTGTTCCCTAGCTACCAACTCCAGCCGCCTCCCTGGCGACAGTCTGAAATTAAGCCAGTCTGTTCCCAACCTTGGTGTCAAACTTGACCCGAGATGAGCTTCCAATCTCATATTTGTGCCATTACTAAGACTGCCTATTTACATCTCCGTAACACCATCCAATTTTTCCCCTGTTTCAGCTCATCTGCTGCTGAAACCCTCATCCATGCCTTTGTTACCTCTATATTTGACTATTCTAATGCTTCTCTGGCCACTCTCCCACATTCTACCCTCTGTAAACTTGAGGTCATGCAAAACTCTGCTGCCGATGTCTTAACTGGCAGCAAGTCCCGTTCCCTATTATGCCTGTGCTCACTGACTTACATTGGCTCCGGGTCGAGCAATGTCTTGATTTTAAAATTCTCATCCGTGCTTTCAAATCCTTCCGTGACCTGGCCCCTCCCTATCTCTGTAATCTCCTCCAGCCCCACAACTCTTTCTGAAATATCTGGACTCTTCTAATCCCAGCCTCTTGAGCATCCCTGATTTTAATCACTCCACCACTGGTGGCCATGCCTTCAGATTCTTAGGCCCTAACCACGGGAATTCCCTCCCTACCCCTCTCTGCCTCCCCACCGTGCTTTCCTCCTTTAAGGCACTCCTTAAAACCTGCCTCTTTGACTGAGCCTTTGGTCACCTGACCTAATATCTCCTTATATGGCTTGGTGTGATATTTTGTTTTATAATGCCCCTGAGAAGCACCTTGGGACATAGTATTACATTAAGTGCGCTATATAAGTATAAGTTGTGCTTGTTGATTACAAATTTTATGACACTGAAATGTTTCCTCATTATTTCGGGACCACCCCATTCTCATCGTGCAGATACCATGACAAAATTAACATTGTAGTCTGAAACTAATGCATATTGTACATGTTAGAATATCACTGAACAGCATATAGCAGATTTGATTAATGTCTCCAGATCTCCCATTCTACACCTTTTCTTGAGTTCCACATCAGGGAATCTCATGAGATTTTCAGATCTATCTGTACATTCAGCATCAAGTCAATGGACATTGTCTCTGAATAGGGTATTTCAATGTGTCAAACCACTTCCTAAACAAAAACAGAACACCCTGGTCCACTCTTCCATCACCCCCTACTCCTCAACCCCCACCTACGGCACCTCCCCATGCCCACGCAAAAGATGCAACACTTGTCCCTTCACTTTCTCACTCCTCACCGTCCAAGGGTCCAAACACTCCTTTCAAGTGAAGCAGCATTTCACTTGCATTTCCCCCAACTTAGTCTACTGTATTTGTTGCTCCCCATGCGGTCTCCTCTACATTGGAGAGACCAAGCGCAGAATGGGCAACCGCTTTGCAGAACACCTTCGTTCTGTCCGCAAGAATGACCCAGACCTCCCTGTCGCTTGCCATTTTAACACTCCACCCTGCTCTCTTGCCCACATGTCTGTCCTTGGCTTGCTGCATTGTTCCAGTGAAGCCCAACGCAAACTGGAGGAACAGCACCTCATCTTCCAACTAGGCACTTTACAGCCTTCCGGACTGAATATTGAGTTCAACAACTTTAGATCTTGAACTCCCTCCTCCATCCCCACCCCCTTTCTGTTTCTTCCCCCTCCCTTTTGTTTTTTCCAATAATTTATATAGATTTTTCTTTTCCCACCTATTTCCATTATTTTTAAATCTATACCTTTTATGCCCTGTTAGTCTTATTTCACCCCACCCCCACTGGCGCTGTACCTTGTGTGTCCTGCCATCCATTCTTAATTAGCACATTCATTTAGATAATATCACCACCTTCAACACCTCTTTGTTCTTTTGCCTGTGACATCTTTTGATTATCTGCTCCTATCACTGCTTGCTGTCCCAACAACCACACCCCCCCCACTTCTCTCCCCCCACACCCCCACCTTAAACCAGCTTATATTTCACCCCTCTCCTATTTTTACTCAGTTCTGTTGAAGGGTCATGAGGACTCAAAACGTCAACTTTGTTCTTCTCCGCCAATGATGCCAGACCTGCTGAGTTTTTCCAGGTAATTCTGTTTTTGTTTTGGATTTCCAGCATCCGCAGTTTGTTGTTTTTATCAAACCACTTCCTAGTTATTCTTATTGAAGAGAATTTGGGACCAATCCCTTTCTGGTCATTCCCAATGCAGAGAATCCCAATGGACAAAGCCCTTTCCCATTCACTCCCACTGTATAGAATTGTATTGGTCCCAGTCAGTCTCGTGCAATTCTGTAGAAATCAAGTCCATCAAATCTCTATTAATCCTGTTTCCATTGTATAGAATTGCAATGGGCCAAGCCCATCCATCCATCCATCCATTCTCACACCGCTTCTCCTGGTGAGGATCGAGGTGACAGTAAGCTGAGCAGGGCCAACCAGACTTCCCTTTCGTCAGCCACAGATTCCAGCTCCTCCTGGGGGATTCCCAGGTGTTCCCAGGCCAGCCGAGAGATGTAATCCCTCCAGCGTGTCCTGGGTCAACCTCAAGGTCTCCGCCCAGTGGGCCGTGTCTGGTACAGCTCCAGCGGAAGCCTACCAGGGATGCATCCTTATCGGATGCCTGAGCCACCTCAACTGGCAACTGACCTAGGCAACGGGCCAAACACCTTCTCAATAATTCCCATTGCTTGGAAATGCGTTGTATAAAGCCTTTCTGATAGAAAGCCTTCATAAAGTCTTTAACCATAGAATCATAGAAAAGTTGTGGCACAGGAAGAGACCAGTTCCATTGGCCTGTCAGCTATGCGCAGGTTCTAGTGCAACTCACCAGCCCTTTCCCAGACTGAAAAACAACTATTCACCACTACTACCTTGTTCCCTGTTACTCAACCAACTTTGTATCCATGCTACCTTTTATTCCATTAGCTTCAACTTTGCTGACAAGCCTATCATGTGGCACTTTATCAAATGCCTTTTGGAAATCCACGTGCACCACATTAGCCACGTTATCATCATCAACTCTCTCTGTTACATCATCAAAAAACTCCATCAATTTCATTAAATTCACCTTTAAAACCTGTGCTGAGTTTGCTAATTAATCCTATACTTATCCAAGAGATTTTTAATTTTGTCCCAGATAATTATTTCTAAAAACCTTCTCACTATCAAGGTTAAACTGACTGACCTGTAATTGCTGTGTTTATCTTCACGCCCTTTTTTGAACAAAAGTCTAACATTTGCAATTCTCCAGTCATCTGCCACTACCCCTGTATGTGAGGATTGGAAGATTATGGCCACTGCCTCCACAATTGTCTCCCTTATTTCCCTCAGTATCCCTAGATGCATTCCATCCAGTTCTGAAGACTTATAAACTTTGAGTACAGTTAGTTTTTCTAATAGCTCCTCTTTATCAATTTTTACCTATCCAGTGCCTCAACTGTCCCCCCATTCACTATGACTTGGTTAGCATCCTCTTCCTTGGTAAAGCAGATGCAAATTACTCATTTAATACCTCTGCCACTTTCCCAGCCTCCATGTGTAGATCTATTTTTTGGTCCCGAATCAGCCTCACCCATCCTCTCACTACCTTTTTACTATTGATAGAATATTGAAGAATTTTGAACTGTTAGCTGCCAATCTCTTCTCAGACTCCCCTTTTGCCTCTCTTATTTCCTTTTTTCACTTCCCCTCTGAACTTTCTATATTCACCCTGGTTCTCACTCATATTAGCAGCTTGACATCTATCATATGTGCCCTTTTTCTGCTTTATCTTACCCTCTATCTCTTTCATCATCCGGGGAATTCTAAGGATCTACCTTTCTTTTTCACAGGAATGTACCCCAACTGTACCTGAACTATCTTCACTTTAAAGACAGCCCATTAATCCATTACAGTTTTGCTTGAGGGAAATGGTGAGAGTTTCTTTTGCCATCTGAGGGTTGAAGGTAATGCAAGTGGGCAAAGAGATAAGGTAAGGAAAACAAAAGGAGTAGTTGATTCCAATTTACCTGGGACAGATCTGTTCACATGCTGCTGAAATTGTCCCTCCTCCAATTAAGTATTTTTAATCTAGATTGTTCCTTGTCCTTTTCCATAGATAACCTTATGACACAATGATCATTGTTCTCTAATTGTTCTTTAAATGTTCCCTACTGATAGTTGATCCACTTGACCCAGCTCATTCCCCAGAACTAGATCCAGCAATGCCTTTTGTCCTCTTTGGATTGAGGCCCTTGTCTGATCTTTGCAGTATTGCTATGGCAGTTTATATTAGGATAAATTAAGCTCCCCCATTATCATTACTCTGTAGCTTTTGCACCTTGCTGTAATTTCCCTATAATTTTTTCCTCAATATCTTTCCTTCCAGTTGGTGACCTATATTATACACCCAGTAGTGTTATGGTACCTCTATTGTGTCTCACCATCGTTCTGTGCATTTTCTGATCTAAGCATTCAAATGGTCTGATCGCTAATATCACTGAGAAAGTTAGTGTGTAGAGGCCTTAGATTAATTATACCTCGTCACATTCCTGGACAATGTAGCTTTGCCCCTCCTGCACCATGAGAAAGCATTCTAAAGCTGTCCCTCACACACAGCCACCAGCATTATTTAAGAATCTAATAATCTCTGCTTTTTTGTGTTCTCAATTAGATTGAATAATTGTGAGAATGGTTAAACTGACTGCTGTACAATTATTTACAATTTGGGCATTCCTACCAATGGTTTATACAAAGCCGGATCCCAATACTAACATATCTCTGCTAAGCTGTAATGGGTTGATCAACAGTCAACTCCAATGACTGGGGTCTGAGACAGGAGAGGAAGAGCAAGGTCAGTGAAATTGTTGGAATGGAAGTAGCAGCTGCAACAAATAGTGAGCAAATATTATCAGAGAAGAAAGGAAAGGAAATAAGTCATGAGGTAATGAGAGATAGAAACGCCCTGGTCACGAAATTTGTAATGTGCTTATCAGGAATAAATTGTATGAGAAGGTTAATCAGCAATTAATAGTGAGAAAATGTTATGGGAAGGAAGCAGGTCTGAGGTAAGGAGAGATAAACACACCAAGGCCCCATAATTTGTTGGGTTGCAATCCTGCCCTAACCCTCGGGGTCACATTTGATGGTGCCCACATAAACTGACCCCGCCTGCCTGTTTATGATTGCCAGACTGCAGGTCGTCCACCCATGGGTGGGGTGGTTCCAAGCACAACTCCACCCCATCCATCCTAGCCATTGTCCTATTAACATTTTGAGTAAAACATTGGTTGGGTCACAATTAGAGTGCTGCATGTTGCTCTGGGCAACCCAGAGCTTTAAAACTATATTGTGGCACCAGAAGGATGTCAGCTTAGATGTTGTGTTGAAGTGGGATGTGTACCCAGAACCTTCTATTTCAGAAGTGAGTGAGCTGCCAACTGAGCTACATCTGAAAAACAGTAGGTATCCTAGGAGTTTAAAGTCATTTGGTGAGGGAAAAGGTGAGAGTTTCTTTTGCCATGTGAAGGATGGAGGTAATGCAAGTAGTCAAAGAGATAAGGTAAGGAAAACAAAAGGAATAGTTACAGATAGCTTCTGTCACTAACTCAATCCTCAGCTAGGAAGATGGTGACGCAGTGATAATGTTATCAGTTTAGTCATCCAGAGGCCAAGGCAAATGCTGTTGGGATATGGGTTCAAAACCCACCATGGCAACTTGTGGACTTTAAATTCAATTAATAAATCTGGAATTGAAAACTAGTCTTGGTAATGGTGACCATGAAACTATTATTGACTGTTGTTAAAACATATCTGGTTCACTAATGCCCTTTAGAGAAGGAAATCTGCCACCCTTACCTGCTCTGGCTTATGTGTGGCCACACAATGTGGTTGCCTCTTAAATGGCCTACCAAGCCACTCAGTTCAAGGACAATTAGGGATGGGCAACAAATGCTTCTCTGATAATACCCACATACCATGAAAGAATAAAGAAAAAAAGCAAGACCATGTTGACCAACAACTTTCAGGTGAAGGGTGAGCTTGAAGGTGAAGGTCTTCCAGGAAAGAAATTTTCTCACTAAATAAGGTCCCAACTTTGAACCCCGGCCTGGCTAATTTAGCAGATCTCAGACGGGTTAGCGGTTTGGAATTCTGTAGTGATTCTCAGTGCCCTTAGAATAGACAAGTGGGAAAATTAGCCATGGATCCCATACTAGCCCTGCTAGGAAAATTATTTGTTTTGAGTGGTTAGGTATCTGGAATGCACTTTCTGAGAGACTGGTGGGAAAAAATTCAACAGACAGCCTTCAAAAGGGAATTGGGTATGTACTTGAATGAGAAAAAAATTCTTGGGATATTAGGAAAGAACCGAAGAGTGGGAATAACTGGATTTCTCTTCCAAACAGCTGGTGCAGGGTTGATGGCCTGAATGGCCTTCTTCTATACTGTGCTTTTCTATGACTCTATGACTCCTGAATGTCTTGCTGACCTCACTGTCTAACCTCTTACATCAAAGACAGTTACTTGGGTAAGGCACCAGAGGGCATGAGTCATCACTTTGGGAGAGGGTGAAGAAAAAAGGAATACTTCTAGAACTTTCTAACAATGCCTGTTTTTCGAGGGCAAGAGGTGCAGGTCTATTAAACATCACTAAACCGATAGCTTTCTTGCTCATTCAACACAATAAATCAGCAGAGATTCATGCACAGCAGGCAATAACATAGGCAAATGTACTCACTTAATCTTTATTTTCATCATCTGCTACCCCCACCATCTTGGGTCAATGTGTTCCTGCAACAGAAAATGTTTAAATGATCCTCTATGGTTCAGCTCTCTGAATCACAACTGCAGAGGTGACTCATACAACTTCTAAGGGTTTCTATATTGGTGACAGTCACTCTCAATTTCAATCACAACTCACTTTAGATTGTGTAACAGCCCCAAAGTGGCCGGAACCAGCTGCTTAAAGATTTATGGCTAAATAGTAGGCAAGGTGCAGGGGTGAAAGGACAAAGCCAAGAAAATCAAAGTGAAACAGTATCAAGCTACCGATAGTCTTCTGTAGAGCAACTGGTGCAGAAGAAAATATCTCATCATTTTCAAAAGGACAGACTAAAACGTAAGCTGTCAGCCCTATGGTTCAGTGAATGGCTCTCTTGTATCTGAGTCAGAAGATTCGGGATTCAAGTTCCTCTACGGAGACTTGAATCTAAAATCTAGACTGATACTCCCAGTGTAGCACCAAGACTACTGTCAGTGATGTTGTCTTTTGAATCAGATGTCAAACTGAGGCCCTATCTGCCTCGAATGCAAAAGATTCCAAAATATTAATTTTGGAGGAGGGCAGGAAAGTTCTCCCTCAAGTCCTGGGCCAATATTAACCCTTCAGCCAATGTCATTAAAAAAAAGTTATCTGGTCATTCTGTCTTGCTATCTGTGGGAGCTTACTGTGCACCAACTGGCTGCCACGTATCCTACATTGCAACAGTGACTGCACTTCACAAAAGTGCTTCAGCAATTTTGAGTTGCTCTGGGATGTTAAAGTCTTGAAAGTTGCTATACACATGCAAATTATTTCTTTCTTGAGGAGAGGCCATTTAAGGTGAGGGAACTGGAGGGTGCCTATTCCCTTGCAAACATATCCTAGCGATGGTCAGCATTGCTAAGGAAAAGGCATGGAGAAAATTAGGGGAGGCGGAGGTTGGGGTGGGGAACATACATGCTAGAATTGAAGACAAATAAGCTCACAGCAATAAGTGTTTGCAGACCTCAGTAAATCAAGAGTGGGCCTCCATTCACTGCCCCCTCGGTGGGGGAGCTGCTTAAAACAAGCTATCTGCAATTAACCAACAATCAGTCACTCAGCAACATGCTGCTCCCAGTGTTTATTCAAGTCAGACATGAATTGTTTTCCATTTTATATACAAAGTAACACCTGGTGGGTTAAAAGAATCAAAGACAAATTACAGCTGTCTTTAACTCACTTGATCTGTAAACAAGGCAATGGATTTATAACTCAGGAGCCGTCACCAGCCATTAGAAAGAGGCTTCTGTCTTTGTAATCCTAGAAGGCCAAAAGACAAGCCTTACCAAGCTCTTGTCAGCTCTACATCACCCCGCTGTTTGTTTTGTACACCTCTATCTTTCAGAGTACTCTATCAGCACAGTCTTTTCAGGGAGAAGCCTGAAACGATGAAACCATGCCCACTGATATTATGGAGAAACATATTTAAAATAAACCGGTTAATGCAGCCCGGCGCAACTGGAGTCAAAAGAATTCTGTGCCAGTGCGTGACTGGACCATTACTCATGTTGTGCAGGGCAACTGCGACCCTTCACTGCAAATTTGTTTCTGGAGCTTTGTGACAAGCGAGTGTCCGGGAGCAACAGACTGTTGTCATGCCAATAAGTAGAGCTGTCGAACAATTTATGCCCAGGGCTTCCTGTCACCAGCAGTGTAAGCAGAAGAGGAGGCATTCATGGTGTGCAAACACCCCCTGTAATTTCTATAATTTTTGTTCTAATCGGATCACTCCTTTCGAAAAGGACTGGCCTCCGCTCGCCTGATAAAACACAGAAACAATGGTTGCTGTCTCAGAGCTGGTCAGTTCCCCAATTCGACAAGTGAAACTCATTAGTTGGGCTTTGCACTTCTTAACATTGACTGGGATATTGCAGTGAATCGTAGCAAAGTTATTGATTGACTAAAGACATGTAACCAGTGTTTGGACTTCATGACTTTTTTGTCTGACAAAAACTGCTTTCTCTTTAGGTCATGCTTTATTGGAACTGTTACATCAATAAAAGTCTTCATGTTGAATCTTATTTCTATTTGAAAATTGGATCTTTTCAAGTAGACTTCTTTGGTCTGGTTATAGCTCAGATCCGACCAGCACTTTTCCTATCCTGAAACAAATCCTGCTTATATATCATGAGTTCCTGTACAGCACAAAAAGGAGGCTATTTGGCCCATCCTGCCTGTGCTGGAATTTTGAAAGAACCATCCAATTCATCTCACTCTGCCCTGTTCCTTCTCGATAGCGCCACAATTTTCTTCCTTTTAGGTATTTATCTGGCACCCTTTTCGAAAATTACAAAGAACCTGTTTCCCATTCTGGTAGTGCGTTCCAGAGAGTTGGGTGAGGATTGTTAATTCCATGGCAGGAACTTGGTTCTCAGTCTCGAGAGAGCGTGGGATTGAAGCAGCGCTACAAAAGATGCTAATAATGAACCCAGGTTTTGTTTTTTTGGCGCCAAAATCCACAAGCTGCAGCAGCAATTTGTCATACCACTGGTGGCATGTTGGGCCTCTAAGCCTCACTTCAACAACAAGTGCGAGCTGCCAGGATCTTCTTGTCCTCCTGGCAGCAGCTCCTCCGGAGTCAGGGGTGAAGCTTGAGGCTCTGATGTCTTGCTAGAAGCAGCCGTCTACAAGACCTGGCCTTAGGAGTGGCGGGAGGTCGGGCGGGGGTGGGCCGGGTGGTGTGGGTGTTGTTGGGGCAAAGTGGGGGTGTAGTCGTAGCCTGGCAAGGTACGCCAGGTGTACCGAGGGACAGCGAGCAGCACTCTTGCGCCGCAGGGAGTTAAATGAAAAAGACATACCTAAACCTTAGGATGCCGCAATCCCACGTAAACCTGAATAGAAAAGGTCCAATGCCTGCACGACTCGGCACTGGCCAACTTTGTTTCAGGGGCCTTCAATAGGCATGAGGCTCCTTCATAAGCAGACGCAAATGACATTGAAGGAAGGCTACCTGGGATGCCTGGAAATCGCCCAACACCAACACAGCATCACACATATTTCAGACATTCTTGTGTTGCAAGGCTAAGCCCTGTGAAAATCTGTCTTTTTTGCCCCTGTTTTGTCCAGCAATGCTGAACTTTGGTGACTGTGCCTTTAGCTGATCTGGAGTTCCCTCCCTAAACTTCTCTGTCCAGCTACCTCTCTCTCCTCCTTTAAAAGATAGCTAAACACCTAGCTCTTTGAACAAGTTTTAGTCACCTGGCCTAATGTTGCCTTAAATAGTTCGGTATCAAATTTTCAAATTATTCAAAATGCTCATGTGAAGTGCCTTGGGATGTTTCATTATGATAAAGACATTACATAAATGCAAGCTGCCCATTGAGTCATACAGAAATTCACAGCACATAGGAGACCATCTGGCCCATCATAGCTGTGCCAGCCGAAGGAGAGCTCTGTTGTTGCCTAATCCCATATTCCAGCCCTTATTGGTTATGACATTCAAGTACATATCCAAGTACCTTTAAATGTGATAAGGGTTTCTGTCTTTATTATCTGTTCAGGTAATGAGTTCAGACCTCCATCACTCACTGGGTGAAAAATAATTCTCTTCAACTACCCTCCAAGCCTTCCATCAATTACTTTAAATCTATGCCCACCACCCTGGTTATTGATCTATCTGTTAAGAGGAATAGGTCCTTCCTATCCACTTTGTCCAGGCCCCTCATCATTTTACACACACAATTAAATCTCCCCTCAGCCTCCTGTGTCCCAAAGGAAACAACCTAAGCCTATGTAATCTTTCATCATAGCTAAAAACCACCATTCCTAGCAACATCCTCATAAATCTCCTCTGTACCATGAACATATCTTTCCTGTAATGTGGTAACCAGAACTATACACAGCACTTTTAACTGTGGTCTAACTAGTGTTTTATACAGTTCTAGCGTAACCACCCCCCCTGCTCTTATATTCTATACTTCAGCAAATAAAGAAAGTATCCCATATGCCTTCATAATTACCTTGTCTACCTGTCCTGCTACCTTCAGGGATCTGTGGACAGGCTCTCCAATGCCCCTCTGATCCTCTACACTCCTCAGAATCCTACTATTTATTGTATATTCCCTTGCCTTATATGCCCTCCCCAACTCCACTGCCTTACTCTTCTCCGGGTTGAATTCCATTTGATACTTTGCCACCCACCTGGTCCGACCAGCCACACAACAATGTTTTAGTATCACCTGAAACCCTCTCAATTTTGCCCCCATAATGGAGTCTAAAATATTGACATATATCATGAAAAGCAAGGTACTTAGTAAGGTTTGTGGAAGCCCGTTGGAAACATTGGGTGGGATTTTCTGTCCCCGCCCACCGCCAGGTCTGGTCCCACCGAAAGTCAATGGGCTTTTGGCTGGGCTGCTGAATCTCCTGCGTCAGGTCCCGCTTTGGCAGGGTCAGAAAATCCCAGCCATCCTTCTGGTCGCAAAAACACTCGTTGATCGTTATCCTTTGCTTGATGCTACTGAGCCAATTATGGGTCCAAATTGCTACTTTTCCTTGGATTCCATACTTTTTTGACCAGCCTGCCACGTGGACCTTATCAAAGCCTTGCCAAAATCTATGTAGATCACACTAAATGCATTACCCTCACCCTTGTTACCTCCTCAAAAAATTCAATCAAATTAGTCAGACACAATCTTCCTGCTGACTGTCTTTGATTAATCCATGCCTTTCTAAATAATTATTTACATTTTCCCTCAGAATTTTATGTAATAATTTTCCCAGCATTGAGGTTAAGTTGACTGGCCTGTAACTAATTGGTCTATCCTTTCTTCCTTTTTTAAACAATGGAACAACATGAGTAGGTGTTGCTTTTCCAACAAGAATCAATTCCTAGAGATTCAGCCATTGCTTGACAAACCAGGCTTGTTGGAATGATATTTTGGGTCATGGGGAAGCCTTGCCTTACCCATTGCCTGTTTGGTAGGAAGTGCTTGTGAAATGAGGCATCTATGTTTAGGAAGAGAACAGACTATCATCCAAGGGCACTATCAATAAAATTGAGAAATGTGAGGAAGGTTATGATGGAAAGAGAGGAAGAAAGCATGGTGGAGTTCAAGAATGATTAAAGGACAATCTGTTGCAAAGCAACAGAAGTAGCCCAGTAATAACACTTTCATCTCTTATTCTTTAGGTTGTGGGCTCAAGTACCACCTGAGCACATAATCAAAGCCGACACTTCAGTACTGCACTGTTGGAGTTACCATCTTATGGAAGGCCCTGTCTGCCCTCTCATGTGGTTGTAAAAGATCCCATTGTACTATTTGAATAGAAGCAGGAGTTCTCACCAGTGTCCTCGCCACTATTTATCCTTCAACCAATATCACTAAAACAGATTATCTGGTCTTTATCTCATTACTGTTTGTGAGGCCTTGCTGTGTGAAATGTGGCTGTCATGTCCCCAACATTACAACAGTGAACACACTTTCAAAATACACCATTAACTGCAAAGTGCTTTGGGACCACCTGTGGTCATGAAAGATGTTATATAATTGCAAGTTCTTTCCTAAATTTTGTGCAGAAATGTTACAAACTTCTCCTGAGGTAGGAGTAGTATTCAAGGCTCGGATGACCTTGGCTTTTATATAGAGTCAAGAGGAGTTAAGAAGATAAGAAGTGTTCTGGCACAAAAGTGGCAACTGAGCTTCTTGATGGTAGCTTAAGTTATGGAGTGATGCACGATTCCACTTGAAGTCAGGGGCACAAAGAAAAGACTTAGAATGTTAATAGATATGGAAAGAATAGAAAAGGCACTGCCAAAGGAAGAAACGTCAACTCTTTTCTTCTCCGCCGATGCTGCCAGACCTGCTGAGTTTTTCCAGGTAATTCTGTTTTTGTTTTGGATTTCCAGCATCCGCAGTTTTTTGTTTATATATATATATATATATATATATACTTAGACACAATAACTGTTGGTTCAATTTGGTAGAGTCATGAAGTAACTGCATTGAAAGTTGTAAGGTTGCCATTGCCCTATTGAAGGGCAGAAAAATTGTCAACATACGTTTTACAACTCTTTGCCTATAAAAATAAGGCATGCATTTATATAGTGCTGTTCAGGACCTCATGATGTCCCAAAATGCTTTAATGAGGTGAGCTGAGGTGAGATAGGTGAGGCTTGCAATATAAGAACATAAGAGACATAGGAGTAGACCATCCCCTCAAGCCTGCTTCGTCATTCAATAAGTTCACTTCAGATCTTTTATCGCGACTTCACTTTCCCACCTTATTCACAAATCTATTGATTGCCTCAGTGCTCAAAAGCCGTTCAACTTTCATCTTGAATATTCTTCATAACTGAGCATCTACAGCGCTCAAGAATTCAAAAGATTCACAAGCCTCTCAGCAAAGAAATTTCTCCTTATCTTAGTCTGAATTGTCTGCCACTTATCCTAAAACCATTAGCTCTAGACTCTCCAACCAGGGGAAACAACCTCTCAGCAGCTACTCTGTTAAGCTCCCTAAGAGATTTAGATGTTTCTGTAGCCTGGCAAGTAAAGGCATCCCCTGATGGGAGAGCCCAAAATAACCTTAAAAGTAGAGTTGGCCATTCAGGGGTGATGTCAAGAAGCACTTCTTCACACAAAGGGCTATGTATATCTGGAACTCTCTCTCCCAAAAGGAGCTTGGAGATCGCATGGTCAATTGAAAATGTCAAAAGTGAGATTGAAGGATGTTTGTTAAACAGGAGTACTAGGGATTAAAAGAAGCTAATCTACAGATCGGCCATGATATGCTTAAATGGTGGAACAGGCTTGATGGCCTCGTCCTGTTCCTTTGCTCCTTCCTCCTAAGTGCGTGATACTAAACTACGAGGATTCGAGAGTTGATCCGTGGTCTTTGCTAAGCTAGGTGATCTCATTCATGATGGTGTTTCATCTTGTGGCCCATATGCTAGAGAAGTAGAAAAATAAAATCATGGCTCTTGCTGGTTGTTATCTACAGCCCCACATGTGTGTGGATATTGGATGAGGAAAGGACTTTGCTTAGTTTCAGGAGAGAAGAGATTGGTTGAAAGTACTGGATGATAATGATAGACATCATAGTGAGGATCAGATTGCGGATTACCTCATACTAAAGCCCACACAATGGACCAGGAGCCAACTGCTTGCCCAATCGCTGGATGATCAGGGAGACATTTTCTGGCTTTCCTCCCCCTAACTGGCTTTTGGTTTTGCATCTGGATTTTCACCTCGCACAGGAGGTCACGGGGTTTTCACGTGAGGGTGGGGAGTATACATATCGTGACAGAAATGACTTGGCAGCGGTGTGGAACAGGCTGCATGTACAAGAGGGCCTTTTGTTGTCTCAGTATGTTTGAGGCAGTGCATCAAAAGCATCCTTAACCCAGTAAAATGTCCCAAGGTGTTGCACAGGAACATAATGAGGAGAGGTTGGGCCGACTAGGCCTGTTTTCACTGGAGTTTAGAAGGATGAGAAGGGATCTCATTGAAACGTATAAAATTCTGACAGGGATGGACAGACTGGATGCAGGGATGATGTTTCCCCTGGCTGAGGGGGGTCTAGACCAAGGGGTCACAGTCTCAGGATATGGGGTAAGCCATTTAGGACTGAGAAACTTCTTCACTCAGAGTGTGGTGAACCCATGGAATTCTCTCCCACAGAAGGCTGTGGAGGCCAAGCCATTGAATATATTTGAGAAGGGAACAGATAGATTTCTAGACTCTAAAGGCATCAAGGGGTATGGGAAGAGCTCAGGGTTATAGCACTGAGTCGGAGGATCAGCCATGATCACATTGAATGCGGTAGCAGCCCCGAGAGGCCGAATGTCCAACTCTGTTCCTACTTTCTATGTTGCGGGTGGATATGGATAGGCTGAGTGAGTGGGCAAAGATCAGGCAAATGGAGTTTAATGTGGGAAAATGCGAAGTTGTTCACTTTGGCAGGGAGAACAAAAAAACAGAGCATTACTTAAATGGAGCATGGTTGCGTAATTGTGAGGTGCAGAGGGATCTAGGTGTTCCAGTATGTGAGTCACAAGAATTTAGTATGCAGGTATAGCAAGTAATTAAGAGGGCTAATAGAATGCTATCCTTTATTATGAGAAGGATTGAACATAAAAGTAAGAATGTTATGCGTCAGTTATACAGCACATTGGTGAGACCACATCTCGAATACTGTGTGCAGTTTTGGTCTCTTTATTTAAGGAAGGGTGTAAGTGCATTGGAAGCAGTTCAGGGGAGGTTTACTAGATTGATACCTGGAATGAGTGGGTTGTCTTATGAGGAAAGGTTGGACAGACTGGGCTTATTTCCACTGGAGTTTATAAGAGTGAGGGGTGATTTGATTGAAGTATACGAGATCCTGAATGGCCTTGACAAGGTGGATGTCAAAAGGATGTTTCCTCTTGTGGGTGAGTCCAGAACTAGGGGGCACTGTTTTAACATTAGGGGGGTCACCCTTTTAGGACAGGGATGAGGAGAATTTTTTTCTCTCAGAGGGTTATGCGACTTTGGAACTCTCTGCCTCAGAAGGTGATGGAGACGGAGTCATTGAATATTTTTGAGGCAGAGGCAGGGGGATTCTTGTTAGGCAAAGGAATCAAAGGTTATCGGGGTTAGATGGGAATGTGGAAATCGAAACACAAGAGGATCAACCATGACCTTATTGAATGGTGGAGCAGGCTCAAGGGGCCGAATGGTCTAATCCTGTTCCTATTTATTATGTTCTTAAGCTCTTATGTTTCTATGTTAATGAGACAGAAATTGATGCTGAGCCACATAAGGGGATATTTGAACAGCTGGACCAAAGCTTGGTCAAAGAGGCAGGTTTTAAAGAATGCATTAAAGAAGGATAGGGAAGTTTAGGGCAGAAATTCCAGAGTTTGGGGCTTAGGCAGCTAGAAACTTGGAGTTCAGCAGAAAGGTGGGTTTAGATGTTGGGGGTGGGGGCTGTGGGGGGTAGTGGTGCCTCATTAAGTGTGAAGAGAGGGAATCCCTGCACAGTAGTTGTAGAGAAAAGGGTTAATGGCTCTGTTAATTAGACAATGATGTTAATGATAATGTAAGCGTGACATCAGGACCATATGACCAAGAGACTTGAAGGGAGTAAGACATAAAACACTCTGGGTCTAGAGAACAATGTGTTTACCATGAAGTCTTAAATGTAAATCAAAAACAGAATTACCTGGAAAAACTCAGCAGGTCTGGCAGCATCGGCGGAGAAGAAAAGAGTTGACGTTTCGAGTCTAAATGTAAATAGTTGTAAGCAAATAGTTTTAAGACAAACCTAATATTGACTATCTCCAAGTCACTCATAGAGTAGGATAAACCTCATCCAGCCAGAAGACAACACAAGTAAAAGGCAAAACAAAAACAGAATTACCTGGAAAAACTCAGCAGGTCTGGCAGCATCGGAGGAGAAGAAAAGAGTTAACGTTTCGAGTCCTCATGACCCTTCTACAGAACTAGTTCTGTTGAAGGGTCATGAGGACTCGAAATGTCAACTCTTTTCTTCTCCGCCAATGTTGCCAGACCTGCTGAGTTTTTCCGGGTAATTCTGTTTTTGTTTTGGATTTCCAGCATCCGCAGTTTTTTGTTTTTATCACAAGTAAAAGGCAACAAGCCAAAGCAGTAGTGCCCTACATTATTTCCCTGCTTTTTTCAGTCTTGGTGACATAGTGAAGATGTTTACACTTTGGGACCAGACCAGCACCAGAGACCATAACTACAAAATAGACTCTGTGGCCTATGTTGTAAATTCTATGCATTAAATAAAATAAAATAAATAAATAATAAATTAATCAATAAATTAATGAATGAAATAAATACATTTAATAAAATCAGTTTTAATATTAAATGTAAGTTTTATGTAATACTTTGTGATACTCTAGCTGCACTCTTGGCCCATTACCACGGTTCCCCCATAATAATATAAAAAATGATTCAGGCCTAGGAGCAGGTTAGTAAATCCACCTTCTTATCTTGACTGAACCACTTGCTGCAACATAAAGAGATGAAAGGAAGAGGAAAATACAAGGGGAATAATTAAAATATTTTAAAAAGCATTAATTTAATCAGGATCTCTGTACAACACAAAGGATTTTTACTGTACTTATAAACGTTTGTTCTCTGGCTGTGGATGTCACAGGCAGGGCCAAATTTATTGTCCATCACCAGCTGCCTTGAGAAGTTTTTTTTTAATTCATTCATGGGGCATGGGCAAGGCCAGGATTTGTTCTTAGTTGCCCTTGAGAAGGTGGCGGTGAGCCGCCTTCTTGAACTGCTGCAGCCCATGTGGTGTAGGTACACCCACAGTGCTGTTAGGGAGAGCGTTTGAAGATTTTGACCCTGCGACAGTGAAGGAACGGCTGATATATTTCCAAGTCAGGATGGTGAGTGTCTTGGAGGGGAAATTGCAGGTGGTGTTGTACCCATACATCTGCTGTCCTTGTCCTTCTAGATGGTAGAGGCCGTGGGTTTGGAAGGTGCTGACGAAGGAGCCTTGGTGAGTTGCGACAGCGCATTTTGTAGATGGTACACGCACTGCTGCCCTGGGTGCTGGTGGACTTTCTGTGGCAAGTTCTGGTCTCCACGTTACAAAAATGAAATAAATGCACTGAAGAAAGTGTAAAATAAAGATTTTCAAGAATAATACTGGAAGTGAGAGGTTATAACTATTAGGAAGGGTTGAACAAATAGGGGCTCTTATCTCTAGGATAGAGATGGCTGAGGAGAGATCTAATAGAGGTCATGAAAAATATGGAAGGGTTTGATAGGGTAGACATAAAGAAGATGTTTCCACTTGTGGTGGGAGACCAAAATTAGGGGCCATCAACATAAGATAGTCACTGAGAAGGGGGAGGCGATGGCATAATGGATTATTAATCCAGGGACCCAGGGTAATGCTCTGGGGACCAGGTTTGAATCACAGCAGATGGTGGAATTTGAATTCAATAAAAATCCAGAAAAAAGTCGAATAATGACTGTGAAACCATTGTTGATTGTTGTAAAAACCCAACCCTCTCATTAAGGAAATCTGGTGTCCTTACATTGTCTGGCCTACATGTGACTCCAGATCCACAGCAATGTGGTTGACTCTTAATGCCCTGTGAATAAGGGCAATGAGGAATGGGTAATAAATGCTGGCCTAGCCAGTGATGCCTACAGCCCATGAATGAATTTTAAAAATCCAACAGAGAGAGGAGAATGTTCAGAGAGTGGTGAGAATGTGGAACTCTCTACCATAGAGTGGTTGAGATGAACCGAATTAATGCCTTTGAGGGGAAGTAGATAAACAAATGAGGAGAAGGGTAGGCTGATGGGAGGAGATGAAGTAAGGTGGGATGAGTTTTCATGTTAAGCATCGGGATAGGCATGGAGCAGTCGAGCCAAATTGGTTCTTTCATTGCTGGAGAATTCTGTGTTTAACTCTACATGTCAGCCATGCTGATAGGAGAGTGTCTAACTGGCTTGGAATAGCAGGGCCCTTCCTGAAAAGACATCGGTGAATTAATTGGGCTTTTACAATAATCTGGAATTCTTTAAAGCCAACTTTTCTTGGCACCGGTCCACTAATGACCTGATTTATGGAATTCAATTTAACAACTTGCCAGGATAAGGCTATAAATTTATGATTATTATGAAATTGCTTTAACCACTGCACCACCTCAATGGCAAATGTTGATACAGGACAGGCTCCGAATAAGCTTCTCAGGACATAGTACTAAGGCTTTGTCAGAGAAAGTTCAACTCTCTCTTCTGATTGCTAATCTTCCTTACAGTTGGTAAGAAGAGCTTAAAGAGCAAAAACTAATCTAGGGATTTGGATAACAAGCCAAAGCCAGGACAATCCACGACTTTGGTGGAGTGGTGGGGAATACTTTTTCTTTAAAACTGGGAGAAAGGAAAGCAAGTCTTGTTCATTGGGTGTGTAGCTAAAAACACTTCCTGTGCAATAGTGAGCTCAAACAGAAAGAGCCAGGGTAAATTTGCCATCTGTATTGAGTAAGCATGCCTTAGGCAGGACTTGGAAGTGATAATTTTGGCTTCAGTGCTTGATCTTAGAATTCCACAGAACAGAAAGAGGCAATTCAGCCCATTATACCAATGCTGGCTTGTTCAAAGACCAATTCAATTAGTCCTGTTCCACTGCTCTTTCCCCACATCCCAGGCAGGGCATTCTGGATCACAGCAACTCGCTGCATAAAAAAGTATTTCTTTGTGGTGTCTCTCATTCTTTTGCCAATTGCCTTTGATCAGTGTGCTCTGGTCACCAACAGTCCTGCCAATGGAAAATGATTTACCTTATTTGCTCAATAAAAACACTTTGTGATCTCGAACAGCTCAATTAAATCAATTCACCTTCTCTGTACTTAGCAGAACAATACCAGATTCTCCAGTCTCTCCACATAACGCAAGTCCCTCATCCTGGTATCATGCTAGCAAATCTCCTCTGCAGCCTCATTCAGCAAGAAGGATTGGCTGTTGCTTTGATGCCGAACATGGTAAATTACGAGTTATAGAGCCCCAATGAGTGCGCCATTGCAGACCAGCAACTCAGAGTTGGATTACATTAGGGATGACTTTAACATACAGCTCAAACTAAGTTTCTGGTAAAGCAATGGTTTTCCTAAATGCACACACGATAAAGAGATCAAAGCTCCTGCAGCTCACTGTGCTATATGCAGCAATACTGTCTAGTTCAGCACAAACCGTGTGTGTAATAGGACTCAATGTCCCAGCACTGACTGTGTATGTGTCTGTAACAGGACTGTGTATCCCAGCACTGACTGCATGTGTGTAACAGGACTGAATGTCCCAGCACTGAATGTGTGCATATCTGTAACAGGATTGATTATCCCAGAACAGACTGTGTGTGTGTGTAACAGGACTGAGTGTTCCAGCATTTACTGTGTGTATGTGTGTGTGTGTGTGTGTGTGTGTGTGTGTGTGTGTGTGTGTGTGTGTGTGTGTGTGTGTGTGTGAGACAGGGTTGAGTGTCCCAGCATTGACTACGTGTGTGTAACAGGACTAAGTGTCCTAGCACTGATTGTGTTCATGTAACAGGAATAAGTGTCCCAGCACTGACAGTGTGTGTGTAACAGGACTGAGTATCCCAACACTGACTGTGTTTGTGCAACAGAACTGAGTATCCCAACACTGACTGTGTGTGTGTAACAGGACTGAGTGTCCCAACACTGACTGTGTGTGTGTAACAGGACTGAGCGTACCTGCACTGACTGTGTGTGTGTAACAGGACTGAGTGTCCCTGCACTGACTGTGTGTAACAGGACTGAGGGTCCCAACACCGACTGTGTTTGTGGAACAGGACTGAGAGTCCCAACACTGACTGTGTTTGTGGAACAGGACCCAGAGCCCCAGCACTGACAGTGTGTGTGTAACAGGACTGAGGGTCCCAACACTGACTGTGTTTGTGGAACAGGATTGAGTGTCCCAACACTGACTGTGTTTGTGGAACAGGACTGAGTGTTCCAACACTGACTGTGTTTGTGGAACAGGACTGAGGGTCCCAACATTGACTGTGTTTGTGGAACAGGACTGAGGGTCCCAACACTGACTGTGTTTGTGGAACAGGACTGAGGGTACCAACACTGACTGTGTTTGTGGAACAGGACTGAGTGTCCCAACATTGACTTTGTTTGTGTAACAGGACTGAGTGTCCCAACACTGACTGTGTTTGTGTAACAGAACTGAGTGTCCCAACACTGACTATGTGTGTGTAACAGGACTGAGTGGCCCAACACTGACTATGTTTGTGTAACAGGACTGAGTGTCCCAACACTGCCTATGTTTGTGTAACAGGACTGAGTGTCCCTACACTGACTGTGTGTAACAGGACTGAGAGTGCCAACACTGACTGTGTTTGTGGAACAGGACCCAGAGCCCCAGCACTGACAGTGTGTGTGTAACAGGACTGAGTGTCCCAACACTGACTGTGTTTGTGTAACAGGACTGAGTGTCCCGACACTGACTGTGTATAACAGGACTGAGAGTCCCAACACTGACTGTGTTTGTGGAACAGGACTGAGTATCCCAACAATGACTGTGTTTGTGGAACAGGACTGAGTGTCCCAACACTGACCTGTGTGTGTGTAACAGGACTGAGTATCCCAACACTGACTGTGTTTGTGGAACAGGATTGAGTGTCCCAACACTGACTGTGTTTGTGGAACAGGACTGAGTGTCCCAACACTGACTGTGTTTGTGTAACAGGACTGAGTGTCCCTGCACTGACTGTGTGTATATAACAGGACTGAGAGTCCCAACACTGACTGTGTTTGTGGAACAGGACTGAGTGTCCCAACACTGACTGTGTTTGTGGAACAGGACTGAGTGTCCCAACACTGACTGTGTGTGTATAACAGGACTGAGAGTCCCAACACTGACTGTGTGTGTGTAACAGGACTGAGTGTCCAAACACTGACTGTGTGTGTGTAACAGGACTGAGTGTCCCTGCACGGACTGTGTGTGTGTAACAGGACTGAGTGTCCCAACACTGACTGTGTGTGCGTAACAGGACTGAGTGTCCCTGCACGGACTGTGTGTGTGTAACAGGACTGAGAATCCCAACACTGACTGTGTTTGTGGAACAGGACTGAGTGCCCCATCACTGACTGTGTTTGTGGAACAGGACTGAGTGTCCTGACACTGACAGTGTGTAACAGGACTGAGTGTCCCAGCACTGACTGTGTGTGTATAAAATGACTGAGTGCCCAGCACTGACTGTGTGTGTATAACAGGACTGAGAGTCCCAAAATTGACTGTGTTTGTGTAACAGGACTGAGTGCCCCATCACTGACTGTGTTTGTGGAACAGGACTGAGTGTGCCGACACTGACAGTGTGTAACAGGACTGAGTGTCCCAGCACTGACTGTGTGTGTATAACATGACTGAGTGTCCCAGCACTGACTGTGTGTGTATAACAGGACTGAGAGTCCCAAAACTGACTATGTTTGTGTAACAGGACTGAGTGTCCCAACACTGCCTATGTTTGTGTAACAGGACTGAGTGTCCCTACACTGACTGTGTGTAACAGGACTGAGAGTGCCAACACTGACTGTGTTTGTGGAACAGGACCCAGAGCCCCAGCACTGACAGTGTGTGTGTAACAGGACTGAGTGTCCCAACACTGACTGTGTTTGTGTAACAGGACTGAGTGTCCCGACACTGACTGTGTATAACAGGACTGAGAGTCCCAACACTGACTGTGTTTGTGGAACAGGACTGAGTATCCCAACAATGACTGTGTTTGTGGAACAGGACTGAGTGTCCCAACACTGACCTGTGTGTGTGTAACAGGACTGAGTATCCCAACACTGACTGTGTTTGTGGAACAGGATTGAGTGTCCCAACACTGACTGTGTTTGTGGAACAGGACTGAGTGTCCCAACACTGACTGTGTTTGTGTAACAGGACTGAGTGTCCCTGCACTGACTGTGTGTATATAACAGGACTGAGAGTCCCAACACTGACTGTGTTTGTGGAACAGGACTGAGTGTCCCAACACTGACTGTGTTTGTGGAACAGGACTGAGTGTCCCAACACTGACTGTGTGTGTATAACAGGACTGAGAGTCCCAACACTGACTGTGTGTGTGTAACAGGACTGAGTGTCCAAACACTGACTGTGTGTGTGTAACAGGACTGAGTGTCCCTGCACGGACTGTGTGTGTGTAACAGGACTGAGTGTCCCAACACTGACTGTGTGTGCGTAACAGGACTGAGTGTCCCTGCACGGACTGTGTGTGTGTAACAGGACTGAGAATCCCAACACTGACTGTGTTTGTGGAACAGGACTGAGTGCCCCATCACTGACTGTGTTTGTGGAACAGGACTGAGTGTCCTGACACTGACAGTGTGTAACAGGACTGAGTGTCCCAGCACTGACTGTGTGTGTATAAAATGACTGAGTGCCCAGCACTGACTGTGTGTGTATAACAGGACTGAGAGTCCCAAAATTGACTGTGTTTGTGTAACAGGACTGAGTGCCCCATCACTGACTGTGTTTGTGGAACAGGACTGAGTGTGCCGACACTGACAGTGTGTAACAGGACTGAGTGTCCCAGCACTGACTGTGTGTGTATAACATGACTGAGTGTCCCAGCACTGACTGTGTGTGTATAACAGGACTGAGAGTCCCAAAACTGACTGTGTTTGTGTAACAGGACTGAGTATCCCAACACTGACTGTGTTTGTGGAACAGGATTGAGTGTCCCAGCACTGACTGTGTGTGTATAACAGGACTGAGTGTCCCAGCACTGACTGTGTGTGTATAACAGGACTGAGTGCCCCAGCACTGACTGTGTTTGTGGAACAGGACTGAGTGTCCCAACACTGACTGTGTGTGTGTAACAGGACTGAGTGCCCCAGCACTAACTGTGTTAGTGGAACAGGACTGAGTGTCCCTGCACTGACAGTGTATAACAGGACTGAGAGTCCCAACACTGACTGTGTTTGTGGAACAGGACTGAGTGTCCCAACACTGACTGTGTTTGTGGAACAGGACTGAGTGTCCCAACACTGACTGTGTTTGTGGAACAGGACTGAGTGTCCCAACACTGACTGTGTTTGTGGAACAGGACTGAGTGTCCCAACACTGACTGTGTTTGTGGAACAGGACTGAGTGTCCCAACACTGACTGTGTTTGTGTAATAGGACTGAGCGTCCCTGCACTGACTGTGTGTGTGTAACAGGACTGAGTGTCCCAACACTGACTGTGTGTGTGTAACAGGACTGCGCGTCCCTGCACTGAATGTGTGTGTGTAACAGGACTGGGTGTCCCTGCACTGACTGTGTGTAACAGGACTGAGGGTCCCAACACTGACTGTGTTTGTGGAACAGGACCCAGAGCCCCAGCACTGACAGTGTGTGTGTGTTTGTGTGTGTGTGTGTGTGTGTGTGTGTGTGTGTGACAGGGTTGAGTGTCCCAGCATTGACTGTATGTATGTCTGTAACAGGACTGAGTGTCCCTGCACTGACTGTATGTATAGCTGTAACAGAACTGAGTGTCCCAGCACAGACTGTGTGTGTGTGTAACAGGACTGTCTCAGCATTGACTGCGTGTGTGTAACAGGACTAAGTGTCCCAGCACTGATTGTGTTTATGTAACAGGAATAAGTGTCCCAGCACTGACGATGTTTGTGTAACAGGACTGAGAGTCCCAACACTGAAAGTGTTTGTGGAACAGGGCTGAGAGTCCCAACACTGACTGTGTTTGTGGAACAGGATTGAGTGTCCCAACACTGACTGTGTTTGTGGAACAGGACTGAGTGTCCCAACACTGACTGTGTTTGTGTAACAGGACTGAGTGTCCCAGCACTGACTGTGTTTGTGGAACAGGATTGAGTGTCCCAGCACTGACTGTGTTTGTGTAACAGGACTGAGTGTCCCAGCACTGACTGTGTGTGTGTGTGTGTGTGTGTGTGTGTGTAACAGGATTGAGTGTCCCAGCACTGACTGTGTGTGTGTGTGTGTGTGTGTGTGTGTGTGTGTGTGTGTGTGTTTGTTTGTGTGTGTGTGACAGGGTTGAGTATCCCAACACTGACTGTGTGTGTGTAACAGGTCTAAGTGTCCCAGCACTGACGATGTTTTTGTAACAGGACTGAGTGTCCCAACACTGACTGTGTTTGTGGAACAGGATTGAGTATCACAACACTGACTGTGTTTGTGGAACAGGATTCAGTGTCTCAGCACTGACTGTGTTTGTGGAACAGGACTGAGGGTCCCAACACTGACTGTGTTTGTGTAACAGGACTGAGGGTCCCAACACTGACTGTGTTTGTGGAACAGGACTGAGTGTCCCAACACTGACTGTGTGTGTGTAACAGGACTGAGTGTCCCTGCACTGACTGTGTGTGTGTAACAGGACTGAGTGTCCCTGCACTGACTGTGTGTAACAGGACTGAATGTCCCAACACTGACTGTGTTTGTGGAACAGGACTGAGACTCCCAACACTGACTGTGTTTGTGGAACAGGACCGAGAGCCCCAGCACTGACAGTGTGTGTATAACAGGACTGAGTGTCCCAACACTGACTCTGTGTGTATAACAGGACTGAGTGTCCCAACACTGACTGTGTTTGTGGAACAGGATTGAGTGTCCCAACACTGACTGTGTTTGTGGAACAGGACTGAGTGTCCCAGCACTGACTGTGTGTGTACAACAGGACTGAGTGTCCCAGCACTGACTGTGTTTGTGTAACAGTAATGAGAGTCCCAACACTGACTGTGTGTGTGTAATAGGACTGAGTGTCCCAACGCTGACTGTGTGTGTGTAACAGGACTGAGTGTCGCTGCACTGACTGTGTGTGTGTAACAGGACTGAGTGTCCCTGCACTGACTGTGTGTGTGTAACAGGACTGAGTGTCCCTGCACTGACTGTGTGTAACAGGACCGAGAGCCCCAGCACTGACAGTGTGTGTGTAACAGGACTGAGTGTCCCAGCACTGACTGTGTTTGTGGAACAGGACTGAGTGCCCCAGCACAGACTGTGTTTTTGTAACAGGACTGAGTGTCCCGACACTGACCATGTGTAACAGGACTGAGAGTCCCAACACTGACTGTGTTTGTAGAACAGGACTGAGTGTCCGAACACTGACTGTGTTTGTGGAACAGGACTGAGTGTCCCAACACTGACTGTGTTTGTGGAACAGGACTGAGTGTCCCAACACTGACTGTGTTTGTGGAACAGGACTGAGTGTCCCAACACTGACTGTGTTTGTGTAATAGGACTGAGCGTCCCTGCACTGACTGTGTGTGTGTAACAGGACTGAGTGTCCCAACACTGACTGTGTGTGTGTAACAGGACTGCGCGTCCCTGCACTGAATGTGTGTGTGTAACAGGACTGGGTGTCCCTGCACTGACTGTGTGTAACAGGACTGAGGGTCCCAACACTGACTGTGTTTGTGGAACAGGACCCAGAGCCCCAGCACTGACAGTGTGTGTGTGTTTGTGTGTGTGTGTGTGTGTGTGTGTGTGTGTGTGACAGGGTTGAGTGTCCCAGCATTGACTGTATGTATGTCTGTAACAGGACTGAGTGTCCCTGCACTGACTGTATGTATAGCTGTAACAGAACTGAGTGTCCCAGCACAGACTGTGTGTGTGTGTAACAGGACTGTCTCAGCATTGACTGCGTGTGTGTAACAGGACTAAGTGTCCCAGCACTGATTGTGTTTATGTAACAGGAATAAGTGTCCCAGCACTGACGATGTTTGTGTAACAGGACTGAGAGTCCCAACACTGAAAGTGTTTGTGGAACAGGGCTGAGAGTCCCAACACTGACTGTGTTTGTGGAACAGGATTGAGTGTCCCAACACTGACTGTGTTTGTGGAACAGGACTGAGTGTCCCAACACTGACTGTGTTTGTGTAACAGGACTGAGTGTCCCAGCACTGACTGTGTTTGTGGAACAGGATTGAGTGTCCCAGCACTGACTGTGTTTGTGTAACAGGACTGAGTGTCCCAGCACTGACTGTGTGTGTGTGTGTGTGTGTGTGTGTGTAACAGGATTGAGTGTCCCAGCACTGACTGTGTGTGTGTGTGTGTGTGTGTGTGTGTGTGTGTGTGTGTGTGTGTGTTTGTTTGTGTGTGTGTGACAGGGTTGAGTATCCCAACACTGACTGTGTGTGTGTAACAGGTCTAAGTGTCCCAGCACTGACGATGTTTTTGTAACAGGACTGAGTGTCCCAACACTGACTGTGTTTGTGGAACAGGATTGAGTATCACAACACTGACTGTGTTTGTGGAACAGGATTCAGTGTCTCAGCACTGACTGTGTTTGTGGAACAGGACTGAGGGTCCCAACACTGACTGTGTTTGTGTAACAGGACTGAGGGTCCCAACACTGACTGTGTTTGTGGAACAGGACTGAGTGTCCCAACACTGACTGTGTGTGTGTAACAGGACTGAGTGTCCCTGCACTGACTGTGTGTGTGTAACAGGACTGAGTGTCCCTGCACTGACTGTGTGTAACAGGACTGAATGTCCCAACACTGACTGTGTTTGTGGAACAGGACTGAGACTCCCAACACTGACTGTGTTTGTGGAACAGGACCGAGAGCCCCAGCACTGACAGTGTGTGTATAACAGGACTGAGTGTCCCAACACTGACTCTGTGTGTATAACAGGACTGAGTGTCCCAACACTGACTGTGTTTGTGGAACAGGATTGAGTGTCCCAACACTGACTGTGTTTGTGGAACAGGACTGAGTGTCCCAGCACTGACTGTGTGTGTACAACAGGACTGAGTGTCCCAGCACTGACTGTGTTTGTGTAACAGTAATGAGAGTCCCAACACTGACTGTGTGTGTGTAATAGGACTGAGTGTCCCAACGCTGACTGTGTGTGTGTAACAGGACTGAGTGTCGCTGCACTGACTGTGTGTGTGTAACAGGACTGAGTGTCCCTGCACTGACTGTGTGTGTGTAACAGGACTGAGTGTCCCTGCACTGACTGTGTGTAACAGGACCGAGAGCCCCAGCACTGACAGTGTGTGTGTAACAGGACTGAGTGTCCCAGCACTGACTGTGTTTGTGGAACAGGACTGAGTGCCCCAGCACAGACTGTGTTTTTGTAACAGGACTGAGTGTCCCGACACTGACCATGTGTAACAGGACTGAGAGTCCCAACACTGACTGTGTTTGTAGAACAGGACTGAGTGTCCGAACACTGACTGTGTTTGTGGAACAGGACTGAGTACCCCAGCACTGACTGTGTTTGTGGAATAGGACTGAATGTCGCTGCACTGACTGTGTTTAACAGGACTGAGAGCCCCGGCACTGACTGTATTTGTGGAACAGGACAGAGTGTCCCAACACTGACAATGTTTGTGTAACAGGACTGAGTGTCCCAACACTGACTGTGTTTGTGTAACAGGACTGAGTGTCCCAACACTGACTGTGTTTGTATAACAGGACTGAGTGTCCCAGCACTGACTGTGTTTGTGGAACAGGACTGAGTGTCCCTGCACTGACTGTGTTTGTGGAACAGGACTGAGGGTCCCAACATTGACTGTGTTTGTGGAACAGGACTGAGGGTACCAACACTGACTGTGTTTGTGGACAGGTCTGAGTGTCCCAACACTGACTGTGTTTGTATAACAGGACTGAGTGTCCCAACACTGACTGTGTGTGTATAACAGGATTGAGTGTCCCAGCACTGACTGTGTTTGTGGAACAGGACTGAGAGTCCCAGCACTGACTGTGTGTGTATAACAGGACTGAGTGTCCCAACACTGACTGTGTTTGTGGAACAGGACTGAGTGTCCCAACACTGACTGTGTTTGTGGAACAGGACTGAGTGCCCCAGCACTGACTGTGTGTAACAGGACTGAGTGTCCCAACACTGACTGTGTGTGTGTAACAGGACTGAGTGTCCCTGCACTGACTGTGTATAACAGGACTGAGAGTCCCAACACTGACTATGTTTGTGGAACAGGCCTGAGTGTCCCAACAGTGACTGTGTTTGTGGAACAGGACTGAGTGTCCCAACACTGACTGTGTTTGTGGAACAGGATTGAGTGTCCCAACACTGAATGTGTTTGTGGAACAGGACTGAGTGCCCCAACACTGACTGTGTGTGTGTAACAGGACTGAGTGCCCCAACACTGACTGTGTTTGTGTAACAGGACTGAGTGTCCCTGCACTGACTGTGTATAACAGGACTGAGAGTCCCAACACTGACTGTGTTTGTGGAACAGGACTGAGTGTCCCAACACTGCCTGTGTTTGTGGAACAGGACTGAGTGTCCCAACACTGACTGTGTTTGTATAACAGGACTGAGTGTCCCAACACTGACTGTGTGTGTGTAACAGGACTGAGTGTCCTGCACTGACTGTGTATAACAGGACTGAGAGTCCCAACACTGACTGTGTTTGTGGAACAGGACTGAGTGTCCCAACACTGACTGTGTGTGTGTAACAGGACTGAGCGTCCCTGCACTGACTGTGTGTGTGTAACAGGACTGAGTGTCCCTGCACTGACTGTGTGTAACAGGACTGAGTGTCCCAACACTGACTGTGTTTGTGGAACAGGACTGAGTGTCCCAACACTGACTGTGTGTGTGTAACAGGACTGAGTGTCCCTGCACTGACTGTGTGTAACAGGACTGAGGGTCCCAACACTGACTGTGTTTGTGGAACAGGACCCAGAGCCCCAGCACTGACAGTGTGTGTGTAACAGGACTGAGAGTCCCAACACTGACTGTGTTTGTGGAACAGGACTGATGGTCCCAACAATGACTGTGTGTGTATAAAAGGACTGAGTGTCCCAACACTGACTGTGTGTGTGTAACAGGACTGAGTTTCCCTGCACTGACTGTGTATAACAGGACTGAGAGTCCCAACACTGACTGTGTTTGTGGAACAGGACTGAGTGTCCCAACACTGACTGTGTTTGTGGAACCGGACTGAGTGTCCCGACACTGACAGTGTGTAACAGGACCCAGAGCCCCAGCACTGACAGTGTGTGTGTAACAGGACTGAGTGCCCCAACACTGACTGTGTTTGTGGAACAGGACTGAGTGCCCCAACACTGACTGTGTATAACAGGACTGAGAGTCCCAACACTGACTGTGTGTGTGTAACAGGACTGAGTGTCCAAACACTGACTGTGTGTGTGTAACAGGACTGAGTGTCCCTGCACGGACTGTGTGTGTGTAACAGGACTGAGTGTCCCAACACTGACTGTGTGTGCGTAACAGGACTGAGTGTCCCTGCACGGACTGTGTGTGTGTAACAGGACTGAGAATCCCAACACTGACTGTGTTTGTGGAACAGGACTGAGTGCCCCATCACTGACTGTGTTTGTGGAACAGGACTGAGTGTCCTGACACTGACAGTGTGTAACAGGACTGAGTGTCCCAGCACTGACTGTGTGTGTATAAAATGACTGAGTGCCCAGCACTGACTGTGTGTGTATAACAGGACTGAGAGTCCTAAAATTGACTGTGTTTGTGTAACAGGACTGAGTGCCCCATCACTGACTGTGTTTGTGGAACAGGACTGAGTGTGCCGACACTGACAGTGTGTAACAGGACTGAGTGTCCCAGCACTGACTGTGTGTGTATAACATGACTGAGTGCCCCAGCACTGACTGTGTGTGTATAACAGGACTGAGAGTCCCAAAACTGACTGTGTTTGTGTAACAGGACTGAGTATCCCAACACTGACTGTGTTTGTGGAACAGGATTGAGTGTCCCAGCACTGACTGTGTGTGTATAACAGGACTGAGTGTCCCAGCACTGACTGTGTGTGTATAACAGGACTGAGTGCCCCAGCACTGACTGTGTTTGTGGAACAGGACTGAGTGTCCCAACACTGACTGTGTTTGTGGAACAGGACTGAGTGTCCCAACACTGACTGTGTTTGTGGAACAGGACTGAGTGTCCCAACACTGACTGTGTTTGTGTAATAGGACTGAGCGTCCCTGCACTGACTGTGTGTGTGTAACAGGACTGAGTGTCCCAACACTGACTGTGTGTGTGTAACAGGACTGCGCGTCCCTGCACTGAATGTGTGTGTGTAACAGGACTGGGTGTCCCTGCACTGACTGTGTGTAACAGGACTGAGGGTCCCAACACTGACTGTGTTTGTGGAACAGGACCCAGAGCCCCAGCACTGACAGTGTGTGTGTGTGTGTGTGTGTGTGTGTGTAACAGGACTGAGTGTCTCAGCATTGACTGCGTGTGTGTAACAGGACTAAGTGTCCCTGCACTGATTGTGTTTATGTAACAGGAATAAGTGTCCCAGCACTGACGATGTTTGTGTAACAGGACTGAGAGTCCCAACACTGAAAGTGTTTGTGGAACAGGGCTGAGAGTCCCAACACTGACTGTGTTTGTGGAACAGGATTGAGTGTCCCAACACTGACTGTGTTTGTGGAACAGGACTGAGTGTCCCAACACTGACTGTGTTTGTGTAACAGGACTGAGTGTCCCAGCACTGACTGTGTTTGTGGAACAGGATTGAGTGTCCCAGCACTGACTGTGTTTGTGTAACAGGACTGAGTGTCCCAGCACTGACTGTGTGTGTGTGTGTGTGTGTGTGTGTGTGTGTAACAGGATTGAGTGTCCCAGCACTGACTGTGTGTGTGTGTGTGTGTGTGTGTGTGTGTGTGTGTATCTGTAACAGAACTGAGTGTCCCAACATTGACTCTGTTTGTGCAACAGGACTGAGTGTCCCAGCACTGACTGTGTTTGTGTAACAGGACTGAGTGTCCCAACACTGACTGTGTTTGTGTAACAGGATTGAGTGTCCCAACATTGACTGTGTTTGTGTAACAGGACTGAGTGTCCCAACATTGACTGTGTTTGTGTAACAGGACTGAGTGTCCCAACACTGATTGTGTTTGTGGAACAGGATTGAGTGTCCCAACACTGACTGTGTTTGTGGAACAGGACTTAGTGTCCCAACACTGACTGTGTTTGTGGAACAGGACTGAGATTCCCAACACTGACTGTGTTTGTGTAACAGGATTGAGTGTCCCAGCACTGACTGTGTGTGTATAACAGGACTGAATGTCCCAGCACTGACTGTGTTTGTGGAACAGGACTGAGAGTCCCAACACTGACTGTGTTTGTGTAACAGGACTGAGTGTCCCAGCACTGACTGTGTTTGTGTAACAGGACTGAGTGTCCCAACACTGACTGTGTTTGTGTAACAGGACTGAGTGTCCCAGCACTGACTGTGTTTCTGTAACAGTACTGAGTGACCCAGCACTGACTGTGTGTGTGTAACAGGACTGAGTGTCCCAGCACTGACTGTGTGTGTATAACAGGACTGAGTGTCCCTGCACTGACTGTGTGTAACAGGACCGAGAGCCCCAACACTGACTGTGTGTGTGTAACAGGACTGAGTGTCCCTGCACTGACTGTGTGTAACAGGACTGAGGGTCCCAACACCGACTGTGTTTGTGGAACAGGACTGAGAGTCCCAACACTGACTGTGTTTGTGAAACAGGACCCAGAGCCCCAGCACTGACAGTGTGTGTGTAACAGGACTGAGAGTCCCAACACTGACTGTGTTTGTGGAACAGGACTGAGTGTCCCTGCACTGACTGTGTTTGTGGAACAGGACTGAGTGTCACAGCACGGACTGTGTGTGTGTAACAGGACTGAGTGTCACAGCACTGACTGTGTTTGTGAAACAGGACTGAGTGTCCCAGCACTGACTGCGAGTGTGTCACTGGAATGAGTGCCCCAGAACTAACTGTGTGCATAACAGGACTGAGTGTCCCAGCACTGACTGTGTGTGTGGAACAGGACTGAGTGTCCCAGCAGTGACTGTGTGTGCATAACAGGACTGAGAGTCCCAACACTGAATGTGTGTGTGTAACAGGAATAAGTGTCCCAGCAGTGACTGTGTGTGTATAAAAGCACTAAGTGTCCCAGCACTGACTGTGTGCATATCTGTAACAGCACTGAGTGTTCCAGCACAGACTGTGTGTGTATCTGTAACAGGTTGAGTGTCCCAGCACTGAATGTGTGCATATCTGTAACAGCACTGAGTGTTCCAGCACTGAATGTGTGCATATCTATAACAGGACTGAGTGTCCCAGCACTGAATGTGTGCATATCTGTAACAGGACTGAGTGTCCCAGCACTGAATGTTTGCATATCTGTAACAGGACTGAGCGTCCCACCACTGAATGTGTGCATATCTGTAAAAGCATTGAGTGTCCCAGCACTGAATGTGTGCATATCTGTAACAGGACTGAGTGTCCAGGCACTGACTGTATGTATATCTGTAACAGGACTGAGTGTCCCAGCACAGACTGTGTGTGTCTGTAACAGGACTGAGTGTCCCACCACTGACCGCTAGTGTCTCACAGGAATGAGTGCCCCAGAACTAACTGTGTGCATAACAGGACTGAGTGTCCCAGCATTTACTGTGTGTGTGTGTGTGTGTGTGTGTGTGTGTGTGTGTGTGTGTGTGTGTGTGTGTGTGTGTGTGTGTGTGTGTGTGTGTTTGTTTGTGTGTGTGTGACAGGGTTGAGTATCCCAACACTGACTGTGTGTGTGTAACAGGTCTAAGTGTCCCAGCACTGACGATGTTTTTGTAACAGGACTGAGTGTCCCAACACTGACTGTGTTTGTGGAACAGGATTGAGTATCACAACACTGACTGTGTTTGTGGAACAGGATTAAGTGTCTCAGCACTGACTGTGTTTGTGGAACAGGACTGAGGGTCCCAACACTGACTGTGATTGTGTAACAGGACTGAGGGTCCCAACACTGACTGTGTTTGTGGAACAGGACTGAGTGTCCCAACACTGACTGTGTGTGTGTAACAGGACTGAGTGTCCCTGCACTGACTGTGTGTGTGTAACAGGACTGAGTGTCCCTGCACTGACTGTGTGTAACAGGACTGAATGTCCCAACACTGACTGTGTTTGTGGAACAGGACTGAGACTCCCAACACTGACTGTGTTTGTGGAACAGGACCGAGAGCCCCAGCACTGACAGTGTGTATAACAGGACTGAGTGTCCCAACACTGACTCTGTGTGTATAACAGGACTGAGTGTCCCAACACTGACTGTGTTTGTGGAACAGGATTGAGTGTCCCAACACTGACTGTGTTTGTGGAACAGGACTGAGTGTCCCAGCACTGACTGTGTGTGTACAACAGGACTGAGTGTCCCAGCACTGACTGTGTTTGTGTAACAGTAATGAGAGTCCCAACACTGACTGTGTGTGTGTAATAGGACTGAGTGTCCCCACGCTGACTGTGTGTGTGTAACAGGACTGAGTGTCGCTGCACTGACTGTGTGTGTGTAACAGGACTGAGTGTCCCTGCACTGACTGTGTGTGTGTAACAGGACTGAGTGTCCCTGCACTGACTGTGTGTAACAGGACCGAGAGCCCCAGCACTGACAGTGTGTGTGTAACAGGACTGAGTGTCCCAGCACTGACTGTGTTTGTGGAACAGGACTGAGTGCCCCAGCACAGACTGTGTTTGTGTAACAGGACTGAGTGTCCCGACACTGACCATGTGTAACAGGACTGAGAGTCCCAACACTGACTGTGTTTGTAGAACAGGACTGAGTGTCCCAACACTGACTGTGTTTGTGGAACAGGACTGAGTACCCCAGCACTGACTGTGTTTGTGGAATAGGACTGAGTGTCGCTGCACTGACTGTGTTTAACAGGACTGAGAGCCCCAGCACTGACTGTATTTGTGGAACAGGACAGAGTGTCCCAACACTGACAATGTTTGTGTAACAGGACTGAGTGTCCCAACACTGACTGTGTTTGTGTAACAGGACTGAGTGTCCCAACACTGACTGTGTTTGTATAACAGGACTGAGTGTCCCAGCACTGACTGTGTTTGTGGAACAGGACTGAGTGTCCCTGCACTGACTGTGTTTGTGGAACAGGACTGAGGGTCCCAACATTGACTGTGTTTGTGGAACAGGACTGAGGGTACCAACACTGACTGTGTTTGTGGACAGGACTGAGTGTCCCAACACTGACTGTGTTTGTATAACAGGACTGAGTGTCCCAACACTGACTGTGTGTGTATAACAGGATTGAGTGTCCCAGCACTGACTGTGTTTGTGGAACAGGACTGAGAGTCCCAGCACTGACTGTGTGTGTATAACAGGACTGAGTGTCCCAACACTGACTGTGTTTGTGGAACAGGACTGAGTGTCCCAACACTGACTGTGTTTGTGGAACAGGACTGAGTGCCCCAGCACTGACTGTGTGTAACAGGACTGAGTGTCCCAACACTGACTGTGTGTGTGTAACAGGACTGAGTGTCCCTGCACTGACTGTGTATAACAGGACTGAGAGTCCCAACACTGACTATGTTTGTGGAACAGGCCTGAGTGTCCCAACAGTGACTGTGTTTGTGGAACAGGACTGAGAGTCCCAACACTGACTGTGTTTGTGGAACAGGATTGAGTGTCCCAACACTGAATGTGTTTGTGGAACAGGACTGAGTGCCCCAACACTGACTGTGTGTGTGTAACAGGACTGAGTGCCCCAACACTGACTGTGTTTGTGTAACAGGACTGAGTGTCCCTGCACTGACTGTGTATAACAGGACTGAGAGTCCCAACACTGACTGTGTTTGTGGAACAGGACTGAGTGTCCCAACACTGCCTGTGTTTGTGGAACAGGACTGAGTGTCCCAACACTGACTGTGTTTGTATAACAGGACTGAGTGTCCCAACACTGACTGTGTGTGTGTAACAGGACTGAGTGTCCTGCACTGACTGTGTATAACAGGACTGAGAGTCCCAACACTGACTGTGTTTGTGGAACAGGACTGAGTGTCCCAACACTGACTGTGTGTGTGTAACAGGACTGAGCGTCCCTGCACTGACTGTGTGTGTGTAACAGGACTGAGTGTCCCTGCACTGACTGTGTGTAACAGGACTGAGTGTCCCAACACTGACTGTGTTTGTGGAACAGGACTGAGTGTCCCAACACTGACTGTGTGTGTGTAACAGGACTGAGTGTCCCTGCACTGACTGTGTGTAACAGGACTGAGGGTCCCAACACTGACTGTGTTTGTGGAACAGGACCCAGAGCCCCAGCACTGACAGTGTGTGTGTAACAGGACTGAGTGTCCCAACACTGACAGTGTGTGTGTAACAGGACTGAGAGTCCCAACACTGACTGTGTTTGTGGAACAGGACTGATGGTCCCAACAATGACTGTGTGTGTATAAAAGGACTGAGTGTCCCAACACTGACTGTGTGTGTGTAACAGGACTGAGTTTCCCTGCACTGACTGTGTATAACAGGACTGAGAGTCCCAACACTGACTGTGTTTGTGGAACAGGACTGAGTGTCCCAACACTGACTGTGTTTGTGGAACCGGACTGAGTGTCCCGACACTGACAGTGTGTAACAGGACCCAGAGCCCCAGCACTGACAGTGTGTGTGTAACAGGACTGAGTGCCCCAACACTGACTGTGTTTGTGGAACAGGACTGAGTGCCCCAACACTGACTGTGTATAACAGGTCTGAGAGTCCCAACACTGACTGTGTTTGTGTAACAGGACTGAGTGTCCCAACACTGACTGTGTTTGTGGAACAGGACTGAGTGTCCCAACACTGACTGTGTGTGTGTGTAACAGGACTGAGTGTCCCTGCACTGACTGTGTGTGTGTAACAGGACTGAGTGTCCCTGCACTGACTGTGTGTAACAGGACTGAATGTCCCAACACTGACTGTGTTTGTGGAACAGGACTGAGACTCCCAACACTGACTGTGTTTGTGGAACAGGACCGAGAGCCCCAGCACTGACAGTGTGTGTATAACAGGACTGAGTGTCCCAACACTGACTCTGTGTGTATAACAGGACTGAGTGTCCCAACACTGACTGTGTTTGTGGAACAGGATTGAGTGTCCCAACACTGACTGTGTTTGTGGAACAGGACTGAGTGTCCCAGCACTGACTGTGTGTGTACAACAGGACTGAGTGTCCCAGCACTGACTGTGTTTGTGTAACAGTAATGAGAGTCCCAACACTGACTGTGTGTGTGTAATAGGACTGAGTGTCCCAACACTGACTGTGTGTGTGTAACAGGACTGAGTGTCCCTGCACTGACTGTGTGTGTGTAACAGGACTGAGTGTCCCTGCACTGACTGTGTGTGTGTAACAGGACTGAGTGTCCCTGCACTGACTGTGTGTAACAGGACCGAGAGCCCCAGCACTGACTGTGTGTGTGTAACAGGACTGAGTGTCCCAGCACTGACTGTGTTCGTGGAACAGGACTGAGTGTCCCAACACTGACTGTGTTTGTGGAACAGGACTGAGTGTCCCGACACTGACCATGTGTAACAGGACTGAGAGTCCCAACACTGACTGTGTTTGTAGAACAGGACTGAGTGTCCCAACACTGACTGTGTTTGTGGAACAGGACTGAGTACCCCAGCACTGACTGTGTTTGTGGAATAGGACTGAGTGTCGCTGCACTGACTGTGTTTAACAGGACTGAGAGCCCCAGCACTGACTGTATTTGTGGAACAGGACAGAGTGTCCCAACACTGACAATGTTTGTGTAACAGGACTGAGTGTCCCACCACTGACTGTGTTTGTGTAACAGGACTGAGTGTCCCAACACTGACTGTGTTTGTGTAACAGGACTGAGTGTCCCAGCACTGACTGTGTTTGTGGAACAGGACTGAGTGTCCCTGCACTGACTGTGTTTGTGGAACAGGACTGAGGGTCCCAACATTGACTGTGTTTGTGGAACAGGACTGAGGGTACCAACACTGACTGTGTTTGTGGACAGGACTGAGTGTCCCAACACTGACTGTGTTTGTATAACAGGACTGAGTGTCCCAACACTGACTGTGTGTGTATAACAGGATTGAGTGTCCCAGCACTGACTGTGTTTGTGGAACAGGACTGAGAGTCCCAGCACTGACTGTGTGTGTATAACAGGACTGAGTGTCCCAACACTGACTGTGTTTGTGGAACAGGACTGAGTGTCCCAACACTGACTGTGTTTGTGGAACAGGACTGAGTGCCCCAGCACTGACTGTGTGTAACAGGACTGAGTGTCCCAACACTGACTGTGTGTGTGTAACAGGACTGAGTGTCCCTGCACTGACTGTGTATAACAGGACTGAGAGTCCCAACACTGACTATGTTTGTGGAACAGGCCTGAGTGTCCCAACAGTGACTGTGTTTGTGGAACAGGACTGAGTGTCCCAACACTGACTGTGTTTGTGGAACAGGATTGAGTGTCCCAACACTGAATGTGTTTGTGGAACAGGACTGAGTGCCCCAACACTGACTGTGTGTGTGTAACAGGACTGAGTGCCCCAACACTGACTGTGTTTGTGTAACAGGACTGAGTGTCCCTGCACTGACTGTGTATAACAGGACTGAGAGTCCCAACACTGGCTGTGTTTGTGGAACAGGACTGAGTGTCCCAACACTGCCTGTGTTTGTGGAATAGGACTGAGTGTCCCAACACTGACTGTGTTTGTATAACAGGACTGAGTGTCCCAACACTGACTGTGTGTGTGTAACAGGACTGAGTGTCCTGCACTGACTGTGTATAACAGGACTGAGAGTCCCAACACTGACTGTGTTTGTGGAACAGGACTGAGTGTCCCAACACTGACTGTGTGTGTGGAACAGGACTGAGCGTCCCTGCACTGACTGTGTTTGTGTAACAGGACTGAGTGTCCCTGCACTGACTGTGTGTAACAGGACTGAGTGTCCCAACACTGACTGTGTTTGTGGAACAGGACTGAGTGTCCCAACACTGACTGTGTGTGTGTAACAGGACTGAGTGTCCCTGCACTGACTGTGTGTAACAGGACTGAGGGTCCCAACACTGACTGTGTTTGTGGAACAGGACCCAGAGCCCCAGCACTGACAGTGTGTGTGTAACAGGACTGAGTGTCCCAACACTGACAGTGTGTGTGTAACAGGACTGAGAGTCCCAACACTGACTGTGTTTGTGGAACAGGACTGATGGTCCCAACAATGACTGTGTGTGTATAAAAGGACTGAGTGTCCCAACACTGACTGTGTGTGTGTAACAGGACTGAGTTTCCCTGCACTGACTGTGTATAACAGGACTGAGAGTCCCAACACTGACTGTGTTTGTGGAACAGGACTGAGTGTCCCAACACTGACTGTGTTTGTGGAACCGGACTGAGTGTCCCGACACTGACAGTGTGTAACAGGACCCAGAGCCCCAACACTGACAGTGTGTGTGTAACAGGACTGAGTGCCCCAACACTGACTGTGTTTGTGGAACAGGACTGAGTGCCCCAACACTGACTGTGTATAACAGGACTGAGAGTCCCAACACTGACTGTGTTTGTGTAACAGGACTGAGTGTCCCAACACTGACTGTGTTTGTGTAACAGGACTGAGTGTCCCAACACTGACTATGTTTGTGTAACAGGACTGAGTGTCCCAACACTGACTATGTTTGTGTAACAGGACTGAGTGTCCCAACACTGACTGTGTTTGCGTAACAGGACTGAGTGTCTCAAATCCAACTGTGTTTGTATAACAGTACTGAGTGTCCCAGCACTGACTGTGTTTGTGGAACAGGACTGAGTGTCCCTGCACTGACTGTGTTTGTGCAACAGGACTGAGTGTCCCAACACTGACTGTTTTTGTGTAACAGGACTGAGTGTCCCAACACTGACTATGTTTGTGTAACATGACTGAGTGTCCCAACACTGACTATGTTTGTGGAATAGGACGGAGTGTCGCTGCACTGACTGTGTTTGTGCAACAGGACTGAGTGTCCCAACACTGACTGTGTTTGTTTTACAAAACTGAGTGTCCCAACACTGACTACGTTTGTGTAACAGGACTGAGTGTCCCTGCACTGACTGTGTATAACAGGACTGAGAGCCCCAGCACTGACTGTATTTGTGGAACAGGACAGAGTGTCCCAACACTGACAATGTTTGTGTAACAGGACTGAGTGTCCCAACACTGACTGTGTTTGTGTAACAGGACTGAGTGTCCCAACACTGACTGTGTTTGTATAACAGGACTGAGTGTCCCAGCACTGACTGTGTTTGTGGAACAGGACTGAGTGTCCCTGCACTGACTGTGTTTGTGGAACAGGACTGAGGGTCCCAACATTGACTGTGTTTGTGGAACAGGACTGAGGGTACCAACACTGACTGTGTTTGTGGACAGGACTGAGTGTCCCAACACTGACTGTGTTTGTGTAACAGGACTGAGTGTCCCAACACTGACTGTGTGTGTATAACAGGATTGAGTGTCCCAGCACTGACTGTGTTTGTGGAACAGCACTGAGAGTCCCAGCACTGACTGTGAGTGTATAACAGGACTGAGTGTCCCAACACTGACTGTGTTTGTGGAACAGGACTGAGTGCCCCAGCACTGACTGTGTGTAACAGGACTAAGTGTCCCAACACTGACTGTGTGTGTGTAACAGGACTGAGTGTCCCTGCACTGACTGTGTATAACAGGACTGAGAGTCCCAACACTGACTATGTTTGTGGAACAGGACTGAGTGTCCCAACACTGACTGTGTTTGTGGAACAGGATTGAGTGTCCCAACACTGAATGTGTTTGTGGAACAGGACTGAGTGCCCCAACACTGACTGTGTGTGTGTAACAGGACTGAGTGCCCCAACACTGACTGTGTTTGTGTAACAGGACTGAGTGTCCCTGCACTGACTGTGTATAACAGGACTGAGAGTCCCAACACTGACTGTGTTTGTGGAACAGGACTGAGTGTCCCAACACTGCCTGTGTTTGTGGTACAGGACTGAGTGTCCCAACACTGACTGTGTTTGTATAACAGGACTGAGTGTCCCAACACTGACTGTGTGTGTGTAACAGGACTGAGTGTCCCTGCATTGACTGTGTATAACAGGACTGAGAGTCCCAACACTGACTGTGTTTGTGGAACAGGACTGAGTGTCCCAACACTGACTGTGTGTGTGTAACAGGACTGAGCGTCCCTGCACTGACTGTGTGTGTGTAACAGGACTGAGTGTCCCTGCACTGACTGTGTGTAACAGGACTGAGTGTCCCAACACTGACTGTGTTTGTGGAACAGGACTGAGTGTCCCAACACTGACTGTGTGTGTGTAACAGGACTGAGTGTCCCTGCACTGACTGTGTGTAACAGGACTGAGGGTCCCAACACTGACTGTGTTTGTGGAACAGGACCCAGAGCCCCAGCACTGACAGTGTGTGTGTAACAGGACTGAGAGTCCCAACACTGACTGTGTTTGTGGAACAGGACTGATGGTCCCAAGACTGACTGTGTGTGTATAAAAGGACTGAGTGTCCCAACACTGACTGTGTGTGTGTAACAGGACTGAGTGTCCCTGCACTGACTGTGTATAACAGGACTGAGAGTCCCAACACTGACTGTGTTTGTGGAACAGGACTGAGTGTCCCAACACTGACTGTGTTTGTGGAACCGGACTGAGTGTCCTAACAATGACTGTGTTTGTGTAACAGGACTGAGTGCCCCAGCACTGACTATGTTTGTGGAACAGGACTGAGTGTCCCGACACTGACAGTGTGTAACAGGACCCAGAGCCCCAGCACTGACAGTCTGTGTGTAACAGGACTGAGTGCTCCAACACTGACTGTGTTTGTGGAACAGGACTGAGTGCCCCAACACTGACTGTGTATAACAGGACTGAGAGTCCCAACACTGACTGTGTTTGTGGAACAGGACTGAGTGTCCCAACACTGACTGTGTTTGTGTAACAGGACTGAGTGTCCCAACAGTGACTGTGTTTGTGTAACAGGACTGAGTGTCCCAACACTGACTATGTTTGTGTAACAGGACTGAGTGTCCCAACACTGACTATGTTTGTGTAACAGGACTGAGTGTCCCAACGCTGACTGTGTTTGCGTAACAGGACTGAGTGTCTCAACACCGACTGTGTTTGTATAACAGTACTGAGTGTCCCAGCACTGACTGTGTTTGTGGAACAGGACTGAGTGTCCCTGCACTGACTGTGTTTGTGCAACAGGACTGAGTGTCCCAACACTGACTGTGTTTGTGTAACAGGACTGAGTGTCCCAACACTGACTATGTTTGTGTAACATGACTGAGTGTCCCAACACTGACTATGTTTGTGGAATAGGACGGAGTGTCGCTGCACTGACTGTGTTTGTGCAACAGGACTGAGTGTCCCAACACTGACTGTGTTTGTTTAACAGGACTGAGTGTCCCAACACTGACTACGTTTGTGTAACAGGACTGAGTGTCCCAACACTGACTATGTTTGTGTAACAGGACTGAGTGTCCCAACACTGACTATGTTTGTGTAACAGGACTGAGTGTCCCAACACTGACTATGTTTGTGTAACAGGACTGAGTGTCCCAACACTGACTATGTTTGTGTAACAGGACTGAGTGTCCCTGCACTGACTGTGCTTGTGGAATAGGACTGAGTGTCGCTGCACTGACTGTGTTTGTGTAAAAGGACTGAGAGCCCCAGCACTGACTGTGTGTGTGTGTAATAGGACTGTGTGTCCCTGCACTGACTGTGTATAACAGGAATGAGAGTCCCAACACTGACTGTGTTTGTGAAACAGGACTGAGTGTCCCAACACTGACTGTGTTTGTGTAACAGGACTGAGTGTCCCAACACTGACTATGTTTGTGTAACAAGTCTGACTATCCCAACACTGACTATGTTTGTGTAACAGGACTGAGTGTCCCAACACTGACTATGTTTGTGTAACAGGACTGTGTGTCCCAACACTGACTGTGTTTTCGTAACAGGACTGAGTGTCCCAACACTGACTGTGTTTTTATAACAGGACTGTGTGTCCCAGCACTGACTGTGTTTGTGGAACAGGACTGAGTGTCCCTGCACTGACTGTGTTTGTGTAACAGGACTGAGTGTCCCAACACTGACTATGTTTGTGTAACAGGACTCAGTGTCCCAACACTGACTATGTTTGTGTTACAGGACTGAGTGTCCCAACACTGACTGTGTTTGTGTAACAGGACTGAGTGTCCCAACACTGACTGTGTTTGTGTAACAGGACTGAGTGTCCCAACACTGACTATGTTTGCGTAACAGGACTGAGAGCCCCAGCACTGACTGTGTGTGTATAACAGGACTGAGTGTCCCAACACTGACTGTGTTTGTGTAACAGGACTGAGTGTCCCAACACTGACTGTGTGTGTATAACAGGATTGAGTGTCCCAGCACTGACTGTGTTTGTGGAACAGGAATGAGAGTCCCAACACTGACTGTATGTGTATAAAAGGACTGAGAGTCCCAACACTGACTGTGTCTGTGTAACAGGACCTAGTGTCCCTGCACTGACTGTGTATAACAGGACTGAGTGTCCCAACACTGACTGTGTTTGTTTAACAGGACTGAGTGCCCCAGCACTGACTGTGTTTGTGGAACAGGACTGAGTGTCCGAACACTGACTGTGTGTGTATAACAGGATTGAGTGTCCCAGCACTGACTGTGTTTGTGGAACAGGATTGAGTGTCCCAACACTGACTGTGTGTGTATAAAAGGACTGAGTGTCCCAACACTGACCGTGTGTGTGTAACAGGACTGAGTGTCCCTGCACTGACTGTGTATAACAGGACTGAGAGTCCCAACACTGACTGTGTTTGTGGAACAGGACTGAGTGTCCCAACACTGACTGTGTTTGTGGAACAGGACTGAGTGTCCCAACACTGACTATGTTTGTGTAACAGGACTGAGTGTCCCAACACTGACTGTGTTTGTGGAACAGGATTGAGTGTCCCAACACTGACTGTGTTTGTGTAACAGGACTGAGAGTCCCAACACTGAATGTGTTTGTGGAACAGGACTGAGTGCCCCAACACTGACTGTGTGTGTGTAACAGGACTGAGTGCCCCAACACTGACTGTGTTTGTGTAACAGGACTGAGTGTCCCTGCACTGACTGTGTATAACAGGACTGAGAGTCCCAACACTGACTGTGTTTGTGGAACAGGACTGAGTGTCCCAACACTGCCTGTGTTTGTGGTACAGGACTGAGTGTCCCAACACTGACTGTGTTTGTATAACAGGACTGAGTGTCCCAACACTGACTGTGTGTGTGTAACAGGACTGAGTGTCCCTGCATTGACTGTGTATAACAGGACTGAGAGTCCCAACACTGACTGTGTTTGTGGAACAGGACTGAGTGTCCCAACACTGACTGTGTGTGTGTAACAGGACTGAGCGTCCCTGCACTGACTGTGTGTGTGTAACAGGACTGAGTGTCCCTGCACTGACTGTGTGTAACAGGACTGAGTGTCCCAACACTGACTGTGTTTGTGGAACAGGACTGAGTGTCCCAACACTGACTGTGTGTGTGTAACAGGACTGAGTGTCCCTGCACTGACTGTGTGTAACAGGACTGAGGGTCCCAACACTGACTGTGTTTGTGGAACAGGACCCAGAGCCCCAGCACTGACAGTGTGTGTGTAACAGGACTGAGAGTCCCAACACTGACTGTGTTTGTGGAACAGGACTGATGGTCCCAAGACTGACTGTGTGTGTATAAAAGGACTGAGTGTCCCAACACTGACTGTGTGTGTGTAACAGGACTGAGTGTCCCTGCACTGACTGTGTATAACAGGACTGAGAGTCCCAACACTGACTGTGTTTGTGGAACAGGACTGAGTGTCCCAACACTGACTGTGTTTGTGGAACCGGACTGAGTGTCCTAACAATGACTGTGTTTGTGTAACAGGACTGAGTGCCCCAGCACTGACTATGTTTGTGGAACAGGACTGAGTGTCCCGACACTGACAGTGTGTAACAGGACCCAGAGCCCCAGCACTGACAGTCTGTGTGTAACAGGACTGAGTGCTCCAACACTGACTGTGTTTGTGGAACAGGACTGAGTGCCCCAACACTGACTGTGTATAACAGGACTGAGAGTCCCAACACTGACTGTGTTTGTGGAACAGGACTGAGTGTCCCAACACTGACTGTGTTTGTGTAACAGGACTGAGTGTCCCAACAGTGACTGTGTTTGTGTAACAGGACTGAGTGTCCCAACACTGACTATGTTTGTGTAACAGGACTGAGTGTCCCAACACTGACTATGTTTGTGTAACAGGACTGAGTGTCTCAACGCTGACTGTGTTTGCGTAACAGGACTGAGTGTCTCAACACCGACTGTGTTTGTATAACAGTACTGAGTGTCCCAGCACTGACTGTGTTTGTGGAACAGGACTGAGTGTCCCTGCACTGACTGTGTTTGTGCAACAGGACTGAGTGTCCCAACACTGACTGTGTTTGTGTAACAGGACTGAGTGTCCCAACACTGACTATGTTTGTGTAACATGACTGAGTGTCCCAACACTGACTATGTTTGTGGAATAGGACGGAGTGTCGCTGCACTGACTGTGTTTGTGCAACAGGACTGAGTGTCCCAACACTGACTGTGTTTGTTTAACAGGACTGAGTGTCCCAACACTGACTACGTTTGTGTAACAGGACTGAGTGTCCCAACACTGACTATGTTTGTGTAACAGGACTGAGTGTCCCAACACTGACTATGTTTGTGTAACAGGACTGAGTGTCCCAACACTGACTATGTTTGTGTAACAGGACTGAGTGTCCCTGCACTGACTGTGCTTGTGGAATAGGACTGAGTGTCGCTGCACTGACTGTGTTTGTGTAAAAGGACTGAGAGACCCAGCACTGACTGTGTGTGTGTGTAATAGGACTGTGTGTCCCTGCACTGACTGTGTATAACAGGAATGAGAGTCCCAACACTGACTGTGTTTGTGAAACAGGACTGAGTGTCCCAACACTGACTGTGTTTGTGTAACAGGACTGAGTGTCCCAACACTGACTATGTTTGTGTAACAAGTCTGACTATCCCAACACTGACTGTGTTTGTGTAACAGGACTGAGTGTCCCAACACTGACTATGTTTGTGTAACAGGACTGTGTGTCCCAACACTGACTGTGTTTTCGTAACAGGACTGAGTGTCCCAACACTGACTGTGTTTTTATAACAGGACTGTGTGTCCCAGCACTGACTGTGTTTGTGGAACAGGACTGAGTGTCCCTGCACTGACTGTGTTTGTGTAACAGGACTGAGTGTCCCAACACTGACTATGTTTGTGTAACAGGACTCAGTGTCCCAACACTGACTATGTTTGTGTTACAGGACTGAGTGTCCCAACACTGACTGTGTTTGTGTAACAGGACTGAGTGTCCCAACACTGACTGTGTTTGTGTAACAGGACTGAGTGTCCCAACACTGACTATGTTTGCGTAACAGGACTGAGAGCCCCAGCACTGACTGTGTGTGTATAACAGGACTGAGTGTCCCAACACTGACTGTGTTTGTGTAACAGGACTGAGTGTCCCAACACTGACTGTGTGTGTATAACAGGATTGAGTGTCCCAGCACTGACTGTGTTTGTGGAACAGGATTGAGTGTCCCAACACTGACTGTGTGTGTATAAAAGGACTGAGTGTCCCAACACTGACTGTGTCTGTGTAACAGGACCTAGTGTCCCTGCACTGACTGTGTATAACAGGACTGAGTGTCCCAACACTGACTGTGTTTGTTTAACAGGACTGAGTGCCCCAGCACTGACTGTGTTTGTGGAACAGGACTGAGTGTCCGAACACTGACTGTGCGTGTATAACAGGATTGAGTGTCCCAGCACTGACTGTGTTTGTGGAACAGGATTGAGTGTCCCAACACTGACTGTGTGTGTATAAAAGGACTGAGTGTCCCAACACTGACTGTGTGTGTGTAACACGACTGAGTGTCCCTGCACTGACTGTGTATAACAGGACTGAGAGTCCCAACACTGACTGTGTTTGTGGAACAGGACTGAGTGTCCCAACACTGACTGTGTTTGTGGAACAGGACTGAGTGTCCCAACACTGACTGTGTTTGTGTAACAGGACTGAGTGTCCCAACACTGACTGTGTTTGTGGAACAGGATTGAGTGTCCCAACACTGACTGTGTTTGTGTAACAGGACTGAGTGTCCCAACACTGACTGTGTTTGTGGAACAGGACTGAGTGTCCCAACACTGACTGTGTTTGTGTAACAGGACTGAGTGCCCCAGCACTGACTGTGTTTGTGTAACAGGACGGAGAGCCCCAGCACGGACTGTGTGTGTGTAACAGGACTGAGTGTCCCTGCACTGACTGTGTATAACAGGACTGAGTGTCCCAACACTGACTGTGTTTGTGGAACAGGACTGAGGGTCCCAACACTGACTGTGTTTGTGGAACAGGATTGAGTGTCCCAACACTGATTGTGTTTGTGTAACAGGACTGAATGTCCCAACACTGACTGTGTGTGTATAACAGGACTGAGTGTCCCAGCACTGACTGTGTTTGTGTAACAGTAATGAGAGTCCCAACACTGACTGTGTGTATGTAATAGGATTGAGTGTCCCAACACTGACTGTGTTTGTGGAACAGGACTGAGTGTCCCAACACTGACTGTGTGTGTGTAACAGGATTGAGTGTCCCAACACTGACTGTGTTTGTGGAACAGGACTGAGCGTCCCAACATTGACTGTGTTTGTGGAACAGGACTGAGTGTCCCAACACTGACTGTGTTTGTGTAACAGGACTGAGTGTCCCAACACTGACTTTGTGTGTATACCAGGACTGAGTGTCCCTGCACTGACTGTGTGTGTGTAACAGGACTGAGTGTCCCTGCACTGACTGTGTATAACAGGACTGAGAGTTCCAACACTGACTACGTTTGTGTAACAGGACTGAGTGTCCCAACACTGACTATGTTTGTGTAACAGGACTGAGTGTCCCAACACTGACTATGTTTGTGTAACAGGACTGAGTGTCCCAACACTGACTATGTTTGTGTAACAGGACTGAGTGTCCCTGCACTGACTGTGCTTGTGGAATAGGACTGAGTGTCGCTGCACTGACTGCGTTTGTGTAAAAGGACTGAGAGCCCCAGCACTGACTGTGTGTGTGTGTAATAGGACTGTGTGTCCCTGCACTGACTGTGTATAACAGGAATGAGAGTCCCAACACTGACTGTGTTTGTGAAACAGGACTGAGTGTCCCAACACTGACTGTGTTTGTGTAACAGGACTGAGTGTCCCAACACTGACTATGTTTGTGTAACAAGTCTGACTATCCCAACACTGACTATGTTTGTGTAACAGGACTGAGTGTCCCAACACTGACTATGTTTGTGTAACAGGACTGTGTGTCCCAACACTGACTGTGTTTGCGTAACAGGACTGAGTGTCCCAACACTGACTGTGTTTTTATAACAGGACTGTGTGTCCCAGCACTGATTGTGTTTGTATAACAGGGCTGTGTGTCCCAGCACTGACTGTGTTTGTGGAACAGGACTGAGTGTCCCTGCACTGACTGTGTTTGTGTAACAGGACTGAGTGTCCCAACACTGACTATGTTTGTGTAACAGGACTCAGTGTCCCAACACTGACTATGTTTGTGTTACAGGACTGAGTGTCCCAACACTGACTGTGTTTGTGTAACAGGACTGAGTGTCCCAACACTGACTGTGTTTGTGTAACAGGACTGAGTGTCCCAACACTGACTATGTTTGTGTAACAGGACTGAGTGTCCCAACACTGACTGTGTTTGTGTAACAGGACTGAGTGCCCCAGCACTGACTGTGTTTGTGGAACAGGACTGAGTGTCCGAACACTGACTGTGTGTGTATAACAGGATTGAGTGTCCCAGCACTGACTGTGTTTGTGGAACAGGATTGAGTGTCCCAACACTGACTGTATGTGTATAAAAGGACTGAGTGTCCCAACACTGACTGTGTCTGTGTAACAGGACCTAGTGTCCATGCACTGACTGTGTATAACAGGACTGAGTGTCCCAACACTGACTGTGTTTGTTTAACAGGACTGAGTGCCCCAGCACTGACTGTGTTTGTGGAACAGGACTGAGTGTCCGAACACTGACTGTGTGTGTATAACAGGATTGAGTGTCCCAGCACTGACTGTGTTTGTGGAACAGGATTGAGTGTCCCAACACTGACTGTGTGTGTATAAAAGGACTGAGTGTCCCAACACTGACCGTGTGTGTGTAACAGGACTGAGTGTCCCTGCACTGACTGTGTTTGTGGAACAGGACTGAGTGTCCCAACACTGACTGTGTTTGTGGAACAGGACTGAGTGTCCCAACACTGACTGTGTTTGTGTAACAGGACTGAGTGTCCCAACACTGACTATGTTTGTGTAACAGGACTGAGTGTGCCAACACTGACTATGTTTGTGTATCAGGACTGAGTGTCCCAACACTGACTGTGTTTGCGTAACAGGACTGAGTGTCTCAAATCCAACTGTGTTTGTATAACAGTACTGAGTGTCCCAGCACTGACTGTGTTTGTGGAACAGGACTGAGTGTCCCTGCACTGACTGTGTTTGTGCAACAGGACTGAGTGTCCCAACACTGACTGTTTTTGTGTAACAGGACTGAGTGTCCCAACACTGACTATGTTTGTGTAACAAGTCTGACTATCCCAACACTGACTATGTTTGTGTAACAGGACTGAGTGTCCCAACACTGACTATGTTTGTGTAACAGGACTGTGTGTCCCAACACTGACTGTGTTTGCGTAACAGGACTGAGTGTCCCAACACTGACTGTGTTTTTATAACAGGACTGTGTGTCCCAGCACTGATTGTGTTTGTATAACAGGGCTGTGTGTCCCAGCACTGACTGTGTTTGTGTAACAGGACTGAGTGTCCCAACACTGACTATGTTTGTGTAACAGGACTCAGTGTCCCAACACTGACTATGTTTGTGTTACAGGACTGAGTGTCCCAACACTGACTGTGTTTGTGTAACAGGACTGAGTGTCCCAACACTGACTGTGTTTGTGTAACAGGACTGAGTGTCCCATTACTGACTATGTTTGTGTAACAGGACTGAGTGTCCCAACACTGACTGTGTTTGTGTAACAGGACTGAGTGCCCCAGCACTGACTGTGTTTGTGGAACAGGACTGAGTGTCCGAACACTGACTGTGTGTGTATAACAGGATTGAGTGTCCCAGCACTGACTGTGTTTGTGGAACAGGATTGAGTGTCCCAACACTGTCTGTATGTGTATAAAAGGACTGAGTGTCCCAACACTGACTGTGTCTGTGTAACAGGACCTAGTGTCCCTGCACTGACTGTGTATAACAGGACTGAGTGTCCCAACACTGACTGTGTTTGTTTAACAGGACTGAGTGCCCCAGCACTGACTGTGTTTGTGGAACAGGACTGAGTGTCCGAACACTGACTGTGTGTGTATAACAGGATTGAGTGTCCCAGCACTGACTGTGTTTGTGGAACAGGATTGAGTGTCCCAACACTGACTGTGTGTGTATAAAAGGACTGAGTGTCCCAACACTGACCGTGTGTGTGTAACAGGACTGAGTGTCCCTGCACTGACTGTGTTTGTGGAACAGGACTGAGTGTCCCAATACTGACTGTGTTTGTGGAACAGGACTGAGTGTCCCAACACTGACTGTGTTTGTGTAACAGGACTGAGTGTCCCAACACTGACTATGTTTGTGTAACAGGACTGAGTGTCCCAACACTGACTATGTTTGTGTAACAGGACTGAGTGTCCCAACACTGACTGTGTTTGCGTAACAGGACTGAGTGTCTCAAATCCAACTGTGTTTGTATAACAGTACTGAGTGTCCCAGCACTGACTGTGTTTGTGGAACAGGACTGAGTGTCCCTGCACTGACTGTGTTTGTGCAACAGGACTGAGTGTCCCAACACTGACTGTTTTTGTGTAACAGGACTGAGTGTCCCAACACTGACTATTTTTGTGTAACATGACTGAGTGTCCCAACACTGACTATGTTTGTGGAATAGGACGGAGTGTCGCTGCACTGACTGTGTTTGTGCAACAGGACTGAGTGTCCCAACACTGACTGTGTTTGTTTTACAAAACTGAGTGTCCCAACACTGACTACGTTTGTGTAACAGGACTGAGTGTCCCTGCACTGACTGTGTATAACAGGACTGAGAGCCCCAGCACTGACTGTATTTGTGGAACAGGACAGAGTGTCCCAACACTGACAATGTTTGTGTAACAGGACTGAGTGTCCCAACACTGACTGTGTTTGTGTAACAGGACTGAGTGTCCCAACACTGACTGTGTTTGTATAACAGGACTGAGTGTCCCAGCACTGACTGTGTTTGTGGAACAGGACTGAGTGTCCCTGCACTGACTGTGTTTGTGGAACAGGACTGAGGGTCCCAACATTGACTGTGTTTGTGGAACAGGACTGAGGGTACCAACACTGACTGTGTTTGTGGACAGGACTGAGTGTCCCAACACTGACTGTGTTTGTATAACAGGACTGAGTGTCCCAACACTGACTGTGTGTGTATAACAGGATTGAGTGTCCCAGCACTGACTGTGTTTGTGGAACAGGACTGAGAGTCCCAGCACTGACTGTGAGTGTATAACAGGACTGAGTGTCCCAACACTGACTGTGTTTGTGGAACAGGACTGAGTGCCCCAGCACTGACTGTGTGTAACAGGACTGAGTGTCCCAACACTGACTGTGTGTGTGTAACAGGACTGAGTGTCCCTGCACTGACTGTGTATAACAGGACTGAGAGTCCCAACACTGACTATGTTTGTGGAACAGGCCTGAGTGTCCCAACACTGACTGTGTTTGTGGAACAGGACTGAGTGTCCCAACACTGACTGTGTTTGTGGAACAGGATTGAGTGTCCCAACACTGAATGTGTTTGTGGAACAGGACTGAGTGCCCCAACACTGACTGTGTGTGTGTAACAGGACTGAGTGCCCCAACACTGACTGTGTTTGTGTAACAGGACTGAGTGTCCCTGCACTGACTGTGTATAACAGGACTGAGAGTCCCAACACTGACTGTGTTTGTGGAACAGGACTGAGTGTCCCAACACTGCCTGTGTTTGTGGTACAGGACTGAGTGTCCCAACACTGACTGTGTTTGTATAACAGGACTGAGTGTCCCAACACTGACTGTGTGTGTGTAACAGGACTGAGCGTCCCTGCACTGACTGTGTGTGTGTAACAGGACTGAGTGTCCCTGCACTGACTGTGTGTAACAGGACTGAGTGTCCCAACACTGACTGTGTTTGTGGAACAGGACTGAGTGTCCCAACACTGACTGTGTGTGTGTAACAGGACTGAGTGTCCCTGCACTGACTGTGTGTAACAGGACTGAGGGTCCCAACACTGACTGTGTTTGTGGAACAGGACCCAGAGCCCCAGCACTGACAGTGTGTGTGTAACAGGACTGAGAGTCCCAACACTGACTGTGTTTGTGGAACAGGACTGATGGTCCCAAGACTGACTGTGTGTGTATAAAAGGACTGAGTGTCCCAACACTGACTGTGTGTGTGTAACAGGACTGAGTGTCCCTGCACTGACTGTGTATAACAGGACTGAGAGTCCCAACACTGACTGTGTTTGTGGAACAGGACTGAGTGTCCCAACACTGACTGTGTTTGTGGAACCGGACTGAGTGTCCTAACACTGACTGTGTTTGTGTAACAGGACTGAGTGCCCCAGCACTGACTGTGTTTGTGGAACAGGACTGAGTGTCCAAACACTGACTGTGTGTGTATAACAGGATTGAGTGTCCCAGCACTGACTGTGTTTGTGGAACAGGATTGAGTGTCCCAACACTGACTGTATGTGTATAAAAGGACTGAGTGTCCCAACACTGACTGTGTCTGTGTAACAGGACCTAGTGTCCCTGCACTGACTGTGTATAACAGGACTGAGTGTCCCAACACTGACTGTGTTTGTTTAACAGGACTGAGTGCCCCAGCACTGACTGTGTTTGTGGAACAGGACTGAGTGTCCGAACACTGACTGTGTGTGTATAACAGGATTGAGTGTCCCAGCACTGACTGTGTTTGTGGAACAGGATTGAGTGTCCCAACACTGACTGTGTGTGTATAAAAGGACTGAGTGTCCCAACAATGACCGTGTGTGTGTAACAGGACTGAGTGTCCCTGCACTGACTGTGTATAACAGGACTGAGAGTCCCAACACTGACTGTGTTTGTGGAACAGGACTGAGTGTCCCAACACTGACTGTGTTTGTGGAACAGGACTGAGTGTCCCAACACTGACTGTGTTTGTGTAACAGGACTGAGTGTCCCAACACTGACTATGTTTGTGTAACAGGACTGAGTGTCCCAACACTGACTATGTTTGTGTAACAGGACTGAGTGTCCCAACACTGACTGTGTTTGCGTAACAGGACTGAGTGTCTCAAATCCAACTGTGTTTGTATAACTGTACTGAGTGTCCCAGCACTGACTGTGTTTGTGGAACAGGACTGAGTGTCCCTGCACTGACTGTGTTTGTGCAACAGGACTGAGTGTCCCAACACTGACTGTTTTTGTGTAACAGGACTGAGTGTCCCAACACTGACTATGTTTGTGTAACATGACTGAGTGTCCCAACACTGACTATGTTTGTGGAATAGGACGGAGTGTCGCTGCACTGACTGTGTTTGTGCAACAGGACTGAGTGTCCCAACACTGACTGTGTTTGTTTTACAAAACTGAGAGTCCCAACACTGACTACGTTTGTGTAACAGGACTGAGTGTCCCTGCACTGACTGTGTATAACAGGACTGAGAGCCCCAGCACTGACTGTATTTGTGGAACAGGACAGAGTGTCCCAACACTGACAATGTTTGTGTAACAGGACTGAGTGTCCCAACACTGACTGTGTTTGTGTAACAGGACTGAGTGTCCCAACACTGACTGTGTTTGTATAACAGGACTGAGTGTCCCAGCACTGACTGTGTTTGTGGAACAGGACTGAGTGTCCCTGCACTGACTGTGTTTGTGGAACAGGACTGAGGGTCCCAACATTGACTGTGTTTGTGGAACAGGACTGAGGGTACCAACACTGACTGTGTTTGTGGACAGGACTGAGTGTCCCAACACTGACTGTGTTTGTATAACAGGACTGAGTGTCCCAACACTGACTGTGTGTGTATAACAGGATTGAGTGTCCCAGCACTGACTGTGTTTGTGGAACAGGACTGAGAGTCCCAGCACTGACTGTGAGTGTATAACAGGACTGAGTGTCCCAACACTGACTGTGTTTGTGGAACAGGACTGAGTGCCCCAGCACTGACTGTGTGTAACAGGACTGAGTGTCCCAACACTGACTGTGTGTGTGTAACAGGACTGAGTGGCCCTGCACTGACTGTGTATAACAGGACTGAGAGTCCCAACACTGACTATTTTTGTGGAACAGGCCTGAGTGTCCCAACACTGACTGTGTTTGTGGAACAGGACTGAGTGTCCCAACACTGACTGTGTTTGTGGAACAGGATTGAGTGTCCCAACACTGAATGTGTTTGTGGAACAGGACTGAGTGCCCCAACACTGACTGTGTGTGTGTAACAGGACTGAGTGCCCCAACACTGACTGTGTTTGTGTAACAGGACTGAGTGTCCCTGCACTGACTGTGTATAACAGGACTGAGAGTCCCAACACTGACTGTGTTTGTGGAACAGGACTGAGTGTCCCAACACTGCCTGTGTTTGTGGTACAGGACTGAGTGTCCCAACACTGACTGTGTTTGTATAACAGGACTGAGTGTCCCAACACTGACTGTGTGTGTGTAACAGGACTGAGTGTCCCTGCATTGACTGTGTATAACAGGACTGAGAGTCCCAACACTGACTGTGTTTGTGGAACAGGACTGAGTGTCCCAACACTGACTGTGTGTGTGTAACAGGACTGAGCGTCCCTGCACTGACTGTGTGTGTGTAACAGGACTGAGTGTCCCTGCACTGACTGTGTGTAACAGGACTGAGTGTCCCAACACTGACTGTGTTTGTGGAACAGGACTGAGTGTCCCAACACTGACTGTGTGTGTGTAACAGGACTGAGTGTCCCTGCACTGACTGTGTGTAACAGGACTGAGGGTCCCAACACTGACTGTGTTTGTGGAACAGGACCCAGAGCCCCAGCACTGACAGTGTGTGTGTAACAGGACTGAGAGTCCCAACACTGACTGTGTTTGTGGAACAGGACTGATGGTCCCAAGACTGACTGTGTGTGTATAAAAGGACTGAGTGTCCCAACACTGACTGTGTGTGTGTAACAGGACTGAGTGTCCCTGCACTGACTGTGTATAACAGGACTGAGAGTCCCAACACTGACTGTGTTTGTGGAACAGGACTGAGTGTCCCAACACTGACTGTGTTTGTGGAACCGGACTGAGTGTCCTAACACTGACTGTGTTTGTGTAACAGGACTGAGTGCCCCAGCACTGACTGTGTTTGTGGAACAGGACTGAGTGTCCGAACACTGACTGTGTGTGTATAACAGGATTGAGTGTCCCAGCACTGACTGTGTTTGTGGAACAGGATTGAGTGTCCCAACACTGACTGTATGTGTATAAAAGGACTGAGTGTCCCAACACTGACTGTGTCTGTGTAACAGGACCTAGTGTCCCTGCACTGACTGTGTATAACAGGACTGAGTGTCCCAACACTGACTGTGTTTGTTTAACAGGACTGAGTGCCCCAGCACTGACTGTGTTTGTGGAACAGGACTGAGTGTCCGAACACTGACTGTGTGTGTATAACAGGATTGAGTGTCCCAGCACTGACTGTGTTTGTGGAACAGGATTGAGTGTCCCAACACTGACTGTGTGTGTATAAAAGGACTGAGTGTCCCAACACTGACCGTGTGTGTGTAACAGGACTGAGTGTCCCTGCACTGACTGTGTATAACAGGACTGAGAGTCCCAACACTGACTGTGTTTGTGGAACAGGACTGAGTGTCCCAACACTGACTGTGTTTGTGGAACAGGACTGAGTGTCCCAACACTGACTGTGTTTGTGTAACAGGACAGAGTGTCCCAACACTGACTATGTTTGTGTAACAGGACTGAGTGTCCCAACACTGACTATGTTTGTGTAACAGGACTGAGTGTCCCAACACTGACTGTGTTTGCGTAACAGGACTGAGTGTCTCAAATCCAACTGTGTTTGTATAACAGTACTGAGTGTCCCAGCACTGACTGTGTTTGTGGAACAGGACTGAGTGTCCCTGCACTGACTGTGTTTGTGCAACAGGACTGAGTGTCCCAACACTGACTGTTTTTGTGTAACAGGACTGAGTGTCCCAACACTGACTATGTTTGTGTAACATGACTGAGTGTCCCAACACTGACTATGTTTGTGGAATAGGACGGAGTGTCGCTGCACTGACTGTGTTTGTGCAACAGGACTGAGTGTCCCAACACTGACTGTGTTTGTTTTACAAAACTGAGTGTCCCAACACTGACTACGTTTGTGTAACAGGACTGAGTGTCCCTGCACTGACTGTGTATAACAGGACTGAGAGCCCCAGCACTGACTGTATTTGTGGAACAGGACAGAGTTTCCCAACACTGACAATGTTTGTGTAACAGGACTGAGTGTCCCAACACTGACTGTGTTTGTGTAACAGGACTGAGTGTCCCAACACTGACTGTGTTTGTATAACAGGACTGAGTGTCCCAGCACTGACTGTGTTTGTGGAACAGGACTGAGTGTCCCTGCACTGACTGTGTTTGTGGAACAGGACTGAGGGTCCCAACATTGACTGTGTTTGTGGAACAGGACTGAGGGTACCAACACTGACTGTGTTTGTGGACAGGACTGAGTGTCCCAACACTGACTGTGTTTGTATAACAGGACTGAGTGTCCCAACACTGACTGTGTGTGTATAACAGGATTGAGTGTCCCAGCACTGACTGTGTTTGTGGAACAGGACTGAGAGTCCCAGCACTGACTGTGAGTGTATAACAGGACTGAGTGTCCCAACACTGACTGTGTTTGTGGAACAGGACTGAGTGCCCCAGCACTGACTGTGTGTAACAGGACTGAGTGTCCCAACACTGACTGTGTGTGTGTAACAGGACTGAGTGTCCCTGCACTGACTGTGTATAACAGGACTGAGAGTCCCAACACTGACTATGTTTGTGGAACAGGCCTGAGTGTCCCAACACTGACTGTGTTTGTGGAACAGGACTGAGTGTCCCAACACTGACTGTGTTTGTGGAACAGGATTGAGTGTCCCAACACTGAATGTGTTTGTGGAACAGGACTGAGTGCCCCAACACTGACTGTGTGTGTGTAACAGGACTGAGTGCCCCAACACTGACTGTGTTTGTGTAACAGGACTGAGTGTCCCTGCACTGACTGTGTATAACAGGACTGAGAGTCCCAACACTGACTGTGTTTGTGGAACAGGACTGAGTGTCCCAACACTGCCTGTGTTTGTGGTACAGGACTGAGTGTCCCAACACTGACTGTGTTTGTATAACAGGACTGAGTGTCCCAACACTGACTGTGTGTGTGTAACAGGACTGAGTGTCCCTGCATTGACTGTGTATAACAGGACTGAGAGTCCCAACACTGACTGTGTTTGTGGAACAGGACTGAGTGTCCCAACACTGACTGTGTGTGTGTAACAGGACTGAGCGTCCCTGCACTGACTGTGTGTGTGTAACAGGACTGAGTGTCCCTGCACTGACTGTGTGTAACAGGACTGAGTGTCCCAACACTGACTGTGTTTGTGGAACAGGACTGAGTGTCCCAACACTGACTGTGTGTGTGTAACAGGACTGAGTGTCCCTGCACTGACTGTGTGTAACAGGACTGAGGGTCCCAACACTGACTGTGTTTGTGGAACAGGACCCAGAGCCCCAGCACTGACAGTGTGTGTGTAACAGGACTGAGAGTCCCAACACTGACTGTGTTTGTGGAACAGGACTGATGGTCCCAAGACTGACTGTGTGTGTATAAAAGGACTGAGTGTCCCAACACTGACTGTGTGTGTGTAACAGGACTGAGTGTCCCTGCACTGACTGTGTATAACAGGACTGAGAGTCCCAACACTGACTGTGTTTGTGGAACAGGACTGAGTGTCCCAACACTGACTGTGTTTGTGGAACAGGACTGAGTGTCCCAACACTGACTGTGTTTGTGGAACAGGACTGAGTGTCCCAACACTGACTGTGTTTGTGTAACAGGACTGAGTGTCCCAACACTAACTATGTTTGTGTAACAGGACTGAGTGTCCCAACACTGACTGTGTTTGTGGAACAGGACTGAGTGTCCCAACACTGACTGTGTTTGCGTAACCGGACTGAGTGTCTCAAATCCAACTGTGTTTGTATAACAGTACTGAGTGTCCCAGCACTGACTGTGTTTGTGGAACAGGACTGAGTGTCCCTGCACTGACTGTGTTTGTGCAACAGGACTGAGTGTCCCAACACTGACTGTTTTTGTGTAACAGGACTGAGTGTCCCAACACTGACTATGTTTGTGTAACATGACTGAGTGTCCCAACACTGACTATGTTTGTGGAATAGGACGGAGTGTCGCTGCACTGACTGTGTTTGTGCAACAGGACTGAGTGTCCCAACACTGACTGTGTTTGTTTTACAAAACTGAGTGTCCCAACACTGACTACGTTTGTGTAACAGGACTGAGTGTCCCTGCACTGACTGTGTATAACAGGACTGAGAGCCCCAGCACGGACTGTATTTGTGGAACAGGACAGAGTGTCCCAACACTGACAATGTTTGTGTAACAGGACTGAGTGTCCCAACACTGACTGTGTTTGTGTAACAGGACTGAGTGTCCCAACACTGACTGTGTTTGTATAACAGGACTGAGTGTCCCAGCACTGACTGTGTTTGTGGAACAGGACTGAGTGTCCCTGCACTGACTGTGTTTGTGGAACAGGACTGAGGGTCCCAACATTGACTGTGTTTGTGGAACAGGACTGAGGGTACCAACACTGACTGTGTTTGTGGACAGGACTGAGTGTCCCAACACTGACTGTGTTTGTATAACAGGACTGAGTGTCCCAACACTGACTGTGTGTGTATAACAGGATTGATTGTCCCAGCACTGACTGTGTTTGTGGAACAGGACTGAGAGTCCCAGCACTGACTGTGAGTGTATAACAGGACTGAGTGTCCCAACACTGACTGTGTTTGTGGAACAGGACTGAGTGCCCCAGCACTGACTGTGTGTAACAGGACTGAGTGTCCCAACACTGACTGTGTGTGTGTAACAGGACTGAGTGGCCCTGCACTGACTGTGTATAACAGGACTGAGAGTCCCAACACTGACTATGTTTGTGGAACAGGCCTGAGTGTCCCAACACTAACTGTGTTTGTGGAACAGGACTGAGTGTCCCAACACTGACTGTGTTTGTGGAACAGGATTGAGTGTCCCAACACTGAATGTGTTTGTGGAACAGGACTGAGTGCCCCAACACTGACTGTGTGTGTGTAACAGGACTGAGTGCCCCAACACTGACTGTGTTTGTGTAACAGGACTGAGTGTCCCTGCACTGACTGTGTATAACAGGACTGAGAGTCCCAACACTGACTGTGTTTGTGGAACAGGACTGAGTGTCCCAACACTGCCTGTGTTTGTGGTACAGGACTGAGTGTCCCAACACTGACTGTGTTTGTATAACAGGACTGAGTGTCCCAACACTGACTGTGTGTGTGTAACAGGACTGAGTGTCCCTGCATTGACTGTGTATAACAGGACTGAGAGTCCCAACACTGACTGTGTTTGTGGAACAGGACTGAGTGTCCCAACACTGACTGTGTGTGTGTAACAGGACTGAGCGTCCCTGCAATGACTGTGTGTGTGTAACAGGACTGAGTGTCCCTGCACTGACTGTGTGTAACAGGACTGAGTGTCCCAACACTGACTGTGTTTGTGGAACAGGACTGAGTGTCCCAACACTGACTGTGTGTGTGTAACAGGACTGAGTGTCCCTGCACTGACTGTGTGTAACAGGACTGAGGGTCCCAACACTGACTGTGTTTGTGGAACAGGACCCAGAGCCCCAGCACTGACAGTGTGTGTGTAACAGGACTGAGAGTCCCAACACTGACTGTGTTTGTGGAACAGGACTGATGGTCCCAAGACTGACTGTGTGTGTATAAAAGGACTGAGTGTCCCAACACTGACTGTGTGTGTGTAACAGGACTGAGTGTCCCTGCACTGACTGTGTATAACAGGACTGAGAGTCCCAACACTGACTGTGTTTGTGGAACAGGACTGAGTGTCCCAACACTGACTGTGTTTGTGGAACCGGACTGAGTGTCCTAACACTGACTGTGTTTGTGTAACAGGACTGAGTGCCCCAGCACTGACTGTGTTTGTGGAACAGGACTGAGTGTCCGAACACTGACTGTGTGTGTATAACAGGATTGAGTGTCCCAGCACTGACTGTGTTTGTGGAACAGGATTGAGTGTCCCAACACTGACTGTATGTGTATAAAAGGACTGAGTGTCCCAACACTGACTGTGTCTGTGTAACAGGACCTAGTGTCCCTGCACTGACTGTGTATAACAGGACTGAGTGTCCCAACACTGACTGTGTTTGTTTAACAGGACTGAGTGCCCCAGCACTGACTGTGTTTGTGGAACAGGACTGAGTGTCCGAACACTGACTGTGTGTGTATAACAGGATTGAGTGTCCCAGCACTGACTGTGTTTGTGGAACAGGATTGAGTGTCCCAACACTGACTGTGTGTGTATAAAAGGACTGAGTGTCCCAACACTGACAGTGTGTGTGTAACAGGACTGAGTGTCCCTGCACTGACTGTGTATAACAGGACTGAGAGTCCCAAAACTGACTGTGTTTGTGGAACAGGACTGAGTGTCCCAACACTGACTGTGTTTGTGGAACAGGACTGAGTGTCCCAACACTGACTGTGTTTGTGTAACAGGACTGAGTGTCCCAACACTGACTATGTTTGTGTAACAGGACTGAGTGTCCCAACACTGACTATGTTTGTGTAACAGGACTGAGTGTCCCAACACTGACTGTGTTTGCGTAACAGGACTGAGTGTCTCAAATCCAACTGTGTTTGTATAACAGTACTGAGTGTCCCAGCACTGACTGTGTTTGTGGAACAGGACTGAGTGTCCCTGCACTGACTGTGTTTGTGCAACAGGACTGAGTGTCCCAACACTGACTGTTTTTGTGTAACAGGACTGAGTGTCCCAACACTGACTATGTTTGTGTAACATGACTGAGTGTCCCAACACTGACTATGTTTGTGGAATAGGACGGAGTGTCGCTGCACTGACTGTGTTTGTGCAACAGGACTGAGTGTCCCAACACTGACTGTGTTTGTTTTACAAAACTGAGTGTCCCAACACTGACTACGTTTGTGTAACAGGACTGAGTGTCCCTGCACTGACTGTGTATAACAGGACTGAGAGCCCCAGCACTGACTGTATTTGTGGAACAGGACAGAGTGTCCCAACACTGACAATGTTTGTGTAACAGGACTGAGTGTCCCAACACTGACTGTGTTTGTGTAACAGGACTGAGTGTCCCAACACTGACTGTGTTTGTATAACAGGACTGAGTGTCCCAGCACTGACTGTGTTTGTGGAACAGGACTGAGTGTCCCTGCACTGACTGTGTTTGTGGAACAGGACTGAGGGTCCCAACATTGACTGTGTTTGTGGAACAGGACTGAGGGTACCAACACTGACTGTGTTTGTGGACAGGACTGAGTGTCCCAACACTGACTGTGTTTGTATAACAGGACTGAGTGTCCCAACACTGACTGTGTGTGTATAACAGGATTGAGTGTCCCAGCACTGACTGTGTTTGTGGAACAGGACTGAGAGTCCCAGCACTGACTGTGAGTGTATAACAGGACTGAGTGTCCCAACACTGACTGTGTTTGTGGAACAGGACTGAGTGCCCCAGCACTGACTGTGTGTAACAGGACTGAGTGTCCCAACACTGACTGTGTGTGTGTAACAGGACTGAGTGTCCCTGCACTGACTGTGTATAACAGGACTGAGAGTCCCAACACTGACTATGTTTGTGGAACAGGCCTGAGTGTCCCAACACTGACTGTGTTTGTGGAACAGGACTGAGTGTCCCAACACTGACTGTGTTTGTGGAACAGGATTGAGTGTCCCAACACTGAATGTGTTTGTGGAACAGGACTGAGTGCCCCAACACTGACTGTGTGTGTGTAACAGGACTGAGTGCCCCAACACTGACTGTGTTTGTGTAACAGGACTGAGTGTCCCTGCACTGACTGTGTATAACAGGACTGAGAGTCCCAACACTGACTGTGTTTGTGGAACAGGACTGAGTGTCCCAACACTGCCTGTGTTTGTGGTACAGGACTGAATGTCCCAACACTGACTGTGTTTGTATAACAGGACTGAGTGTCCCAACACTGACTGTGTGTGTGTAACAGGACTGAGTGTCCCTGCATTGACTGTGTATAACAGGACTGAGAGTCCCAACACTGACTGTGTTTGTGGAACAGGACTGAGTGTCCCAACACTGACTGTGTGTGTGTAACAGGACTGAGCGTCCCTGCACTGACTGTGTGTGTGTAACAGGACTGAGTGTCCCTGCACTGACTGTGTGTAACAGGACTGAGTGTCCCAACACTGACTGTGTTTGTGGAACAGGACTGAGTGTCCCAACACTGACTGTGTGTGTGTAACAGGACTGAGTGTCCCTGCACTGACTGTGTGTAACAGGACTGAGGGTCCCAACACTGACTGTGTTTGTGGAACAGGACCCAGAGCCCCAGCACTGACAGTGTGTGTGTAACAGGACTGAGAGTCCCAACACTGACTGTGTTTGTGGAACAGGACTGATGGTCCCAAGACTGACTGTGTGTGTATAAAAGGACTGAGTGTCCCAACACTGACTGTGTGTGTGTAACAGGACTGAGTGTCCCTGCACTGACTGTGTATAACAGGACTGAGAGTCCCAACACTGACTGTGTTTGTGGAACAGGACTGAGTGTCCCAACACTGACTGTGTTTGTGGAACCGGACTGAGTGTCCTAACACTGACTGTGTTTGTGTAACAGGACTGAGTGCCCCAGCACTGACTGTGTTTGTGGAACAGGACTGAGTGTCCAAACACTGACTGTGTGTGTATAACAGGATTGAGTGTCCCAGCACTGACTGTGTTTGTGGAACAGGATTGAGTGTCCCAACACTGACTGTATGTGTATAAAAGGACTGAGTGTCCCAACACTGACTGTGTCTGTGTAACAGGACCTAGTGTCCCTGCACTGACTGTGTATAACAGGACTGAGTGTCCCAACACTGACTGTGTTTGTTTAACAGGACTGAGTGCCCCAGCACTGACTGTGTTTGTGGAACAGGACTGAGTGTCCGAACACTGACTGTGTGTGTATAACAGGATTGAGTGTCCCAGCACTGACTGTGTTTGTGGAACAGGATTGAGTGTCCCAACACTGACTGTGTGTGTATAAAAGGACTGAGTGTCCCAACACTGACAGTGTGTGTGTAACAGGACTGAGTGTCCCTGCACTGACTGTGTATAACAGGACTGAGAGTCCCAAAACTGACTGTGTTTGTGGAACAGGACTGAGTGTCCCAACACTGACTGTGTTTGTGGAACAGGACTGAGTGTCCCAACACTGACTGTGTTTGTGTAACAGGACTGAGTGTCCCAACACTGACTATGTTTGTGTAACAGGACTGAGTGTCCCAACACTGACTATGTTTGTGTAACAGGACTGAGTGTCCCAACACTGACTGTGTTTGCGTAACAGGACTGAGTGTCTCAAATCCAACTGTGTTTGTATAACAGTACTGAGTGTCCCAGCACTGACTGTGTTTGTGGAACAGGACTGAGTGTCCCTGCACTGACTGTGTTTGTGCAACAGGACTGAGTGTCCCAACACTGACTGTTTTTGTGTAACAGGACTGAGTGTCCCAACACTGACTATGTTTGTGTAACATGACTGAGTGTCCCAACACTGACTATGTTTGTGGAATAGGACGGAGTGTCGCTGCACTGACTGTGTTTGTGCAACAGGACTGAGTGTCCCAACACTGACTGTGTTTGTTTTACAAAACTGAGTGTCCCAACACTGACTACGTTTGTGTAACAGGACTGAGTGTCCCTGCACTGACTGTGTATAACAGGACTGAGAGCCCCAGCACTGACTGTATTTGTGGAACAGGACAGAGTGTCCCAACACTGACAATGTTTGTGTAACAGGACTGAGTGTCCCAACACTGACTGTGTTTGTGTAACAGGACTGAGTGTCCCAACACTGACTGTGTTTGTATAACAGGACTGAGTGTCCCAGCACTGACTGTGTTTGTGGAACAGGACTGAGTGTCCCTGCACTGACTGTGTTTGTGGAACAGGACTGAGGGTCCCAACATTGACTGTGTTTGTGGAACAGGACTGAGGGTACCAACACTGACTGTGTTTGTGGACAGGACTGAGTGTCCCAACACTGACTGTGTTTGTATAACAGGACTGAGTGTCCCAACACTGACTGTGTGTGTATAACAGGATTGAGTGTCCCAGCACTGACTGTGTTTGTGGAACAGGACTGAGAGTCCCAGCACTGACTGTGAGTGTATAACAGGACTGAGTGTCCCAACACTGACTGTGTTTGTGGAACAGGACTGAGTGCCCCAGCACTGACTGTGTGTAACAGGACTGAGTGTCCCAACACTGACTGTGTGTGTGTAACAGGACTGAGTGTCCCTGCACTGACTGTGTATAACAGGACTGAGAGTCCCAACACTGACTATGTTTGTGGAACAGGCCTGAGTGTCCCAACACTGACTGTGTTTGTGGAACAGGACTGAGTGTCCCAACACTGACTGTGTTTGTGGAACAGGATTGAGTGTCCCAACACTGAATGTGTTTGTGGAACAGGACTGAGTGCCCCAACACTGACTGTGTGTGTGTAACAGGACTGAGTGCCCCAACACTGACTGTGTTTGTGTAACAGGACTGAGTGTCCCTGCACTGACTGTGTATAACAGGACTGAGAGTCCCAACACTGACTGTGTTTGTGGAACAGGACTGAGTGTCCCAACACTGCCTGTGTTTGTGGTACAGGACTGAATGTCCCAACACTGACTGTGTTTGTATAACAGGACTGAGTGTCCCAACACTGACTGTGTGTGTGTAACAGGACTGAGTGTCCCTGCATTGACTGTGTATAACAGGACTGAGAGTCCCAACACTGACTGTGTTTGTGGAACAGGACTGAGTGTCCCAACACTGACTGTGTGTGTGTAACAGGACTGAGCGTCCCTGCACTGACTGTGTGTGTGTAACAGGACTGAGTGTCCCTGCACTGACTGTGTGTAACAGGACTGAGTGTCCCAACACTGACTGTGTTTGTGGAACAGGACTGAGTGTCCCAACACTGACTGTGTGTGTGTAACAGGACTGAGTGTCCCTGCACTGACTGTGTGTAACAGGACTGAGGGTCCCAACACTGACTGTGTTTGTGGAACAGGACCCAGAGCCCCAGCACTGACAGTGTGTGTGTAACAGGACTGAGAGTCCCAACACTGACTGTGTTTGTGGAACAGGACTGATGGTCCCAACACTGACTGTGTTTGTGTAACAGGACTGAGTGCCCCAGCACTGACTGTGTTTGTGGAACAGGACTGAGTGTCCGAACACTGACTGTGTGTGTATAACAGGATTGAGTGTCCCAGCACTGACTGTGTTTGTGGAACAGGATTGAGTGTCCCAACACTGACTGTATGTGTATAAAAGGACTGAGTGTCCCAACACTGACTGTGTCTGTGTAACAGGACCTAGTGTCCCTGCACTGACTGTGTATAACAGGACTGAGTGTCGCAACACTGACTGTGTTTGTTTAACAGGACTGAGTGCCCCAGCACTGACTGTGTTTGTGGAACAGGACTGAGTGTCCGAACACTGACTGTGTGTGTATAACAGGATTGAGTGTCCCAGCACTGACTGTGTTTGTGGAACAGGATTGAGTGTCCCAACACTGACTGTGTGTGTATAAAAGGACTGAGTGTCCCAACACTGACCGTGTGTGTGTAACAGGACTGAGTGTCCCTGCACTGACTGTGTATAACAGGACTGAGAGTCCCAACACTGACTGTGTTTGTGGAACAGGACTGAGTGTCCCAACACTGACTGTGTTTGTGGAACAGGACTGAGTGTCCCAACACTGACTGTGTTTGTGTAACAGGACTGAGTGTCCCAACACTGACTATGTTTGTGTAACAGGACTGAGTGTCCCAACACTGACTATGTTTGTGTAACAGGACTGAGTGTCCCAACACTGACTGTGTTTGCGTAACAGGACTGAGTGTCTCAAATCCAACTGTGTTTGTATAACAGTACTGAGTGTCCCAGCACTGACTGTGTTTGTGGAACAGGACTGAGTGTCCCTGCACTGACTGTGTTTGTGCAACAGGACTGAGTGTCCCAACACTGACTGTTTTTGTGTAACAGGACTGAGTGTCCCAACACTGACTATGTTTGTGTAAGATGACTGAGTGTCCCAACACTGACTATGTTTGTGGAATAGGACGGAGTGTCGCTGCACTGACTGTGTTTGTGCAACAGGACTGAGTGTCCCAACACTGACTGTGTTTGTTTTACAAAACTGAGTGTCCCAACACTGACTACGTTTGTGTAACAGGACTGAGTGTCCCTGCACTGACTGTGTATAACAGGACTGAGAGCCCCAGCACTGACTGTATTAGTGGAACAGGACAGAGTGTCCCAACACTGACAATGTTTGTGTAACAGGACTGAGTGTCCCAACACTGACTGTGTTTGTGTAACAGGACTGAGTGTCCCAACACTGACTGTGTTTGTATAACAGGACTGAGTGTCCCAGCACTGACTGTGTTTGTGGAACAGGACTGAGTGTCCCTGCACTGACTGTGTTTGTGGAACAGGACTGAGGGTCCCAACATTGACTGTGTTTGTGGAACAGGACTGAGGGTACCAACACTGACTGTGTTTGTGGACAGGACTGAGTGTCCCAACACTGACTGTGTTTGTATAACAGGACTGAGTGTCCCAACACTGACTGTGTGTGTATAACAGGATTGAGTGTCCCAGCACTGACTGTGTTTGTGGAACAGGACTGAGAGTCCCAGCACTGACTGTGAGTGTATAACAGGACTGAGTGTCCCAACACTGACTGTGTTTGTGGAACAGGACTGAGTGCCCCAGCACTGACTGTGTGTAACAGGACTGAGTGTCCCAACACTGACTGTGTGTGTGTAACAGGACTGAGTGTCCCTGCACTGACTGTGTATAACAGGACTGAGAGTCCCAACACTGACTATGTTTGTGGAACAGGCCTGAGTGTCCCAACACTGACTGTGTTTGTGGAACAGGACTGAGTGTCCCAACACTGACTGTGTTTGTGGAACAGGATTGAGTGTCCCAACACTGAATGTGTTTGTGGAACAGGACTGAGTGCCCCAACACTGACTGTGTGTGTGTAACAGGACTGAGTGCCCCAACACTGACTGTGTTTGTGTAACAGGACTGAGTGTCCCTGCACTGACTGTGTATAACAGGACTGAGAGTCCCAACACTGACTGTGTTTGTGGAACAGGACTGAGTGTCCCAACACTGCCTGTGTTTGTGGTACAGGACTGAGTGTCCCAACACTGACTGTGTTTGTATTACAGGACTGAGTGTCCCAACACTGACTGTGTGTGTGTAACAGGACTGAGTGTCCCTGCATTGACTGTGTATAACAGGACTGAGAGTCCCAACACTGACTGTGTTTGTGGAACAGGACTGAGTGTCCCAACACTGACTGTGTGTGTGTAACAGGACTGAGCGTCCCTGCACTGACTGTGTGTGTGTAACAGGACTGAGTGTCCCTGCACTGACTGTGTGTAACAGGACTGAGTGTCCCAACACTGACTGTGTTTGTGGAACAGGACTGAGTGTCCCAACACTGACTGTGTGTGTGTAACAGGACTGAGTGTCCCTGCACTGACTGTGTGTAACAGGACTGAGGGTCCCAACACTGACTGTGTTTGTGGAACAGGACCCAGAGCCCCAGCACTGACAGTGTGTGTGTAACAGGACTGAGAGTCCCAACACTGACTGTGTTTGTGGAACAGGACTGATGGTCCCAAGACTGACTGTGTGTGTATAAAAGGACTGAGTGTCCCAACACTGACTGTGTGTGTGTAACAGGACTGAGTGTCCCTGCACTGACTGTGTATAACAGGACTGAGAGTCCCAACACTGACTGTGTTTGTGGAACAGGACTGAGTGTCCCAACACTGACTGTGTTTGTGGAACCGGACTGAGTGTCCTAACACTGACTGTGTTTGTGTAACAGGACTGAGTGCCCCAGCACTGACTGTGTTTGTGGAACAGGACTGAGTGTCCGAACACTGACTGTGTGTGTATAACAGGATTGAGTGTCCCAGCACTGACTGTGTTTGTGGAACAGGATTGAGTGTCCCAACACTGACTGTATGTGTATAAAAGGACTGAGTGTCCCAACACTGACTGTGTCTGTGTAACAGGACCTAGTGTCCCTGCACTGACTGTGTATAACAGGACTGAGTGTCCCAACACTGACTGTGTTTGTTTAACAGGACTGAGTGCCCCAGCACTGACTGTGTTTGTGGAACAGGACTGAGTGTCCGAACACTGACTGTGTGTGTATAACAGGATTGAGTGTCCCAGCACTGACTGTGTTTGTGGAACAGGATTGAGTGTCCCAACACTGACTGTGTGTGTATAAAAGGACTGAGTGTCCCAACACTGACCGTGTGTGTGTAACAGGACTGAGTGTCCCTGCACTGACTGTGTATAACAGGACTGAGAGTCCCAACACTGACTGTGTTTGTGGAACAGGACTGAGTGTCCCAACACTGACTGTGTTTGTGTAACAGGACTGAGTGTCCCAACACTGACTATGTTTGTGTAACAGGACTGAGTGTCCCAACACTGACTGTGTTTGCGTAACAGGACTGAGTGTCTCAAATCCAACTGTGTTTGTATAACAGTACTGAGTGTCCCAGCACTGACTGTGTTTGTGGAACAGGACTGAGTGTCCCTGCACTGACTGTGTTTGTGCAACAGGACTGAGTGTCCCAACACTGACTGTTTTTGTGTAACAGGACTGAGTGTCCCAACACTGACTATGTTTGTGTAACATGACTGAGTGTCCCAACACTGACTATGTTTGTGGAATAGGACGGAGTGTCGCTGCACTGACTGTGTTTGTGCAACAGGACTGAGTGTCCCAACACTGACTGTGTTTGTTTTACAAAACTGAGTGTCCCAACACTGACTACGTTTGTGTAACAGGACTGAGTGTCCCTGCACTGACTGTGTATAACAGGACTGAGAGCCCCAGCACTGACTGTATTTGTGGAACAGGACAGAGTGTCCCAACACTGACAATGTTTGTGTAACAGGACTGAGTGTCCCAACACTGACTGTGTTTGTGTAACAGGACTGAGTGTCCCAACACTGACTGTGTTTGTATAACAGGACTGAGTGTCCCAGCACTGACTGTGTTTGTGGAACAGGACTGAGTGTCCCTGCACTGACTGTGTTTGTGGAACAGGACTGAGTGTCCCAACATTGACTGTGTTTGTGGAACAGGACTGAGGGTACCAACACTGACTGTGTTTGTGGACAGGACTGAGTGTCCCAACACTGACTGTGTTTGTATAACAGGACTGAGTGTCCCAACACTGACTGTGTGTGTATAACAGGACTGAGTGTCCCTGCACTGACTGTGTTTGTATAACAGGACTGAGTGTCCCAGCACTGACTGTGTTTGTGGAACAGGACTGAGTGTCCCTGCACTGACTGTGTTTGTGGAACAGGACTGAGGGTCCCAACATTGACTGTGTTTGTGGAACAGGACTGAGGGTACCAACACTGACTGTGTTTGTGGACAGGACTGAGTGTCCCAACACTGACTGTGTTTGTATAACAGGACTGAGTGTCCCAACACTGACTGTGTGTGTATAACAGGATTGAGTGTCCCAGCACTGACTGTGTTTGTGGAACAGGACTGAGAGTCCCAGCACTGACTGTGAGTGTATAACAGGACTGAGTGTCCCAACACTGACTGTGTTTGTGGAACAGGACTGAGTGCCCCAGCACTGACTGTGTGTAACAGGACTGAGTGTCCCAACACTGACTGTGTTTGTATAACAGGACTGAGTGTCCCAGCACTGACTGTGTTTGTGGAACAGGACTGAGTGTCCCTGCACTGACTGTGTTTGTGGAACAGGACTGAGGGTCCCAACATTGACTGTGTTTGTGGAACAGGACTGAGGGTACCAACACTGACTGTGTTTGTGGACAGGACTGAGTGTCCCAACACTGACTGTGTTTGTATAACAGGACTGAGTGTCCCAACACTGACTGTGTGTGTATAACAGGATTGAGTGTCCCAGCACTGACTATGTTTGTGGAACAGGACTGAGAGTCCCAGCACTGACTGTGAGTGTATAACAGGACTGAGTGTCCCAACACTGACTGTGTTTGTGGAACAGGACTGAGTGCCCCAGCACTGACTGTGTGTAACAGGACTGAGTGTCCCAACACTGACTGTGTGTGTGTAACAGGACTGAGTGTCCCTGCACTGACTGTGTATAACAGGACTGAGAGTCCCAACACTGACTATGTTTGTGGAACAGGCCTGAGTGTCCCAACACTGACTGTGTTTGTGGAACAGGACTGAGTGTCCCAACACTGACTGTGTTTGTGGAACAGGATTGAGTGTCCCAACACTGAATGTGTTTGTGGAACAGGACTGAGTGCCCCAACACTGACTGTGTGTGTGTAACAGGACTGAGTGCCCCAACACTGACTGTGTTTGTGTAACAGGACTGAGTGTCCCTGCACTGACTGTGTATAACAGGACTGAGAGTCCCAACACTGACTGTGTTTGTGGAACAGGACTGAGTGTCCCAACACTGCCTGTGTTTGTGGTACAGGACTGAGTGTCCCAACACTGACTGTGTTTGTATAACAGGACTGAGTGTCCCAACACTGACTGTGTGTGTGTAACAGGACTGAGTGTCCCTGCATTGACTGTGTATAACAGGACTGAGAGTCCCAACACTGACTGTGTTTGTGGAACAGGACTGAGTGTACCAACACTGACTGTGTGTGTGTAACAGGACTGAGCGTCCCTGCACTGACTGTGTGTGTGTAACAGGACTGAGTGTCCCTGCACTGACTGTGTGTAACAGGACTGAGTGTCCCAACACTGACTGTGTTTGTGGAACAGGACTGAGTGTCCCAACACTGACTGTGTGTGTGTAACAGGACTGAGTGTCCCTGCACTGACTGTGTGTAACAGGACTGAGGGTCCCAACACTGACTGTGTTTGTGGAACAGGACCCAGAGCCCCAGCACTGACAGTGTGTGTGTAACAGGACTGAGAGTCCCAACACTGACTGTGTTTGTGGAACAGGACTGATGGTCCCAAGACTGACTGTGTGTGTATAAAAGGACTGAGTGTCCCAACACTGACTGTGTGTGTGTAACAGGACTGAGTGTCCCTGCACTGACTGTGTATAACAGGACTGAGAGTCCCAACACTGACTGTGTTTGTGGAACAGGACTGAGTGTCCCAACACTGACTGTGTTTGTGGAACCGGACTGAGTGTCATAACACTGACTGTGTTTGTGTAACAGGACTGAGTGCCCCAGCACTGACTGTGTTTGTGGAACAGGACTGAGTGTCCGAACACTGACTGTGTGTGTATAACAGGATTGAGTGTCCCAGCACTGACTGTGTTTGTGGAACAGGATTGAGTGTCCCAACACTGACTGTATGTGTATAAAAGGACTGAGTGTCCCAACACTGACTGTGTCTGTGTAACAGGACCTAGTGTCCCTGCACTGACTGTGTATAACAGGACTGAGTGTCCCAACACTGACTGTGTTTGTTTAACAGGACTGAGTGCCCCAGCACTGACTGTGTTTGTGGAACAGGACTGAGTGTCCGAACACTGACTGTGTGTGTATAACAGGATTGAGTGTCCCAGCACTGACTGTGTTTGTGGAACAGGATTGAGTGTCCCAACACTGACTGTGTGTGTATAAAAGGACTGAGTGTCCCAACACTGACCGTGTGTGTGTAACAGGACTGAGTGTCCCTGCACTGACTGTGTATAACAGGACTGAGAGTCCCAACACTGACTGTGTTTGTGGAACAGGACTGAGTGTCCCAACACTGACTGTGTTTGTGGAACAGGACTGAGTGTCCCAATACTGACTGTGTTTGTGTAACAGGACTGAGTGTCCCAACACTGACTATGTTTGTGTAACAGGACTGAGTGTCCCAACACTGACTATGTTTGTGTAACAGGACTGAGTGTCCCAACACTGACTGTGTTTGCGTAACAGGACTGAGTGTCTCAAATCCAACTGTGTTTGTATAACAGTACTGAGTGTCCCAGCACTGACTGTGTTTGTGGAACAGGACTGAGTGTCCCTGCACTGACTGTGTTTGTGCAACAGGACTGAGTGTCCCAACACTGACTGTTTTTGTGTAACAGGACTGAGTGTCCCAACACTGACTATGTTTGTGTAACATGACTGAGTGTCCCAACACTGACTATGTTTGTGGAATAGGACGGAGTGTCGCTGCACTGACTGTGTTTGTGCAACAGGACTGAGTGTCCCAACACTGACTGTGTTTGTTTTACAAAACTGAGTGTCCCAACACTGACTACGTTTGTGTAACAGGACTGAGTGTCCCTGCACTGACTGTGTATAACAGGACTGAGAGCCCCAGCACTGACTGTATTTGTGGAACAGGACAGAGTGTCCCAACACTGACAATGTTTGTGTAACAGGACTGAGTGTCCCAACACTGACTGTGTTTGTGTAACAGGACTGAGTGTCCCAACACTGACTGTGTTTGTATAACAGGACTGAGTGTCCCAGCACTGACTGTGTTTGTGGAACAGGACTGAGTGTCCCTGCACTGACTGTGTTTGTGGAACAGGACTGAGGGTCCCAACATTGACTGTGTTTGTGGAACAGGACTGAGGGTACCAACACTGACTGTGTTTGTGGACAGGACTGAGTGTGCCAACACTGACTGTGTTTGTATAACAGGACTGAGTGTCCCAACACTGACTGTGTGTGTATAACAGGATTGAGTGTCCCAGCACTGACTGTGTTTGTGGAACAGGACTGAGAGTCCCAGCACTGACTGTGAGTGTATAACAGGACTGAGTGTCCCAACACTGACTGTGTTTGTGGAACAGGACTGAGTGCCCCAGCACTGACTGTGTGTAACAGGACTGAGTGTCCCAACACTGACTGTGTGTGTGTAACAGGACTGAGTGTCCCTGCACTGACTGTGTATAACAGGACTGAGAGTCCCAACACTGACTATGTTTGTGGAACAGGCCTGAGTGTCCCAACACTGACTGTGTTTGTGGAACAGGACTGAGTGTCCCAACACTGACTGTGTTTGTGGAACAGGATTGAGTGTCCCAACACTGAATGTGTTGTGGAACAGGACTGAGTGCCCCAACACTGACTGTGTGTGTGTAACAGGACTGAGTGCCCCAACACTGACTGTGTTTGTGTAACAGGACTGAGTGTCCCTGCACTGACTGTGTATAACAGGACTGAGAGTCCCAACACTGACTGTGTTTGTGGAACAGGACTGAGTGTCCCAACACTGCCTGTGTTTGTGGTACAGGACTGAGTGTCCCAACACTGACTGTGTTTGTATAACAGGACTGAGTGTCCCAACACTGACTGTGTGTGTGTAACAGGACTGAGTGTCCCTGCATTGACTGTGTATAACAGGACTGAGAGTCCCAACACTGACTGTGTTTGTGGAACAGGACTGAGTGTCCCAACACTGACTGTGTGTGTGTAACAGGACTGAGCGTCCCTGCACTGACTGTGTGTGTGTAACAGGACTGAGTGTCCCTGCACTGACTGTGTGTAACAGGACTGAGTGTCCCAACACTGACTGTGTTTGTGGAACAGGACTGAGTGTCCCAACACTGACTGTGTGTGTGTAACAGGACTGAGTGTCCCTGCACTGACTGTGTGTAACAGGACTGAGGGTCCCAACACTGACTGTGTTTGTGGAACAGGACCCAGAGCCCCAGCACTGACAGTGTGTGTGTAACAGGACTGAGAGTCCCAACACTGACTGTGTTTGTGGAACAGGACTGATGGTCCCAAGACTGACTGTGTGTGTATAAAAGGACTGAGTGTCCCAACACTGACTGTGTGTGTGTAACAGGACTGAATGTCCCTGCACTGACTGTGTATAACAGGACTGAGAGTCCCAACACTGACTGTGTTTGTGGAACAGGACTGAGTGTCCCAACACTGACTGTGTTTGTGGAACCGGACTGAGTGTCCTAACACTGACTGTGTTTGTGTAACAGGACTGAGTGCCCCAGCACTGACTGTGTTTGTGGAACAGGACTGAGTGTCCGAACACTGACTGTGTGTGTATAACAGGATTGAGTGTCCCAGCACTGACTGTGTTTGTGGAACAGGATTGAGTGTCCCAACACTGACTGTATGTGTATAAAAGGACTGAGTGTCCCAACACTGACTGTGTCTGTGTAACAGGACCTAGTGTCCCTGCACTGACTGTGTATAACAGGACTGAGTGTCCCAACACTGACTGTGTTTGTTTAACAGGACTGAGTGCCCCAGCACTGACTGTGTTTGTGGAACAGGACTGAGTGTCCGAACACTGACTGTGTGTGTATAACAGGATTGAGTGTCCCAGCACTGACTGTGTTTGTGGAACAGGATTGAGTGTCCCAACACTGACTGTGTGTGTATAAAAGGACTGAGTGTCCCAACACTGACCGTGTGTGTGTAACAGGACTGAGTGTCCCTGCACTGACTGTGTATAACAGGACTGAGAGTCCCAACACTGACTGTGTTTGTGGAACAGGACTGAGTGTCCCAACACTGACTGTGTTTGTGTAACAGGACTGAGTGTCCCAACACTGACTATGTTTGTGTAACAGGACTGAGTGTCCCAACACTGACTGTGTTTGCGTAACAGGACTGAGTGTCTCAAATCCAACTGTGTTTGTATAACAGTACTGAGTGTCCCAGCACTGACTGTGTTTGTGGAACAGGACTGAGTGTCCCTGCACTGACTGTGTTTGTGCAACAGGACTGAGTGTCCCAACACTGACTGTTTTTGTGTAACAGGACTGAGTGTCCCAACACTGACTATGTTTGTGTAACATGACTGAGTGTCCCAACACTGACTATGTTTGTGGAATAGGACGGAGTGTCGCTGCACTGACTGTGTTTGTGCAACAGGACTGAGTGTCCCAACACTGACTGTGTTTGTTTTACAAAACTGAGTGTCCCAACACTGACTACGTTTGTGTAACAGGACTGAGTGTCCCTGCACTGACTGTGTATAACAGGACTGAGAGCCCCAGCACTGACTGTATTTGTGGAACAGGACAGAGTGTCCCAACACTGACAATGTTTGTGTAACAGGACTGAGTGTCCCAACACTGACTGTGTTTGTGTAACAGGACTGAGTGTCCCAACACTGACTGTGTTTGTATAACAGGATTGAGTGTCCCAGCACTGACTGTGTTTGTGGAACAGGACTGAGAGTCCCAGCACTGACTGTGAGTGTATAACAGGACTGAGTGTCCCAACACTGACTGTGTTTGTGGAACAGGACTGAGTGCCCCAGCACTGACTGTGTGTAACAGGACTGAGTGTCCCAACACTGACTGTGTGTGTGTAACAGGACTGAGTGTCCCTGCACTGACTGTGTATAACAGGACTGAGAGTCCCAACACTGACTATGTTTGTGGAACAGGCCTGAGTGTCCCAACACTGACTGTGTTTGTGGAACAGGACTGAGTGTCCCAACACTGACTGTGTTTGTGGAACAGGATTGAGTGTCCCAACACTGAATGTGTTGTGGAACAGGACTGAGTGCCTCAACACTGACTGTGTGTGTGTAACAGGACTGAGTGCCCCAACACTGACTGTGTTTGTGTAACAGGACTGAGTGTCCCTGCACTGACTGTGTATAACAGGACTGAGAGTCCCAACACTGACTGTGTTTGTGGAACAGGACTGAGTGTCCCAACACTGCCTGTGTTTGTGGTACAGGACTGAGTGTCCCAACACTGACTGTGTTTGTATAACAGGACTGAGTGTCCCAACACTGACTGTGTGTGTGTAACAGGACTGAGTGTCCCTGCATTGACTGTGTATAACAGGACTGAGAGTCCCAACACTGACTGTGTTTGTGGAACAGGACTGAGTGTCCCAACACTGACTGTGTGTGTGTAACAGGACTGAGCGTCCCTGCACTGACTGTGTGTGTGTAACAGGACTGAGTGTCCCTGCACTGACTGTGTGTAACAGGACTGAGTGTCCCAACACTGACTGTGTTTGTGGAACAGGACTGAGTGTCCCAACACTGACTGTGTGTGTGTAACAGGACTGAGTGTCCCTGCACTGACTGTGTGTAACAGGACTGAGGGTCCCAACACTGACTGTGTTTGTGGAACAGGACCCAGAGCCCCAGCACTGACAGTGTGTGTGTAACAGGACTGAGAGTCCCAACACTGACTGTGTTTGTGGAACAGGACTGATGGTCCCAAGACTGACTGTGTGTGTATAAAAGGATTGAGTGTCCCAACACTGACTTGTGTGTGTAACAGGACTGAGTGTCCCTGCACTGACTGTGTATAACAGGACTGAGAGTCCCAACACTGACTGTGTTTGTGGAACAGGACTGAGTGTCCCAACACTGACTGTGTTTGTGGAACCGGACTGAGTGTCCTAACACTGACTGTGTTTGTGTAACAGGACTGAGTGCCCCAGCACTGACTGTGTTTGTGGAACAGGACTGAGTGTCCGAACACTGACTGTGTGTGTATAACAGGATTGAGTGTCCCAGCACTGACTGTGTTTGTGGAACAGGATTGAGTGTCCCAACACTGACTGTATGTGTATAAAAGGACTGAGTGTCCCAACACTGACTGTGTCTGTGTAACAGGACCTAGTGTCCCTGCACTGACTGTGTATAACAGGACTGAGTGTCCCAACACTGACTGTGTTTGTTTAACAGGACTGAGTGCCCCAGCACTGACTGTGTTTGTGGAACAGGACTGAGTGTCCGAACACTGACTGTGTGTGTATAACAGGATTGAGTGTCCCAGCACTGACTGTGTTTGTGGAACAGGATTGAGTGTCCCAACACTGACTGTGTGTGTATAAAAGGACTGAGTGTCCCAACACTGACCGTGTGTGTGTAACAGGACTGAGTGTCCCTGCACTGACTGTGTATAACAGGACTGAGAGTCCCAACACTGACTGTGTTTGTGGAACAGGACTGAGTGTCCCAACACTGACTGTGTTTGTGTAACAGGACTGAGTGTCCCAACACTGACTATGTTTGTGTAACAGGACTGAGTGTCCCAACACTGACTGTGTTTGCGTAACAGGACTGAGTGTCTCAAATCCAACTGTGTTTGTATAACAGTACTGAGTGTCCCAGCACTGACTGTGTTTGTGGAACAGGACTGAGTGTCCCTGCACTGACTGTGTTTGTGCAACAGGACTGAGTGTCCCAACACTGACTGTTTTTGTGTAACAGGACTGAGTGTCCCAACACTGACTATGTTTGTGTAACATGACTGAGTGTCCCAACACTGACTATGTTTGTGGAATAGGACGGAGTGTCGCTGCACTGACTGTGTTTGTGCAACAGGACTGAGTGTCCCAACACTGACTGTGTTTGTTTTACAAAACTGAGTGTCCCAACACTGACTACGTTTGTGTAACAGGACTGAGTGTCCCTGCACTGACTGTGTATAACAGGACTGAGAGCCCCAGCACTGACTGTATTTGTGGAACAGGACAGAGTGTCCCAACACTGACAATGTTTGTGTAACAGGACTGAGTGTCCCAACACTGACTATGTTTGTGTAACAGGACTGAGTGTCCCAACACTGACTGTGTTTGTATAACAGGACTGAGTGTCCCAGCACTGACTGTGTTTGTGGAACAGGACTGAGTGTCCCTGCACTGACTGTGTTTGTGGAACAGGACTGAGGGTCCCAACATTGACTGTGTTTGTGGAACAGGACTGAGGGTACCAACACTGACTGTGTTTGTGGACAGGACTGAGTGTCCCAACACTGACTGTGTTTGTATAACAGGACTGAGTGTCCCAACACTGACTGTGTGTGTATAACAGGATTGAGTGTCCCAGCACTGACTGTGTTTGTGGAACAGGACTGAGAGTCTCAGCACTGACTGTGAGTGTATAACAGGACTGAGTGTCCCAACACTGACTGTGTTTGTGGAACAGGACTGAGTGCCCCAGCACTGACTGTGTGTAACAGGACTGAGTGTCCCAACACTGACTATGTATAACAGGACTGAGAGTCCCAACACTGACTATGTTTGTGGAACAGGCCTGAGTGTCCCAACACTGACTGTGTTTGTGGAACAGGACTGAGTGTCCCAACACTGACTGTGTTTGTGGAACAGGATTGAGTGTCCCAACACTGAATGTGTTTGTGGAACAGGACTGAGTGCCCCAACACTGACTGTGTGTGTGTAACAGGACTGAGTGCCCCAACACTGACTGTGTTTGTGTAACAGGACTGAGTGTCCCTGCACTGACTGTGTATAACAGGACTGAGAGTCCCAACACTGACTGTGTTTGTGGAACAGGACTGAGTGTCCCAACACTGCCTGTGTTTGTGGTACAGGACTGAGTGTCCCAACACTGACTGTGTTTGTATAACAGGACTGAGTGTCCCAACACTGACTGTGTGTGTGTAACAGGACTGAGTGTCCCTGCATTGACTGTGTATAACAGGACTGAGAGTCCCAACACTGACTGTGTTTGTGGAACAGGACTGAGTGTCCCAACACTGACTGTGTGTGTGTAACAGGACTGAGCGTCCCTGCACTGACTGTGTGTGTGTAACAGGACTGAGTGTCCCTGCACTGACTGTGTGTAACAGGACTGAGTGTCCCAACACTGACTGTGTTTGTGGAACAGGACTGAGTGTCCCAACACTGACTGTGTGTGTGTAACAGGACTGAGTGTCCCTGCACTGACTGTGTGTAACAGGACTGAGGGTCCCAACACTGACTGTGTTTGTGGAGCAGGACCCAGAGCCCCAGCACTGACAGTGTGTGTGTAACAGGACTGAGAGTCCCAACACTGACTGTGTTTGTGGAACAGGACTGATGGTCCCAAGACTGACTGTGTGTGTATAAAAGGACTGAGTGTCCCAACACTGACTGTGTGTGTGTGTAACAGGACTGAGTGTCCCTGCACTGACTGTGTATAACAGGACTGAGAGTCCCAACACTGACTGTGTTTGTGGAACAGGACTGAGTGTCCCAACACTGACTGTGTTTGTGGAACCGGACTGAGTGTCCTAACACTGACTGTGTTTGTGTAACAGGACTGAGTGCCCCAGCACTGACTGTGTTTGTGGAACAGGACTGAGTGTCCGAACACTGACTGTGTGTGTATAACAGGATTGAGTGTCCCAGCACTGACTGTGTTTGTGGAACAGGATTGAGTGTCCCAACACTGACTGTATGTGTATAAAAGGACTGAGTGTCCCAACACTGACTGTGTCTGTGTAACAGGACCTAGTGTCCCTGCACTGACTGTGTATAACAGGACTGAGTGTCCCAACACTGACTGTGTTTGTTTAACAGGACTGAGTGCCCCAGCACTGACTGTGTTTGTGGAACAGGACTGAGTGTCCGAACACTGACTGTGTGTGTATAACAGGATTGAGTGTCCCAGCACTGACTGTGTTTGTGGAACAGGAGTGAGTGTCCCAACACTGACTGTGTGTGTATAAAAGGACTGAGTGTCCCAACACTGACCGTGTGTGTGTAACAGGACTGAGTGTCCCTGCACTGACTGTGTATAACAGGACTGAGAGTCCCAACACTGACTGTGTTTGTGGAACAGGACTGAGTGTCCCAACACTGACTGTGTTTGTGGAACAGGACTGAGTGTCCCAACACTGACTGTGTTTGTGTAACAGGACTGAGTGTCCCAACACTGACTATGTTTGTGTAACAGGACTGAGTGTCCCAACACTGACTATGTTTGTGTAACAGGACTGAGTGTCCCAACACTGACTGTGTTTGCGTAACAGGACTGAGTGTCTCAAATCCAACTGTGTTTGTATAACAGTACTGAGTGTCCCAGCACTGACTGTGTTTGTGGAACAGGACTGAGTGTCCCTGCACTGACTCTGTTTGTGCAACAGGACTGAGTGTCCCAACACTGACTGTTTTTGTGTAACAGGACTGAGTGTCCCAACACTGACTATGTTTGTGTAACATGACTGAGTGTCCCAACACTGACTATGTTTGTGGAATAGGACGGAGTGTCGCTGCACTGACTGTGTTTGTGCAACAGGACTGAGTGTCTCAACACTGACTGTGTTTGTTTTACAAAACTGAGTGTCCCAACACTGACTACGTTTGTGTAACAGGACTGAGTGTCCCTGCACTGACTGTGTATAACAGGACTGAGAGCCCCAGCACTGACTGTATTTGTGGAACAGGACAGAGTGTCCCAACACTGACAATGTTTGTGTAACAGGACTGAGTGTCCCAACACTGACTGTGTTTGTGTAACAGGACTGAGTGTCCCAACACTGACTGTGTTTGTATAACAGGACTGAGTGTCCCAGCACTGACTGTGTTTGTGGAACAGGACTGAGTGTCCCTGCACTGACTGTGTTTGTGGAACAGGACTGAGGGTCCCAACATTGACTGTGTTTGTGGAACAGGACTGAGGGTACCAACACTGACTGTGTTTGTGGACAGGACTGAGTGTCCCAACACTGACTGTGTTTGTATAACAGGACTGAGTGTCCCAACACTGACTGTGTGTGTATAACAGGATTGAGTGTCCCAGCACTGACTGTGTTTGTGGAACAGGACTGAGAGTCCCAGCACTGACTGTGAGTGTATAACAGGACTGAGTGTCCCAACACTGACTGTGTTTGTGGAACAGGACTGAGTGCCCCAGCACTGACTGTGTGTAACAGGACTGAGTGTCCCAACACTGACTGTGTGTGTGTAACAGGACTGAGTGTCCCTGCACTGACTGTGTATAACAGGACTGAGAGTCCCAACACTGACTATGTTTGTGGAACAGGCCTGAGTGTCCCAACACTGACTGTGTTTGTGGAACAGGACTGAGTGTCCCAACACTGACTGTGTTTGTGGAACAGGATTGAGTGTCCCAACACTGAATGTGTTTGTGGAACAGGACTGAGTGCCCCAACACTGACTGTGTGTGTGTAACAGGACTGAGTGCCCCAACACTGACTGTGTTTGTGTAACAGGACTGAGTGTCCCTGCACTGACTGTGTATAACAGGACTGAGAGTCCCAACACTGACTGTGTTTGTGGAACAGGACTGAGTGTCCCAACACTGCCTGTGTTTGTGGTACAGGACTGAGTGTCCCAACACTGACTGTGTTTGTATAACAGGACTGAGTGTCCCAACACTGACTGTGTGTGTGTAACAGGACTGAGTGTCCCTGCATTGACTGTGTATAACAGGACTGAGAGTCCCAACACTGACTGTGTTTGTGGAACAGGACTGAGTGTCCCAACACTGACTGTGTGTGTGTAACAGGACTGAGCGTCCCTGCACTGACTGTGTGTGTGTAACAGGACTGAGTGTCCCTGCACTGACTGTGTGTAACAGGACTGAGTGTCCCAACACTGACTGTGTTTGTGGAACAGGACCCAGAGCCCCAGCACTGACAGTGTGTGTGTAACAGGACTGAGAGTCCCAACACTGACTGTGTTTGTGGAACAGGACTGATGGTCCCAAGACTGACTGTGTGTGTATAAAAGGATTGAGTGTCCCAACACTGACTGTGTATAACAGGACTGAGAGTCCCAACACTGACTGTGTTTGTGGAACAGGACTGAGTGTCCCAACACTGACTGTGTTTGTGGAACCGGACTGAGTGTCCTAACACTGACTGTGTTTGTGTAACAGGACTGAGTGCCCCAGCACTGACTGTGTTTGTGGAACAGGACTGAGTGTCCCGACACTGACAGTGTGTAACAGGACCCAGAGCCCCAGCACTGACAGTCTGTGTGTAACAGGACTGAGTGCTCCAACACTGACTGTGTTTGTGGAACAGGACTGAGTGCCCCAACACTGACTGTGTTTGTGGAACAGGACTGAGTGTCCGAACACTGACTGTGTGTGTATAACAGGATTGAGTGTCCCAGCACTGACTGTGTTTGTGGAACAGGATTGAGTGTCCCAACACTGACTGTGTGTGTATAAAAGGACTGAGTGTCCCAACACTGACCGTGTGTGTGTAACAGGACTGAGTGTCCCTGCACTGACTGTGTATAACAGGACTGAGAGTCCCAACACTGACTGTGTTTGTGGAACAGGACTGAGTGTCCCAACACTGACTGTGTTTGTGGAACAGGACTGAGTGTCCCAACACTGACTGTGTTTGTGTAACAGGACTGAGTGTCCCAACACTGACTATGTTTGTGTAACAGGACTGAGTGTCCCAACACTGACTATGTGTGTGTAACAGGACTGAGTGTCCCAACACTGACTGTGTTTGCGTAACAGGACTGAGTGTCTCAAATCCAACTGTGTTTGTATAACAGTACTGAGTGTCCCAGCACTGACTGTGTTTGTGGAACAGGACTGAGTGTCCCTGCACTGACTGTGTTTGTGCAACAGGACTGAGTGTCCCAACACTGACTGTTTTTGTGTAACAGGACTGAGTGTCCCAACACTGACTATGTTTGTGTAACATGACTGAGTGTCCCAACACTGACTATGTTTGTGGAATAGGACGGAGTGTCGCTGCACTGACTGTGTTTGTGCAACAGGACTGAGTGTCCCAACACTGACTGTGTTTGTTTTACAAAACTGAGTGTCCCAACACTGACTACGTTTGTGTAACAGGACTGAGTGTCCCTGCACTGACTGTGTATAACAGGACTGAGAGCCCCAGCACTGACTGTATTTGTGGAACAGGACAGAGTGTCCCAACACTGACAATGTTTGTGTAACAGGACTGAGTGTCCCAACACTGACTGTGTTTGTGTAACAGGACTGAGTGTCCCAACACTGACTGTGTTTGTATAACAGGACTGAGTGTCCCAGCACTGACTGTGTTTGTGGAACAGGACTGAGTGTCCCTGCACTGACTGTGTTTGTGGAACAGGACTGAGGGTCCCAACATTGACTGTGTTTGTGGAACAGGACTGAGGGTACCAACACTGACTGTGTTTGTGGACAGGACTGAGTGTCCCAACACTGACTGTGTTTGTATAACAGGACTGAGTGTCCCAACACTGACTGTGTGTGTATAACAGGATTGAGTGTCCCAGCACTGACTGTGTTTGTGGAACAGGACTGAGAGTCCCAGCACTGACTGTGAGTGTATAACAGGACTGAGTGTCCCAACACTGACTGTGTTTGTGGAACAGGACTGAGTGCCCCAGCACTGACTGTGTGTAACAGGACTGAGTGTCCCAACACTGACTGTGTGTGTGTAACAGGACTGAGTGTCCCTGCACTGACTGTGTATAACAGGACTGAGAGTCCCAACACTGACTATGTTTGTGGAACAGGCCTGAGTGTCCCAACACTGACTGTGTTTGTGGAACAGGACTGAGTGTCCCAACACTGACTGTGTTTGTGGAACAGGATTGAGTGTCCCAACACTGAATGTGTTTGTGGAACAGGACTGAGTGCCCCAACACTGACTGTGTGTGTGTAACAGGACTGAGTGCCCCAACACTGACTGTGTTTGTGTAACAGGACTGAGTGTCCCTGCACTGACTGTGTATAACAGGACTGAGAGTCCCAACACTGACTGTGTTTGTGGAACAGGACTGAGTGTCCCAACACTGCCTGTGCTTGTGGTACAGGACTGAGTGTCCCAACACTGACTGTGTTTGTATAACAGGACTGAGTGTCCCAACACTGACTGTGTGTGTGTAACAGGACTGAGTGTCCCTGCATTGACTGTGTATAACAGGACTGAGAGTCCCAACACTGACTGTGTTTGTGGAACAGGACTGAGTGTCCCAACACTGACTGTGTGTGTGTAACAGGACTGAGCGTCCCTGCACTGACTGTGTGTGTGTAACAGGACTGAGTGTCCCTGCACTGACTGTGTGTAACAGGACTGAGTGTCCCAACACTGACTGTGTTTGTGGAACAGGACTGAGTGTCCCAACACTGACTGTGTGTGTGTAACAGGACTGAGTGTCCCTGCACTGACTGTGTGTAACAGGACTGAGGGTCCCAACACTGACTGTTTTTGTGGAACAGGACCCAGAGCCCCAGCACTGACAGTGTGTGTGTAACAGGACTGAGAGTCCCAACACTGACTGTGTTTGTGGAACAGGACTGATGGTCCCAAGACTGACTGTGTGTGTATAAAAGGACTGAGTGTCCCAACACTGACTGTGTGTGTGTAACAGGACTGAGTGTCCCTGCACTGACTGTGTATAACAGGACTGAGAGTCCCAACACTGACTGTGTTTGTGGAACAGGACTGAGTGTCCCAACACTGACTGTGTTTGTGGAACCGGACTGAGTGTCCTAACACTGACTGTGTTTGTGTAACAGGACTGAGTGCCCCAGCACTGACTGTGTTTGTGGAACAGGACTGAGTGTCCGAACACTGACTGTGTGTGTATAACAGGATTGAGTGTCCCAGCACTGACTGTGTTTGTGGAACAGGATTGAGTGTCCCAACACTGACTGTATGTGTATAAAAGGACTGAGTGTCCCAACACTGACTGTGTCTGTGTAACAGGACCTAGTGTCCCTGCACTGACTGTGTATAACAGGACTGAGTGTCCCAACACTGACTGTGTTTGTTTAACAGGACTGAGTGCCCCAGCACTGACTGTGTTTGTGGAACAGGACTGAGTGTCCGAACACTGACTGTGTGTGTATAACAGGATTGAGTGTCCCAGCACTGACTGTGTTTGTGGAACAGGATTGAGTGTCCCAACACTGACTGTGTGTGTATAAAAGGACTGAGTGTCCCAACACTGACCGTGTGTGTGTAACAGGACTGAGTGTCCCTGCACTGACTGTGTATAACAGGACTGAGAGTCCCAACACTGACTGTGTTTGTGGAACAGGACTGAGTGTCCCAACACTGACTGTGTTTGTGTAACAGGACTGAGTGTCCCAACACTGACTATGTTTGTGTAACAGGACTGAGTGTCCCAACACTGACTGTGTTTGCGTAACAGGACTGAGTGTCTCAAATCCAACTGTGTTTGTATAACAGTACTGAGTGTCCCAGCACTGACTGTGTTTGTGGAACAGGACTGAGTGTCCCTGCACTGACTGTGTTTGTGCAACAGGACTGAGTGTCCCAACACTGACTGTTTTTGTGTAACAGGACTGAGTGTCCCAACACTGACTATGTTTGTGTAACATGACTGAGTGTCCCAACACTGACTATGTTTGTGGAATAGGACGGAGTGTCGCTGCACTGACTGTGTTTGTGCAACAGGACTGAGTGTCCCAACACTGACTGTGTTTGTTTTACAAAACTGAGTGTCCCAACACTGACTACGTTTGTGTAACAGGACTGAGTGTCCCTGCACTGACTGTGTATAACAGGACTGAGAGCCCCAGCACTGACTGTATTTGTGGAACAGGACAGAGTGTCCCAACACTGACAATGTTTGTGTAACAGGACTGAGTGTCCCAACACTGACTGTGTTTGTGTAACAGGACTGAGTGTCCCAACACTGACTGTGTTTGTATAACAGGACTGAGTGTCCCAGCACTGACTGTGTTTGTGGAACAGGACTGAGTGTCCCTGCACTGACTGTGTTTGTGGAACAGGACTGAGGGTCCCAACATTGACTGTGTTTGTGGAACAGGACTGAGGGTACCAACACTGACTGTGTTTGTGGACAGGACTGAGTGTCCCAACACTGACTGTGTTTGTATAACAGGACTGAGTGTCCCAACACTGACTGTGTGTGTATAACAGGATTGAGTGTCCCAGCACTGACTGTGTTTGTGGAACAGGACTGAGAGTCCCAGCACTGACTGTGAGTGTATAACAGGACTGAGTGTCCCAACACTGACTGTGTTTGTGGAACAGGACTGAGTGCCCCAGCACTGACTGTGTGTAACAGGACTGAGTGTCCCAACACTGACTGTGTGTGTGTAACAGGACTGAGTGTCCCTGCACTGACTGTGTATAACAGGACTGAGAGTCCCAACACTGACTATGTTTGTGGAACAGGCCTGAGTGTCCCAACACTGACTGTGTTTGTGGAACAGGACTGAGTGTCCCAACACTGACTGTGTTTGTGGAACAGGATTGAGTGTCCCAACACTGAATGTGTTTGTGGAACAGGACTGAGTGCCCCAACACTGACTGTGTGTGTGTAACAGGACTGAGTGCCCCAACACTGACTGTGTTTGTGTAACAGGACTGAGTGTCCCTGCACTGACTGTGTATAACAGGACTGAGAGTCCCAACACTGACTGTGTTTGTGGAACAGGACTGAGTGTCCCAACACTGCCTGTGCTTGTGGTACAGGACTGAGTGTCCCAACACTGACTGTGTTTGTATAACAGGACTGAGTGTCCCAACACTGACTGTGTGTGTGTAACAGGACTGAGTGTCCCTGCATTGACTGTGTATAACAGGACTGAGAGTCCCAACACTGACTGTGTTTGTGGAACAGGACTGAGTGTCCCAACACTGACTGTGTGTGTGTAACAGGACTGAGCGTCCCTGCACTGACTGTGTGTGTGTAACAGGACTGAGTGTCCCTGCACTGACTGTGTGTAACAGGACTGAGTGTCCCAACACTGACTGTGTTTGTGGAACAGGACTGAGTGTCCCAACACTGACTGTGTGTGTGTAACAGGACTGAGTGTCCCTGCACTGACTGTGTGTAACAGGACTGAGGGTCCCAACACTGACTGTTTTTGTGGAACAGGACCCAGAGCCCCAGCACTGACAGTGTGTGTGTAACAGGACTGAGAGTCCCAACACTGACTGTGTTTGTGGAACAGGACTGATGGTCCCAAGACTGACTGTGTGTGTATAAAAGGACTGAGTGTCCCAACACTGACTGTGTGTGTGTAACAGGACTGAGTGTCCCTGCACTGACTGTGTATAACAGGACTGAGAGTCCCAACACTGACTGTGTTTGTGGAACAGGACTGAGTGTCCCAACACTGACTGTGTTTGTGGAACCGGACTGAGTGTCCTAACACTGACTGTGTTTGTGTAACAGGACTGAGTGCCCCAGCACTGACTGTGTTTGTGGAACAGGACTGAGTGTCCGAACACTGACTGTGTGTGTATAACAGGATTGAGTGTCCCAGCACTGACTGTGTTTGTGGAACAGGATTGAGTGTCCCAACACTGACTGTATGTGTATAAAAGGACTGAGTGTCCCAACACTGACTGTGTCTGTGTAACAGGACCTAGTGTCCCTGCACTGACTGTGTATAACAGGACTGAGTGTCCCAACACTGACTGTGTTTGTTTAACAGGACTGAGTGCCCCAGCACTGACTGTGTTTGTGGAACAGGACTGAGTGTCCGAACACTGACTGTGTGTGTATAACAGGATTGAGTGTCCCAGCACTGACTGTGTTTGTGGAACAGGATTGAGTGTCCCAACACTGACTGTGTGTGTATAAAAGGACTGAGTGTCCCAACACTGACCGTGTGTGTGTAACAGGACTGAGTGTCCCTGCACTGACTGTGTATAACAGGACTGAGAGTCCCAACACTGACTGTGTTTGTGGAACAGGACTGAGTGTCCCAACACTGACTGTGTTTGTGTAACAGGACTGAGTGTCCCAACACTGACTATGTTTGTGTAACAGGACTGAGTGTCCCAACACTGACTGTGTTTGCGTAACAGGACTGAGTGTCTCAAATCCAACTGTGTTTGTATAACAGTACTGAGTGTCCCAGCACTGACTGTGTTTGTGGAACAGGACTGAGTGTCCCTGCACTGACTGTGTTTGTGCAACAGGACTGAGTGTCCCAACACTGACTGTTTTTGTGTAACAGGACTGAGTGTCCCAACACTGACTATGTTTGTGTAACATGACTGAGTGTCCCAACACTGACTATGTTTGTGGAATAGGACGGAGTGTCGCTGCACTGACTGTGTTTGTGCAACAGGACTGAGTGTCCCAACACTGACTGTGTTTGTTTTACAAAACTGAGTGTCCCAACACTGACTACGTTTGTGTAACAGGACTGAGTGTCCCTGCACTGACTGTGTATAACAGGACTGAGAGCCCCAGCACTGACTGTATTTGTGGAACAGGACAGAGTGTCCCAACACTGACAATGTTTGTGTAACAGGACTGAGTGTCCCAACACTGACTGTGTTTGTGTAACAGGACTGAGTGTCCCAACACTGACTGTGTTTGTATAACAGGACTGAGTGTCCCAGCACTGACTGTGTTTGTGGAACAGGACTGAGTGTCCCTGCACTGACTGTGTTTGTGGAACAGGACTGAGGGTCCCAACATTGACTGTGTTTGTGGAACAGGACTGAGGGTACCAACACTGACTGTGTTTGTGGACAGGACTGAGTGTGCCAACACTGACTGTGTTTGTATAACAGGACTGAGTGTCCCAACACTGACTGTGTGTGTATAACAGGATTGAGTGTCCCAGCACTGACTGTGTTTGTGGAACAGGACTGAGAGTCCCAGCACTGACTGTGAGTGTATAACAGGACTGAGTGTCCCAACACTGACTGTGTTTGTGGAACAGGACTGAGTGCCCCAGCACTGACTGTGTGTAACAGGACTGAGTGTCCCAACACTGACTGTGTGTGTGTAACAGGACTGAGTGTCCCTGCACTGACTGTGTATAACAGGACTGAGAGTCCCAACACTGACTATGTTTGTGGAACAGGCCTGAGTGTCCCAACACTGACTGTGTTTGTGGAACAGGACTGAGTGTCCCAACACTGACTGTGTTTGTGGAACAGGATTGAGTGTCCCAACACTGAATGTGTTTGTGGAACAGGACTGAGTGCCCCAACACTGACTGTGTTTGTGGACAGGACTGAGTGTCCCAACACTGACTGTGTTTGTATAACAGGACTGAGTGTCCCAACACTGACTGTGTGTGTATAACAGGATTGAGTGTCCCAGCACTGACTGTGTTTGTGGAACAGGACTGAGAGTCCCAGCACTGACTGTGAGTGTATAACAGGACTGAGTGTCCCAACACTGACTGTGTTTGTGGAACAGGACTGAGTGCCCCAGCACTGACTGTGTGTAACAGGACTGAGTGTCCCAACACTGACTGTGTGTGTGTAACAGGACTGAGTGTCCCTGCACTGACTGTGTATAACAGGACTGAGAGTCCCAACACTGACTATGTTTGTGGAACAGGCCTGAGTGTCCCAACACTGACTATGTTTGTGGAATAGGACGGAGTGTCGCTGCACTGACTGTGTTTGTGCAACAGGACTGAGTGTCCCAACACTGACTGTGTTTGTTTTACAAAACTGAGTGTCCCAACACTGACTACGTTTGTGTAACAGGACTGAGTGTCCCTGCACTGACTGTGTATAACAGGACTGAGAGCCCCAGCACTGACTGTATTTGTGGAACAGGACAGAGTGTCCCAACACTGACAATGTTTGTGTAACAGGACTGAGTGTCCCAACACTGACTGTGTTTGTGTAACAGGACTGAGTGTCCCAACACTGACTGTGTTTGTATAACAGGACTGAGTGTCCCAGCACTGACTGTGTTTGTGGAACAGGACTGAGTGTCCCTGCACTGACTGTGTTTGTGGAACAGGACTGAGGGTCCCAACATTGACTGTGTTTGTGGAACAGGACTGAGGGTACCAACACTGACTGTGTTTGTGGACAGGACTGAGTGTCCCAACACTGACTGTGTTTGTATAACAGGACTGAGTGTCCCAACACTGACTGTGTGTGTATAACAGGATTGAGTGTCCCAGCACTGACTGTGTTTGTGGAACAGGACTGAGAGTCCCAGCACTGACTGTGAGTGTATAACAGGACTGAGTGTCCCAACACTGACTGTGTTTGTGGAACAGGACTGAGTGCCCCAGCACTGACTGTGTGTAACAGGACTGAGTGTCCCAACACTGACTGTGTGTGTGTAACAGGACTGAGTGTCCCTGCACTGACTGTGTATAACAGGACTGAGAGTCCCAACACTGACTATGTTTGTGGAACAGGCCTGAGTGTCCCAACACTGACTGTGTTTGTGGAACAGGACTGAGTGTCCCAACACTGACTGTGTTTGTGGAACAGGATTGAGTGTCCCAACACTGAATGTGTTTGTGGAACAGGACTGAGTGCCCCAACACTGACTGTGTGTGTGTAACAGGACTGAGTGCCCCAACACTGACTGTGTTTGTGTAACAGGACTGAGTGTCCCTGCACTGACTGTGTATAACAGGACTGAGAGTCCCAACACTGACTGTGTTTGTGGAACAGGACTGAGTGTCCCAACACTGCCTGTGCTTGTGGTACAGGACTGAGTGTCCCAACACTGACTGTGTTTGTATAACAGGACTGAGTGTCCCAACACTGACTGTGTGTGTGTAACAGGACTGAGTGTCCCTGCATTGACTGTGTATAACAGGACTGAGAGTCCCAACACTGACTGTGTTTGTGGAACAGGACTGAGTGTCCCAACACTGACTGTGTGTGTGTAACAGGACTGAGCGTCCCTGCACTGACTGTGTGTGTGTAACAGGACTGAGTGTCCCTGCACTGACTGTGTGTAACAGGACTGAGTGTCCCAACACTGACTGTGTTTGTGGAACAGGACTGAGTGTCCCAACACTGACTGTGTGTGTGTAACAGGACTGAGTGTCCCTGCACTGACTGTGTGTAACAGGACTGAGGGTCCCAACACTGACTGTTTTTGTGGAACAGGACCCAGAGCCCCAGCACTGACAGTGTGTGTGTAACAGGACTGAGAGTCCCAACACTGACTGTGTTTGTGGAACAGGACTGATGGTCCCAAGACTGACTGTGTGTGTATAAAAGGACTGAGTGTCCCAACACTGACTGTGTGTGTGTAACAGGACTGAGTGTCCCTGCACTGACTGTGTATAACAGGACTGAGAGTCCCAACACTGACTGTGTTTGTGGAACAGGACTGAGTGTCCCAACACTGACTGTGTTTGTGGAACCGGACTGAGTGTCCTAACACTGACTGTGTTTGTGTAACAGGACTGAGTGCCCCAGCACTGACTGTGTTTGTGGAACAGGACTGAGTGTCCGAACACTGACTGTGTGTGTATAACAGGATTGAGTGTCCCAGCACTGACTGTGTTTGTGGAACAGGATTGAGTGTCCCAACACTGACTGTATGTGTATAAAAGGACTGAGTGTCCCAACACTGACTGTGTCTGTGTAACAGGACCTAGTGTCCCTGCACTGACTGTGTATAACAGGACTGAGTGTCCCAACACTGACTGTGTTTGTTTAACAGGACTGAGTGCCCCAGCACTGACTGTGTTTGTGGAACAGGACTGAGTGTCCGAACACTGACTGTGTGTGTATAACAGGATTGAGTGTCCCAGCACTGACTGTGTTTGTGGAACAGGATTGAGTGTCCCAACACTGACTGTGTGTGTATAAAAGGACTGAGTGTCCCAACACTGACCGTGTGTGTGTAACAGGACTGAGTGTCCCTGCACTGACTGTGTATAACAGGACTGAGAGTCCCAACACTGACTGTGTTTGTGGAACAGGACTGAGTGTCCCAACACTGACTGTGTTTGTGTAACAGGACTGAGTGTCCCAACACTGACTATGTTTGTGTAACAGGACTGAGTGTCCCAACACTGACTGTGTTTGCGTAACAGGACTGAGTGTCTCAAATCCAACTGTGTTTGTATAACAGTACTGAGTGTCCCAGCACTGACTGTGTTTGTGGAACAGGACTGAGTGTCCCTGCACTGACTGTGTTTGTGCAACAGGACTGAGTGTCCCAACACTGACTGTTTTTGTGTAACAGGACTGAGTGTCCCAACACTGACTATGTTTGTGTAACATGACTGAGTGTCCCAACACTGACTATGTTTGTGGAATAGGACGGAGTGTCGCTGCACTGACTGTGTTTGTGCAACAGGACTGAGTGTCCCAACACTGACTGTGTTTGTTTTACAAAACTGAGTGTCCCAACACTGACTACGTTTGTGTAACAGGACTGAGTGTCCCTGCACTGACTGTGTATAACAGGACTGAGAGCCCCAGCACTGACTGTATTTGTGGAACAGGACAGAGTGTCCCAACACTGACAATGTTTGTGTAACAGGACTGAGTGTCCCAACACTGACTGTGTTTGTGTAACAGGACTGAGTGTCCCAACACTGACTGTGTTTGTATAACAGGACTGAGTGTCCCAGCACTGACTGTGTTTGTGGAACAGGACTGAGTGTCCCTGCACTGACTGTGTTTGTGGAACAGGACTGAGGGTCCCAACATTGACTGTGTTTGTGGAACAGGACTGAGGGTACCAACACTGACTGTGTTTGTGGACAGGACTGAGTGTGCCAACACTGACTGTGTTTGTATAACAGAACTGAGTGTCCCAACACTGACTGTGTGTGTATAACAGGATTGAGTGTCCCAGCACTGACTGTGTTTGTGGAACAGGACTGAGAGTCCCAGCACTGACTGTGAGTGTATAACAGGACTGAGTGTCCCAACACTGACTGTGTTTGTGGAACAGGACTGAGTGCCCCAGCACTGACTGTGTGTAACAGGACTGAGTGTCCCAACACTGACTGTGTGTGTGTAACAGGACTGAGTGTCCCTGCACTGACTGTGTATAACAGGACTGAGAGTCCCAACACTGACTATGTTTGTGGAACAGGCCTGAGTGTCCCAACACTGACTGTGTTTGTGGAACAGGACTGAGTGTCCCAACACTGACTGTGTTTGTGGAACAGGATTGAGTGTCCCAACACTGAATGTGTTTGTGGAACAGGACTGAGTGCCCCAACACTGACTGTGTTTGTGGACAGGACTGAGTGTCCCAACACTGACTGTGTTTGTATAACAGGACTGAGTGTCCCAACACTGACTGTGTGTGTATAACAGGATTGAGTGTCCCAGCACTGACTGTGTTTGTGGAACAGGACTGAGAGTCCCAGCACTGACTGTGAGTGTATAACAGGACTGAGTGTCCCAACACTGACTGTGTTTGTGGAACAGGACTGAGTGCCCCAGCACTGACTGTGTGTAACAGGACTGAGTGTCCCAACACTGACTGTGTGTGTGTAACAGGACTGAGTGTCCCTGCACTGACTGTGTATAACAGGACTGAGAGTCCCAACACTGACTATGTTTGTGGAACAGGCCTGAGTGTCCCAACACTGACTGTGTTTGTGGAACAGGACTGAGTGTCCCAACACTGACTGTGTTTGTGGAACAGGATTGAGTGTCCCAACACTGAATGTGTTTGTGGAACAGGACTGAGTGCCCCAACACTGACTGTGTGTGTGTAACAGGACTGAGTGCCCCAACACTGACTGTGTTTGTGTAACAGGACTGAGTGTCCCTGCACTGACTGTGTATAACAGGACTGAGAGTCCCAACACTGACTGTGTTTGTGGAACAGGACTGAGTGTCCCAACACTGCCTGTGTTTGTGGTACAGGACTGAGTGTCCCAACACTGACTGTGTTTGTATAACAGGACTGAGTGTCCCAACACTGACTGTGTGTGTGTAACAGGACTGAGTGTCCCTGCATTGACTGTGTATAACAGGACTGAGAGTCCCAACACTGACTGTGTTTGTGGAACAGGACTGAGTGTCCCAACACTGACTGTGTGTGTGTAACAGGACTGAGTGTCGCTGCACTGACTGTGTGTAACAGGACCGAGAGCACCAGCACTAACAGTGTGTGTGTAACAGGACTGAGTGTCACAACACTGACTGTGTTTGCGGAACAGGACTGAGTGTCCCAACACTGACTGTGTTTGTGGAACAGGACTGAGTGTCCCAACACTGACTGTGTTTGTGGAACAGGACTGAGTGTCCTTATACTGACTGTGTTTGTGGAACAGGACTGAGTGTCCCAACACTGACTGTGTTTGTGGAACAGGACTGAGTGTCCCAACACTGACTGTGTTTGTGGAACAGGTCTGAGTGTCCAAGCACTGACTGTGTTTGTGGAACAGGACTGAGTGTCCCTGCAATGACTGTGTTTGTGTAACAGGACTGAGTGTCGCTGCACTGACTGTGTATAACAGGACTGAGAGTCCCAACACTGACTGTGTTTTTGGAACAGGACTGAGTGCCCCAACACTGACTGTGTTTGTGTAACAGGACTGAGTGTCGCTGCACTGACTGTGTATAACAGGACTGAGAGTCCCAACACTGACTGTGTTTTTGGAACAGGACTGAGTGTCCCAACACTCCCTGTGTTTGTGGAACAGGACTGAGTGTCCCAACACTGAATGTGTTTGTGTAACAGGATTGAGCGTCCCAACACTGACTGTGTTTGTATAACAGGACTGAGTGTCCCAACACTGACTGTGTGTGTGTAACAGGACTGAGTGCCCCAACACTGACTGTGTTTGTGTAACAGGACTGAGTGTCGCTGCACTGACTGTGTATAACAGGACTGAGAGTCCCAACACTGCATGTGTTTGTGGAACAGGACTGAGTGTCCAAGCACTGACTGTGTTTGTGGTACAGGACTGAGTGTCCCTGCAATGACTGTGTTTGTGTAACAGGACTGAGTGTCCCAACACTGACTGTGTTTGTGGAACAGGATTGAGTGTCCCAACACTGACTGTGTTTGTGGAACAGGACTGAGTGCCCCAACACTGACTGTGTGTGTGTAACAGGACTGAGTGCCCCAACACTGACTGTATTTGTGTAACAGGACTGAGTGTCGCTGCACTGACTGTGTATAACAGGACTGAGAGTCCCAACACTGCATGTGTTTGTGGAACAGGACTGAGTGTCCCAACACTCCCTGTGTTTGTGGAACAGGACTGAGTGTCCCAACACTGAATGTGTTTGTGTAACAGGATTGAGTGTCCCAACACTGACTGTGTTAGTATAACAGGACTGAGTGTCCCAACACTGACTGTGTGTGTGTAACAGGACTGAGTGTCCCAACACTGACTGTGTGTGTATAACAGGATTGAGTGTCCCAACACTGACTGTGTTTGTGGAACAGGATTGAGTGTCCCAACACTGACTGTGTTTGTGTAACAGGACTGAGTGCCCCAGCACTGACTGTGTTTGTGTAACAGGACGGAGAGCCCCAGCACAGACTGTGTGTGTGTAACAGGACTGAGTGTCCCTGCACTGACTGTGTATAACAGGACTGAGTGTCCCAAAACTGACTGTGTTTGTGGAACAGGACTGAGGGTCCCAACACTGACTGTGTTTGTGGAACAGGATTGAGTGTCCCAACACTGATTGTGTTTGTGTAACAGGACTGAGTGTCCCAACACTGACTGTGTGTGTATAACAGGACTGAGTGTCCCAGCACTGACTGTGTTTGTGTAACAGTAATGAGAGTCCCAACACTGACTGTGTGTGTGTAATAGGATTGAGTGTCCCAACACTGACTGTGTTTGTGGAACAGGACTGAGTGTCCCAACACTGACTGTGTTTGTGGAACAGGATTGAGTGTCCCAACACTGACTGTGTTTGTGGAACAGGACTGAGCGTCCCAACATTGACTGTGTTTGTGGAACAGGACTGAGTGTCCCAACACTGACTGTGTTTGTGTAACAGGACTGAGTGTCCCTGCACTGACTGTGTATAACAGGACTGAGAGTTCCAACACTGACTGTGTTTGTGGAATAGGACTGAGTGTCCCAACACTGACTGTGTTTGTGGAACAGGACTGAGGGTCCCAACTTTGACTGTGTTTGTGGAACAGGACTGAGTGTCCCAACACTGACTGTGTTTGTGTAACAGGACTGAGGGTCCCAACACTGACTGTGTTTGTGGAACAGGACTGAGTGTCCCAACACTGACTGTGTTTGTGGAACAGGACTGAGGGTCCCAACACTGACTGTGTTTGTGGAACAGGACTGAGTGTCCCAACACTGACTGTGTTTGTGGAACAGGACTGAGGGTCCCAACACTGACTGTGTTTGTGGAACAGGACTGAGGGTCCCAACACTGACTGTGTTTGTGTAACAGGACTGAGTGTCCCAGCACTGACTGTGTGTGCATAACAGGACTGAATGTCCCAGCACTGACTGTGTTTGTGTAACGGTACTGAGAGTCCCAACACTGACTGTGTGTGTGTAACAGGACTGAGTGTCGCTGCACTGACTGTGTGTAACAGGACCGAGAGCCCCAGCACTGACAGTGTGTGTGTAACAGGACTGAGTGTCCCAACACTGACTGTGTTTGCGGAACAGGGCTGAGCGTCCTATCACTGACAGTGTGTGTGTAACAGGACTGAGTGACCCAGCACTGACTGTGTTTGTGTAACAGTACTGAGTGTCCCAACACTGACTGTGTTTGTGGAACAGGACTGAGTGTCTCAACACTGACTGTGTTTGTGGAACAGGACTGAGTGTCCTTATACTGACTGTGTTTGTGGAACAGGACTGAGTGCCCCAACACTGACTGTGTTTGTGGAACAGGACTGAGTGTCCCAACACTGACTGTGTTTGTGGAACAGGTCTGAGTGTCCAAGCACTGACTGTGTTTGTGGAACAGGACTGAGTGTCCCTGCACTGACTGTGTTTGTGTAACAGGACTGAGTGTCCCAACACTGACTGTGCTTGTGGAACAGGATTGAGTGTCCCAACACTTACTGTGTTTGTGGAACAGGACTGAGTGCCCCAACACTGACTGTGTGTGTGTAACAGGATTGCGTGCCCCAACACTGACTGTGTTTGTGTAACAGGACTGAGTGTCGCTGCACTGACTGTGTATAACAGGACTGAGAGTCCCAACACTGCATGTGTTTGTGGAACAGGACTGAGTGTCCCAACACTGCCTGTGTTTGTGGAACAGGACTGAGTGTCCCAACACTGAATGTGTTTGTGTAACAGGATTGAGTGTCCCAACACTGACTGTGTTTGTATAACAGGACTGAGTGTCCCAACACTGACTGTGTGTGTGTAACAGCACTGAGTGTCCCTGCACTGACTGTGTATAACAGGACTGAGAGTCCCAACACTGACTGTGTTTGTGGAACAGGACCTAATGTCCCAACACTGACTGTGTTTGTGTAACAGGATTGAGGGTCCCAACACTGACTGTGTTTGTGGAACAGGACTGAGTGTCCCAACACTGACTGTTTGTGGAACAGGACTGAGGGTCCCAACACTGACTGTGTTTGTGGAACAGGACTGAGTGTCCCAACACTGACTACGTTTGTGTAACAGGACTGAGTGTCCCAACACTGACTATGTTTGTGTAACAGGACTGAGTGTCCCAACACTGACTATGTTTGTGTAACAGGACTGAGTGTCCCAACACTGACTATGTTTGTGTAACAGGACTGAGTGTCCCAACACTGACTATGTTTGTGTAACAGGACTGAGTGTCCCTGCACTGACTGTGTGTGTATAACAGGACTGAGTGCCCCAGCACTGACTGTGTTTGTGGAATAGGACTGAGTGTCGCTGCACTGACTGTGTTTGTGTAACAGGACTGTGAGCCCCAGCACTGACTGTGTGTGTGTGTAACAGGACTGTGTGTCCCTGCACTGACTGTGTATAACAGGACTGAGAGTCCCAACACTGACTGTGTTTGTGGAACAGGACTGAGTGTCCCTGCACTGACTGTGTTTGTGTAACAGGACTGAGTGTCCCAACACTGACTATGTTTGTGTAACAGGACTCAGTGTCCCAACACTGACTATGTTTGTGTTACAGGACTGAGTGTCCCAACACTGACTGTGTTTGTGTAACAGGACTGAGTGTCCCAACACTGACTGTGTTTGTGTAACAGGACTGAGTGTCCCAACACTGACTATGTTTGTGTAACAGGACTGAGTGTCCCAACACTGACTGTGTTTTTGTAAAAGGACTGAGTGTCCAACACTGACTGTGTTTGTATAACAGGACTGAGTGTCCCAGCACTGAATGTGTTTGTGGAACAGGACTGAGTGTCCCAACACTGACTGTGTTTGTGGAACAGGACTGAGAGCCCCAGCACTGACTGTGTGTGTATAACAGGACTGAGTGTCCCAACACTGACTGTGTTTGTGCAACAGGACTGAGTGCCCCAGCACTGACTGTGTTTGTGGAACAGGACTGAGTGTCCGAACACTGACTGTGTGTGTATAACAGGATTGAGTGTCCCAGCACTGACTGTGTTTGTGGAACAGGATTGAGTGTCCCAACACTGACTGTGTTTGTGGAACAGGACTGAGTGCCCCAACACTGAATGTGTGTGTGTAACAGGACTGAGTGCCCCAACACTGACTGTGTTTGTGTAACAGGACTGAGTGTCGCTGCACTGACTATGTTTGTGTAACAGGACTGAGTGTCCCAACACTGACTGTGCTTGTGTAACACGACTGAGTGTCCCAACACTGACTACGTTTGTGTAACAGGACTGAGTGTCCCAACACTGACTATGTTTGTGTAACAGGACTGAGTGTCCCAACACTGACTATGTTTGTGTAGAGGACTGAGTGTCCCAACACTGACTATGTTTGTGTAACAGGACTGAGTGTCCCAACACTGACTATGTTTGTGTAACAGGACTGAGTGTCCCTGCACTGACTGTGTGTGTATAACAGGACTGAGAGTCCCAACACTGCATGTGTTTGTGGAATAGGACTGAGTGTCCCAACACAGCCTGTGTTTGTGGAACAGGACTGAGTGTCCCAACACTGAATGTGTTTGTGTAACAGGATTGAGTGTCCCAACACTGACTGTGTTTTTATAACAGGACTGAGTGTCCCAACACTGACTGTGTGTGTGTAACAGGACTGAGTGTCCCTGCACTAACTGTGTATAACAGGACTGAGAGTCCCAACACTGACTGTGTTTGTGGTACAGGACTGAATGTCCCAACACTGACTGTGTGTGTGTAACAGGACTGAGTGTCCCAACACTGACTGTGTTTGTGGAACAGGACTGAGGGTCCTAACACTGACTGTGTTTGTGGAACAGGACTGAGTGTCCCAACACTGACTGTGTTTGTGTAACAGGACTGAGTGTCCCAACACTGACTATGGTTGTGTAACAGGACTGAGTGTCCCAACACTGACTGTGTTTGCGTATCAGGACTGAGTGTCCCAACACTGACTGTGTTTGTATAACAGTACTGAGTGTCCCAGCACTGACTGTGTTTGTGGAACAGGACTGAGTGTCCCTGCACTGACTGTGTTTGTGTAACATGACTGAGTGTCCCAACACTGACTATGTTTGTGGAATAGGACGGAGTGTCGCTGCACTGACTATGTTTGTGTAACAGGACTGAGTGTCCCAACACTGACTGTGCTTGTGTAACAGGACTGAGTGTCCCAACACTGACTACGTTTGTGTAACAGGACTGAGTGACCCAACACTGACTATGTTTGTGTAACAGGACTGAGTGTCCCAACACTGACTGTGTTTGTGTAACAGGACTGAGTGTCCCAACACTGACTATGTTTGTGTAACAGGACTGAGTGTCCCAACACTGACTATGTTTGTGTAACAGGACTGAGTGTCCCTGCACTGACTGTGTGTGTATAACAGGACTGAGTGCCCCAGCACTGACTGTGTTTGTGGAATAGGACTGAGTGTCGCTGCACTGACTGTGTTTGTGTAACAGGACTGAGAGCCCCTGCACTGACTGTGTGTGTGTGTAATAGGACTGTGTGTCCCTGCACTGACTGTGTATAACAGGACTGAGAGTCCCAACACTGACTGTGTTTGTGGAACAGGACTGAGTGTCCCAACACTGACTGTGTTTGTGTAACAGGACTGAGTGTCCCAACACTGACTGTGTTTGTGTAACAGGACTGACTGTCCCAACACTGACTATGTTTGTGTAACAGGACTGAGTGTCCCAACACTGACTATGTTTGTGTAACAGGACTGAGTGTCCCAACACTGACTGTGTTTGCGTAACAGGACTGAATGTCCCAACACTGACTGTGTTTGTATAACAGGACTGTGTGTCCCAGCACTGACTGTGTTTGTATAACAGGACTGTGTGTCCCAGCACTGACTGTGTTTGTGGAACAGGACTGAATGTCCCTGCACTGACTGTGTTTGTGTAACAGGACTGAGTGTCCCAACACTGACTATGTTTGTGTAACAGGACACAGTGTCCCAACACTGACTATGTTTGTGTTACAGGACTGAGTGTCCCAACACTGACTGTGTTTGTGTAACAGGACTGAGTGTCCAACACTGACTGTGTTTGTATAACAGGACTGAGTGTCCCAGCACTGAATGTGTTTGTGGAACAGGACTGAGTGTCCCAACACTGACTGTGTTTGTGGAACAGGACTGAGTGCCCCAACACTGACTGTGTGTGTGTAACAGGACTGAGTGCCCCAACACTGACTGTGTTTGTGTAACAGGACTGAGTGTCGCTGCACTGACTGTGTATAACAGGACTGAGAGTCCCAACACTGCATGTGTTTGTGGAACAGGACTGAGTGTCCCAACACTGCCTGTTTTTGTGGAACAGGACTGAGTGTCCCAACACTGAATGTGTTTGTGTAACAGGATTGAGTGTCCCAACACTGACTGTGTTTGTATAACAGGACTGAGTGTCCCAACACTGACTGTGTGTGTGTAACAGGACTGAGTGTCCCTGCACTGACTGTGTATAACAGGACTGAGAGTCCCAACACTGACTGTGTTTGTGGAACAGGACTGAATGTCCCAACAATGACTGTGTGTGTGTAACAGGACTGAGGGTCCCAACACTGACTGTGTTTGTGGAACAGGACTGAGTGTCCCAACACTGACTGTTTGTGGAACAGGACTGAGGGTCCCAACACTGACTGTGTTTGTGGAACAGAACTGAGTGTCCCAACACAGACTGTGTTTGTGTAACAGGACTGAGTGTCCCAACACTGACTATGTTTGTGTAACAGGACTGAGTGTCCCAACACTGACTGTTTGTGGAACAGGACTGAGGGTCCCAACACTGACTCTGTTTGTGGAACAGAACTGAGTGTCCCAACACAGACTGTGTTTGTGTAACAGGACTGAGTGTCCCAACACTGACTATGTTTGTGTAACAGGACTGAGTGTCCCAACACTGACTATGTTTGTGTAACAGGACTGAGTGTCCCAACACTGACTGTGTTTGTATAACAGGACTGAATGTCCCAACAATGACTGTGTATGTGTAACAGGACTGAGGGTCCCAACACAGACTGTGTTTGTGGAACAGGACTGAGTGTCCCAACACTGACTGTTTGTGGAACAGGACTGAGGGTCCCAACACTGACTGTGTTTGTGGAACAGAACTGAGTGTCCCAACACAGACTGTGTTTGTGTAACAGGACTGAGTGTCCCAACACTGACTATGTTTGTGTAACAGGACTGAGTGTCCCAACACAGACTGTGTTTGCGTAACAGGACTGAGTGTCCCAACACTGAATGTGTTTGTATAACAGGACTGTGTGTCCCAGCACTGACTGTGTTTGTATAACAGGACTGTGTGTCCCAGCACTGACTGTGTTTGTGTAACAGGACTGAGTGTCCCAACACTGACTGTGTTTGTGTAACAGGACTGACTGTCCCAACACTGACTATGTTTTTGTAACAGGACTGAGTGTCCCAACACTGACTATGTTTGTGTAACAGGACTGAGTGTCCCAACACTGACTGTGTTTGCGTAACAGGACTGAGTGTCCCAACACTGACTGTGTTTGTATAACAGGACTGTGTGTCCCAGCACTGACTGTGTTTGTTTCACAGGACTGTGTGTCCCAGCACTGACTGTGTTTGTGGAACAGGACTGAGTGTCCCTGCACTGACTGTGTTTGTGTAACAGGACTGAGTGTCCCAACACTGACTATGTTTGTGTAACAGGACTCAGTGTCCCAACACTGACTATGTTTGTGTTACAGGACTGAGTGTCCCAACACTGACTGTGTTTGTGTAACAGGACTGAGTGTCCCAACACTGACTGTTTGTGGAACAGGACTGAGGGTCCCAACACTGACTGTGTTTGTGGAACAGGACTGAGGGTCCCAACACTGACTGTGTTTGTGGAACAGGACTGAGGGTCCCAACACTGACTGTGTTTGTGTAACAGGACTGAGTGTCCCAGCACTGACTGTGTGTGCATAACAGGACTGAATGTCCCAGCACTGACTGTGTTTGTGTAACGGTACTGAGAGTCCCAACACTGACTGTGTGTGTGTAACAGGACTGAGTGTCGCTGCACTGACTGTGTGTAACAGGACCGAGAGCCCCAGCACTGACAGTGTGTGTGTAACAGGACTGAGTGTCACAACACTGACTGTGTTTGCGGAACAGGACTGAGTGTCCCAACACTGACTGTGTTTGTGGAACAGGACTGAGTGTCCCAACACTGACTGTGTTTGTGGAACAGGACTGAGTGTCCTTATACTGACTGTGTTTGTGGAACAGGACTGAGTGTCCCAACACTGACTGTGTTTGTGGAACAGGACTGAGTGTCCCAACACTGACTGTGTTTGTGGAACAGGTCTGAGTGTCCAAGCACTGACTGTGTTTGTGGAACAGGACTGAGTGTCCCTGCAATGACTGTGTTTGTGTAACAGGACTGAGTGTCCCAACACTGACTGTGTTTGTGAAACAGGACTGAGTGTCCCAACACTGACTGTGTTTGTGTAACAGGACTGAGTGTCCCAACACTGACTATGTTTGTGTAACAAGTCTGACTATCCCAACACTGACTATGTTTGTGTAACAGGACTGAGTGTCCCAACACTGACTATGTTTGTGTAACAGGACTGTGTGTCCCAACACTGACTGTGTTTGCGTAACAGGACTGAGTGTCCCAACACTGACTGTGTTTTTATAACAGGACTGTGTGTCCCAGCACTGATTGTGTTTGTATAACAGGGCTGTGTGTCCCAGCACTGACTGTGTTTGTGGAACAGGACTGAGTGTCCCTGCACTGACTGTGTTTGTGTAACAGGACTGAGTGTCCCAACACTGACTATGTTTGTGTAACAGGACTCAGTGTCCCAACACTGACTATGTTTGTGTTACAGGACTGAGTGTCCCAACACTGACTGTGTTTGTGTAACAGGACTGAGTGTCCCAACACTGACTGTGTTTGTGTAACAGGACTGAGTGTCCCAACACTGACTATGTTTGTGTAACAGGACTGAGTGTCCCAACACTGACTGTGTTTGTGTAACAGGACTGAGTGCCCCAGCACTGACTGTGTTTGTGGAACAGGACTGAGTGTCCGAACACTGACTGTGTGTGTATAACAGGATTGAGTGTCCCAGCACTGACTGTGTTTGTGGAACAGGATTGAGTGTCCCAACACTGACTGTATGTGTATAAAAGGACTGAGTGTCCCAACACTGACTGTGTCTGTGTAACAGGACCTAGTGTCCCTGCACTGACTGTGTATAACAGGACTGAGTGTCCCAACACTGACTGTGTTTGTTTAACAGGACTGAGTGCCCCAGCACTGATTGTGTTTGTGGAACAGGACTGAGTGTCCGAACACTGACTGTGTGTGTATAACAGGATTGAGTGTCCCAGCACTGACTGTGTTTGTGGAACAGGATTGAGTGTCCCAACACTGACTGTGTGTGTATAAAAGGACTGAGTGTCCCAACACTGACCGTGTGTGTGTAACAGGACTGAGTGTCCCTGCACTGACTGTGTATAACAGGACTGAGAGTCCCAACACTGACTGTGTTTGTGTAACAGGACTGAGTGTCCCAACACTGACTGTGTTTGTGGAACAGTACTGAGTGTCCCAACACTGACTATGTTTGTGTAACAGGACTGAGTGTCCCAACACTGACTATGTTTGTGTTACAGGACTGAGTGTCCCAACACTGACTGTGTTTGTGTAAAAGGACTGAGTGTCCCAACACTGACTGTGTTTGTGTAACAGGACTGAGTGTCCCAACACTGACTATGTTTGTGTAACAGGACTGAGTGTCCCAACACTGACTGTGTTTGTGTAACAGGACTGAGTGCCCCAGCACTGACTGTGTTTGTGGAACAGGACTGAGTGTCCGAACACTGACTGTGTGTGTATAACAGGATTGAGTGTCCCAGCACTGACTGTGTTTGTGGAACAGGATTGAGTGTCCCAACACTGACTGTATGTGTATAAAAGGACTGAGTGTCCCAACACTGACTGTGTCTGTGTAACAGGACCTAGTTTCCCTGCACTGACTGTGTATAACAGGACTGAGTGTCCCAACACTGACTGTGTTTGTTTAACAGGACTGAGTGTCCCAGCACTGACTGTGTTTGTGGAACAGGATTGAGTGTCCCAACACTGACTGTGTTTGTGTAACAGGACTGAGTGTCCCAACACTGACTGTGTTTGTGGAACAGGACTGAGTGTCCCAACACTGACTGTGTTTGTGTAACAGGACTGAGTGCCCCAGCACTGACTGTGTTTGTGTAACAGGACGGAGAGCCCCAGCACGGACTGTGTGTGTGTAACAGGACTGAGTGTCCCAGCACTGACTGTGTATAACAGGACTGAGTGTCCCAACACTGACTGTGTTTGTGGAACAGGACTGAGGGTCCCAACACTGACTGTGTTTGTGGAACAGGATTGAGTGTCCCAACACTGATTGTGTTTGTGTAACAGTAATGAGAGTCCCAACACTGACTGTGTGTATGTAATAGGATTGAGTGTCCCAACACTGACTGTGTTTGTGGAACAGGACTGAGTGTCCCAACACTGACTATGTTTGTGTAACAAGTCTGACTATCCCAACACTGACTATGTTTGTGTAACAGGACTGAGTGTCCCAACACTGACTATGTTTGTGTAACAGGACTGTGTGTCCCAACACTGACTGTGTTTGCGTAACAGGACTGAGTGTCCCAACACTGACTGTGTTTTTATAACAGGACTGTGTGTCCCAGCACTGATTGTGTTTGTATAACAGGGCTGTGTGTCCCAGCACTGACTGTGTTTGTGGAACAGGACTGAGTGTCCCTGCACTGACTGTGTTTGTGTAACAGGACTGAGTGTCCCAACACTGACTATGTTTGTGTAACAGGACTCAGTGTCCCAACACTGACTATGTTTGTGTTACAGGACTGAGTGTCCCAACACTGACTGTGTTTGTGTAACAGGACTGAGTGTCCCAACACTGACTGTGTTTGTGTAACAGGACTGAGTGTCCCACACTGACTATGTTTGTGTAACAGGACTGAGTGTCCCAACACTGACTGTGTTTGTGTAACAGGACTGAGTGCCCCAGCACTGACTGTGTTTGTGGAACAGGACTGAGTGTCCGAACACTGACTGTGTGTGTATAACAGGATTGAGTGTCCCAGCACTGACTGTGTTTGTGGAACAGGATTGAGTGTCCCAACACTGACTGTATGTGTATAAAAGGACTGAGTGTCCCAACACTGACTGTGTCTGTGTAACAGGACCTAGTGTCCCTGCACTGACTGTGTATAACAGGACTGAGTGTCCCAACACTGACTGTGTTTGTTTAACAGGACTGAGTGCCCCAGCACTGACTGTGTTTGTGGAACAGGACTGAGTGTCCGAACACTGACTGTGTGTGTATAACAGGATTGAGTGTCCCAGCACTGACTGTGTTTGTGGAACTGGATTGAGTGTCCCAACACTGACTGTGTGTGTATAAAAGGACTGAGTGTCCCAACACTGACCGTGTGTGTGTAACAGGACTGAGTGTCCCTGCACTGACTGTGTATAACAGGACTGAGAGTCCCAACACTGACTGTGTTTGTGGAACAGGACTGAGTGTCCCAACACTGACTGTGTTTGTGGAACAGGACTGAGTGTCCCAACACTGACTATGTTTGTGTAACAGGACTGAGTGTCCCAACACTGACTGTGTTTGTGGAACAGGATTGAGTGTCCCAACACTGACTGTGTTTGTGTAACAGGACTGAGTGTCCCAACACTGACTGTGTTTGTGGAACAGGACTGAGTGTCCCAACACTGACTGTGTTTGTGTAACAGGACTGAGTGCCCCAGCACTGACTGTGTTTGTGTAACAGGACGGAGAGCCCCAGCACGGACTGTGTGTGTGTAACAGGACTGAGTGTCCCTGCACTGACTGTGTATAACAGGACTGAGTGTCCCAACACTGACTGTGTTTGTGGAACAGGACTGAGGGTCCCAACACTGACTGTGTTTTTGGAACAGGATTGAGTGTCCCAACACTGATTGTGTTTGTGTAACAGGACTGAATGTCCCAACACTGACTGTGTGTGTATAACAGGACTGAGTGTCCCAGCACTGACTGTGTTTGTGCAACAGTAATGAGAGTCCCAACACTGACTGTGTGTATGTAATAGGATTGAGTGTCCCAACACTGACTGTGTTTGTGGAACACGACTGAGTGTCCCAACACTGACTGTGTGTGTATAACAGGATTGAGTGTCCCAACACTGACTGTGTTTGTGGAACAGGACTGAGCGTCCCAACATTGACTGTGTTTGTGGAACAGGACTGAGTGTCCCAACACTGACTGTGTTTGTGTAACAGGACTGAGTGTCCCAACACTGACTTTGTGTGTATACCTGGACTGAGTGTCCCTGCACTGACTGTGTGTGTGTAACAGGACTGAGTGTCCCTGCACTGACTGTGTATAACAGGACTGAGAGTTCCAACACTGACTGTGTTTGTGGAATAGGACTGAGTGTCACAACACTGACTGTGTTTGTGGAACAGGACTGAGGGTCCCAACTTTGACTGTGTTTGTGGAACAGGACTGAGGGTCCCAACACTGACTGTGTTTGTGGAACAGGACTGAGTGTCCCAACACTGACTGTGTTTGTGGAACAGGACTGAGGGTCCCAACACTGACTGTGTTTGTGGAACAGGACTGAGGGTCCCAACACTGACTGTGTTTGTGTAACAGGACTGAGTGTCCCAGCACTGACTGTGTGTATAACAGGACTGAGTGTCCCAGCACTGACTGTGTTTGTGTAACAGGACTGAGTGTTCCAGCACTGACTGTGTGTGTAACAGGACTGAGTGTCCCAGCAATGACTGTGTGTGTAACAGGACTGAGTGTCCCAACACTGACTGTGTTTGTGTAACAGGACTGAGTGTCCCAACACTGACTGTGTTTGTGGAACAGGACTGAGTGTCCCAACACTGACTGTGTTTGTGGAACAGGACTGAGTGTCCCAACACTGACTGTGTTTGTGGAACAGGACTGAGTGTCCCAACACTGACTGTGTTTGTGGAACAGGACTGAGTGTCCCAACACTGACTGTGTTTGTGTAACAGGACTGAGTGTCCCAAGCACTGACTGTGTTTGTGGAACAGGTCTGAGTGTCCAAGCACTGACTGTGTTTGTGGAACAGGACTGAGTGTCCCTGCAATGACTGTGTTTGTGTAACAGGACTGAGTGTCCCAACACTGACTGTGTTTGTGGAACAGGATTGAGTGTCCCAACACTGACTGTGTTTGTGGAACAGAACTGAGTGCCCCAACACTGACTGTGTGTGTGTAACAGGACTGAGTGCCCCAACACTGACTGTGTTTGTGTAACAGGACTGAGTGTCCCAACACTGACTGTGTGTGTATAACAGGACTGAGAGTCCCAACACTGACTGTGTTTGTGGAACAGGACTGAGTGTCCCAACACTCCCTGTGTTTGTGGAACAGGACTGAGTGTCCCAACACTGAATGCGTTTGTGTAACAGGATTGAGCGTCCCAACACTGACTGTGTTTGTATAACAGGACTGAGTGTCCCAACACTGACTGTGTGTGTGTAACAGGACTGAGTGCCCCAACACTGACTGTGTTTGTGTAACAGGACTGAGTGTCGCTGCACTGACTGTGTATAACAGGACTGAGAGTCCCAACACTGCATGTGTTTGTGGAACAGGACTGAGTGTCCCAACACTGACTGTGTTTGTGTAACAGGACTGAGTGTCCCAACACTGACTGTGTTTGTGTAACAGGACTGAGTGTCCCAGCACTGACTGTGTTCGTGGAACAGGACTGAGTGTCCCAACACTGACTGTGTTTGTGGAACAGGACTGAGTGTCCCAACACTGACTGTGTTTGTGGAACAGGACTGAGTGTCCCAACACTGACTGTGTTTGTGTAACAGGACTGAGTGTCCCAACACTGACTGTGTTTGTGTAACAGGACTGAGTGTCCCAACACTGACTGTGTTTGTGGAACAGGACTGAGTGTCCCAACACTGACTGTGTTTGTGTAACAGGACTGAGTGTCCCAACACTGACTGTGTTTGTGTAACAGGACTGAGTGTCCCAACACTGACTGTGTTTGTGTAACAGGACTGAGTGTCCCAACACTGACTGTGTTTGTGGAACAGGACTGAGTGTCCCAACACTGACTGTGTGTGTGTAACAGGACTGAGTGTCCCAACACTGACTGTGTTTGTGGAACAGGACTGAGTGTCCCAACACTGACTGTGTTTGTGTAACAGGACTGAGTGTCCCAACACTGACTGTGTTTGTGTAACAGGACTGAGTGTCCCAACACTGACTGTGTTGTGTAACAGGACTGAGTGTCCCAACACTGACTGTGTTTGTGTAACAGGACTGAGTGTCCCAACACTGACTGTGTTTGTGTAACAGGACTGAGTGTCCCAACACTGACTGTGTTTGTGTAACAGGACTGAGTGTCCCAACACTGACTGTGTTTGTGTAACAGGACTGAGTGTCCCAACACTGACTGTGTTTGTGTAACAGGACTGAGTGTCCCAGCACTGACTGTGTTTGTGTAACAGGACTGAGTGTCCCAACACTGACTGTGTTTGTGTAACAGGACTGAGTGTCCCAACACTGACTGTGTTTGTGTAACAGGACTGAGTGTCCCAACACTGACTGTGTTTGTGTAACAGGACTGAGTGTCCCAACACTGACTGTGTTTGTGTAACAGGACTGAGTGTCCCAACACTGACTGTGTTTGTGTAACAGGACTGAGTGTCCCAACACTGACTGTGTTTGTGTAACAGGACTGAGTGTCCCAACACTGACTGTGTTTGTGTAACAGGACTGAGTGTCCCAGCACTGACTGTGTTTGTGTAACAGGACTGAGTGTCCCAACACTGACTGTGTTTGTGTAACAGGACTGAGTGTCCCAACACTGACTGTGTTTGTGTAACAGGACTGAGTGTCCCAACACTGACTGTGTTTGTGTAACAGGACTGAGTGTCCCAACACTGACTGTGTTTGTGTAACAGGACTGAGTGTCCCAACACTGACTGTGTTTGTGTAACAGGACTGAGTGTCCCAACACTGACTGTGTTTGTGTAACAGGACTGAGTGTCCCAACACTGACTGTGTTTGTGTAACAGGACTGAGTGTCCCAACACTGACTGTGTTTGTGTAACAGGACTGAGTGTCCCAACACTGACTGTGTTTGTGTAACAGGACTGAGTGTCCCAACACTGACTGTGTTTGTGTAACAGGACTGAGTGTCCCAACACTGACTGTGTTTGTGTAACAGGACTGAGTGTCCCAACACTGACTGTGTTTGTGTAACAGGACTGAGTGTCCCAACACTGACTGTGTTTGTGTAACAGGACTGAGTGTCCCAACACTGACTGTGTTTGTGTAACAGGACTGAGTGTCCCAACACTGACTGTGTTTGTGTAACAGGACTGAGTGTCCCAACACTGACTGTGTTTGTGTAACAGGACTGAGTGTCCCAACACTGACTGTGTTTGTGTAACAGGACTGAGTGTCCCAACACTGACTGTGTTTGTGTAACAGGACTGAGTGTCCCAACACTGACTGTGTTTGTGTAACAGGACTGAGTGTCCCAACACTGACTGTGTTTGTGTAACAGGACTGAGTGTCCCAACACTGACTGTGTTTGTGTAACAGGACTGAGTGTCCCAACACTGACTATGTTTGTGTAACAGGACTGAGTGTCCCAACACTGACTGTGTTTGTGTAACAGGACTGAGTGTCCCAACACTGACTGTGTTTGTGTAACAGGACTGAGTGTCCCAGCACTGACTGTGTTTGTGTAACAGGACTGAGTGTCCCAACACTGACTGTGTTTGTGTAACAGGACTGAGTGTCCCAACACTGACTGTGTTTGTGTAACAGGACTGAGTGTCCCAACACTGACTGTGTTTGTGGAACAGGACTGAGTGTCCCAACACTGACTGTGTTTGTGTAACAGGACTGAGTGTCCCAACACTGACTGTGTTTGTGTAACAGGACTGAGAGTCCCAACACTGAATGTGTGTGTGTAACAGGACTGAGTGTCCCTGCACTGACTGTGTATAACAGGACTGAGTGTCCCAACACTGACTGTGTTTGTGTAACAGTAATGTGAGTCCCAACACTGACTGTGTGTGTGTAACAGGACTGAGTGTCCCAACACTGACTGTGTGTGTGTAACAGGACTGAGTGTCCCAACACTGACTGTGTTTGTGTAACAGGACTGAGTGTCCCAACACTGACTGTGTTTGTGTAACAGGACTGAGTGTCCCAACACTGACTGTGTTTGTGTAACAGGACTGAGTGTCCCAACACTGACTGTGTTTGTGTAACAGGACTGAGTGTCCCAACACTGACTGTGTTTGTGTAACAGGACTGAGTGTCCCAACACTGACTGTGTTTGTGTAACAGGACTGAGTGTCCCAACACTGACTGTGTTTGTGTAACAGGACTGAGTGTCCCAACACTGACTGTGTTTGTGTAACAGGACTGAGTGTCCCAACACTGACTGTGTTTGTGTAACAGGACTGAGTGTCCCAACACTGACTGTGTTTGTGTAACAGGACTGAGTGTCCCAACACTGACTGTGTTTGTGTAACAGGACTGAGTGTCCCAACACTGACTGTGTTTGTGTAACAGGACTGAGTGTCCCAACACTGACTGTGTTTGTGTAACAGGACTGAGTGTCCCAACACTGACTGTGTTTGTATAACAGGACTGAGTGTCCCAGCACTGACTGTGTTTGTGGAACAGGACTGAGTGTCCCAACACTGACTGTGTTTGTGGAACAGGACTGAGAGCCCCAGCACTGACTGTGTGTGTATAACAGGACTGAGTGTCCCAACACTGACTGTGTTTGTGTAACAGGACTGAGTGCCCCAGCACTGACTGTGTTTGTGGAACAGGACTGAGTGTCCGAACACTGACTGTGCGTGTATAACAGGACTGAGTGTCCCAGCACTGACTGTGTTTGTGGAACAGGATTGAGTGTCCCAACACTGACTGTGTTTGTGTAAAAGGACTGAGTGTCCCAACCCTGACTGTGTGTGTGTAACAGGACTGAGTGTCCCAGCACTGACTGTGTTTAACAGGACTGAGTGTCCCAACACTGACTGTGTTTGTGGAACAGGACTGAGTGTCCCAACACTGACTGTGTGTGTATAACAGGACTGAGTGTCCCAACACTGACTGTGTTTGTGTAACAGGACTGAGTGTCCCAGCACTGACTGTGTTTGTGGAACAGGACTGAGTGTCCGAACACTGACTGTGTGTGTATAACAGGATTGAGTGTCCCAACACTGACTGTGTTTGTGGAACAGGATTGAGTGTCCCAACACTGACTGTGTGTGTATAAAAGGACTGAGTGTCCCAACACTGACTGTGTGTGTGTAACACGACTGAGTGTCCCTGCACTGACTGTGTTTGTGGAACAGGACTGAGTGTCCCAACACTGACTGTGTTTGTGTAACAGGACTGAGTGTCCCAACACTGACTGTGTTTGTGGAACAGGATTGAGTGTCCCAACACTGACTGTGTTTGTGTAACAGGACTGAGTGTCCCAACACTGACTGTGTTTGTGGAACAGGACTGAGTGTCCCAACACTGACTGTGTTTGTGGAACAGGACTGAGTGTCCCAACACTGACTGTGTTTGTGTAACAGGACTGAGTGTCCCAACACTGACTGTGTTTGTGTAACAGGACTGAGTGTCCCAACACTGACTGTGTGTGTGTAACAGGACTGAGTGTCCCAGCACTGACTGTGTTTGTGTAACAGGACTGAGTGTCCCAACACTGACTGTGTTTGTGTAACAGGACTGAGTGTCCCAACACTGACTGTGTTTGTGTAACAGGACTGAGTGTCCCAACACTGACTGTGTTTGTGGAACAGGACTGAGTGTCCCAACACTGACTGTGTTTGTGGAACAGGACTGAGTGTCCCAACACTGACTGTGTTTGTGGAACAGGACTGAGTGTCCCAACACTGACTGTGTTTGTGGAACAGGACTGAGTGTCCCAACACTGACTGTGTTTGTGTAACAGGACTGAGTGTCCCAACACTGACTGTGTTTGAGTAACAGGACTGACTGTCCCAACACTGACTATGTTTGTGTAACAGGACTGAGTGTCCCAACACTGACTGTGTTTGTGTAACAGGACTGAGTGTCCCAACACTGACTGTGTTTGTGTAACAGGACTGAGTGTCCCAACACTGACTGTGTTTGTGTAACAGGACTGAGTGTCCCAACACTGACTGTGTTTGTGTAACAGGACTGAGTGTCCCAACACTGACTGTGTTTGTGTAACAGGACTGAGTGTCCCAACACTGACTGTGTTTGTGGAACAGGACTGAGTGTCCCAACACTGACTGTGTTTGTGGAACAGGACTGAGTGTCCCAACACTGACTGTGTTTGTGTAACAGGACTGAGTGTCCCAACACTGACTGTGTTTGTGAACAGGACTGAGCGTCCCAACACTGCCTGTGTTTGTGGTACAGGACTGAGTGTCCCAACACTGACTGTGTGTGTGGAACAGGACTGAGTGTCCCAACACTGACTGTGTTTGTGTAACAGGACTGAGTGTCCCAACACTGACTGTGTTTGTGGAACAGGACTGAGTATCCCAACACTGACTGTGTGTGTGTAACAGGACTGAGTGTCCCAACACTGACTGTGTTTGTGTAACAGGACTGAGTGTCCCAACACTGACTGTGTTTGTGGAACAGGACTGAGTGTCCCAACACTGACTGTGTGTGTATAACAGGATTGAGTGTCCCAACACTGACTGTGTTTGTGGAACAGGACTGAGTGTCCCAACACTGACTGTGTTTGTGGAACAGGACTGAGTGTCCCAACACTGACTGTGTTTGTGTAACAGGACTGAGTGTCCCAACACTGACTGTGTGTGTATACCAGGACTGAGTGTCCCTGCACTGACTGTGTGTGTGTAACAGGACTGAGTGTCCCAGCACTGACTGTGTTGTGAACAGGACTGAGAGTCCAACACTGACTGTGTTTGTGGAACAGGACTGAGTGTCCCAACACTGACTGTGTTTGTGTAACAGGACTGAGTGTCCCAACACTGACTGTGTTTGTGGAACAGGACTGAGTGTCCCAACACTGACTGTGTTTGTGTAACAGGACTGAGGGTCCCAACACTGACTGTGTTTGTGGAACAGGACTGAGTGTCCCAACACTGACTGTGTTTGTGGAACAGGACTGAGGGTCCCAACACTGACAGTGTTTGTGGAACAGGACTGAGTGTCCCAACACTGACTGTGTGTGTATACCAGGACTGAGTGTCCCTGCACTGACTGTGTGTGTGTAACAGGACTGAGTGTCCCTGCACTGACTGTGTATAACAGGACTGAGAGTTCCAACACTGACTGTGTTTGTGGAACAGGACTGAGTGTCCCAACACTGACTGTGTTTGTATAACAGGACTGTGTGTCCCAGCACTGACTGTGTTTGTATAATAGGACTGTGTGTCCCAGCACTGACTGTTTTGTGGAACAGGACTGAGTGTCCCTGCACTGACTGTGTTTGTGTAACAGGACTGAGTGTCCCAACACTGACTATGTTTGTGTAACAGGACTCAGTGTCCCAACACTGACTATGTTTGTGTTACAGGACTGACTGTCCCAACACTGACTATGTTTGTGTAACAGGACTGAGTGTCCCAACACTGACTATGTTTGTGTAACAGGACTGAGTGTCCCAACACTGACTGTGTTTGTGTAACAGGACTGAGTGTCCCAACACTGACTGTGTTTGTGTAACAGGACTGAGTGTCCCAGCACTGACTGTGTTTGTGTAACAGGACTGAGTGTCCCAGCACTGACTGTGTTTGTGGAACAGGACTGAGTGTCCCAGCACTGACTGTGTTTGTGTAACAGGACTGAGTGTCCCAACACTGACTGTGTTTGTGTAACAGGACTGAGTGTCCCAACACTGACTGTGTTTGTGTAACAGGACTGAGTGTCCCAACACTGACTGTGTTTGTGTAACAGGACTGAGTGTCCCAACACTGACTGTGTTTGTGTAACAGGACTGAGTGTCCCAACACTGACTATGTTTGTGTAACAGGACTGAGTGTCCCAACACTGACTGTGTTTGTGTAAAAGGACTGAGTGTCCCAACACTGACTGTGTTTGTATAACAGGACTGAGTGTCCCAGCACTGAATGTGTTTGTGTAACAGGACTGAGTGTCCCAACACTGACTGTGTTTGTGTAACAGGACTGACTGTCCCAACACTGACTGTGTTTGTGTAACAGGACTGAGTGTCCCAACACTGACTGTGTTTGTGTAACAGGACTGAGTGTCCCAACACTGACTGTGTTTGTGTAACAGGACTGAGTGTCCCAACACTGACTGTGTTTGTGTAACAGGACTGAGTGTCCCAACACTGACTGTGTTTGTGTAACAGGACTGAGTGTCCCAACACTGACTGTGTTTGTGGAACAGGACTGAGTGTCCCAACACTGACTGTGTTTGTGTAACAGGACTGAGTGTCCCAACACTGACTGTGTTTGTGTAACAGGACTGAGTGTCCCAACACTGACTGTGTTTGTGTAACAGGACTGAGTGTCCCAACACTGACTGTGTTTGTGTAACAGGACTGAGTGTCCCAACACTGACTGTGTTTGTGTAACAGGACTGAGTGTCCCAACACTGACTGTGTTTGCGTAACAGGACTGAGTGTCCCAACACTGACTGTGTTTGTGCAACAGGACTGAGTGTCCCAACACTGACTGTGTTTGTGTAACAGGACTGAGTGTCCCAACACTGACTATGTTTGTGTAACAGGACTGAGTGTCCCAACACTGACTGTGTTTGTGTAACAGGACTGAGTGTCCCAACACTGACTGTGTTTGTGTAACAGGACTGAGTGTCCCAACACTGACTGTGTTTGTGTAACAGGACTGAGTGTCCCAACACTGACTGTGTTTGTGTAACAGGACTGAGTGTCCCAGCACTGACTGTGTTTGTGGAACAGGACTGAGTGTCCCAACACTGACTGTGTTTGTGTAACAGGACTGAGTGTCCCAACACTGACTGTGTTTGTGTAACAGGACTGAGTGTCCCAACACTGACTGTGTTTGTGTAACAGGACTGAGTGTCCCAACACTGACTGTGTTTGTGGAACAGGACTGAGTGTCCCTGCACTGACTGTGTTTGTATAACAGGACTGAGTGTCCCATCACTGACTGTGTTTGTGGAACAGGACTGAGTGTCCCAACACTGACTGTGTGTGTATAACAGGACTGAGTGTCCCAACACTGACTGTGTGTGTGTAACAGGACTGAGTGTCCCTGCACTGACTGTGTATGTGAACAGGACTGAGTGTCCCAACACTGACTGTGTTTGTGTAACAGGACTGAGTGTCCCAACACTGACTGTGTTTGTATAACAGGACTGAGTGTCCCAACACTGACTGTGTTTGTGTAACAGGACTGAGTGTCCCAACACTGACTGTGTTTGTGTAACAGGACTGAGTGTCCCAACACTGACTGTGTGTGTATAACAGGACTGAGTGTCCCAGCACTGACTGTGTTTGTGGAACAGGACTGAGTGTCCCAACACTGACTGTGTTTGTGTAACAGGACTGAGTGTCCCAACACTGACTGTGTTTGTGTAACAGGACTGAGAGTCCCAACACTGACTGTGTTGTGTAACAGGACTGAGTGTCCCAACACTGACTGTGTTTGTGGAACAGGACTGAGTGTCCCAACACTGACTGTGTTTGTGGAACAGGACTGAGTGTCCCAACACTGACTGTGTTTGTGTAACAGGACTGAGTGTCCCAACACTGACTGTGTTTGTGTAACAGGACTGAGTGTCCCAACACTGACTGTGTTTGTGTAACAGGACTGAGTGTCCCAACACTGACTGTGTTTGTGGAACAGGACTGAGTGTCCCAACACTGACTGTGTTTGTGTAACAGGACTGAGTGTCCCAACACTGACTGTGTTTGTGTAACAGGACTGAGTGTCCCAACACTGACTGTGTTTGTGTAACAGGACTGAGAGTCCCAACACTGAATGTGTGTGTGTAACAGGACTGAGTGTCCCTGCACTGACTGTGTATAACAGGACTGAGTGTCCCAACACTGACTGTGTTTGTGTAACAGTAATGAGAGTCCCAACACTGACTGTGTGTGTGTAACAGGACTGAGTGTCCCAACACTGACTGTGTGTGTGTAACAGGACTGAGTGTCCCAGCACTGACTGTGCGTGTAACAGGACTGAGTGTCCCAGCACTGACTGTGTGTGTGTAACAGGACTGAGTGTCCCAACACTGACTGTGTTTGTGGAACAGGACTGAGTGTCCCAACACTGACTGTGTTTGTGGAACAGGACTGAGTGTCCCAACACTGACTGTGTTTGTGGAACAGGACTGAGTGTCCCAACACTGACTGTGTGTAACAGGACTGAGTATCCCAACACTGACTGTGTGTGTGTAACAGGACTGAGTGTCCCAACACTGACTGTGTTTGTGTAACAGGACTGAGTGTCCCAACACTGACTATGTTTGTGTAACAGGACTGAGTGTCCCAACACTGACTATGTTTGTGTTACAGGACTGAGTGTCCCAACACTGACTGTGTTTGTGTAACAGGACTGAGTGTCCCAACACTGACTGTGTTTGTGTAACAGGACTGAGTGTCCCAACACTGACTATGTTTGTGTAACAGGACTGAGTGTCCCAACACTGACTGTGTTTGTGTAAAAGGACTGAGTTTCCAACACTGACTGTGTTTGTATAACAGGACTGAGTGTCCCAGCACTGATTGTGTTTGTGTAACAGGACTGAGTGTCCCAACACTGACTGTGTTTGTGTAACAGGACTGAGTGTCCCAGCACTGACTGTGTTTGTGTAACAGGACTGAGTGTCCCAGCACTGACTGTGTTTGTGTAACAGGACTGAGTGTCCCAACACTGACTGTGTTTGTGTAACAGGACTGAGTGTCCCAACACTGACTGTGTTTGTGGAACAGGACTGAGTGTCCTTATACTGACTGTGTTTGTGGAACAGGACTGAGTGTCCCAACACTGACTGTGTTTGTGCAACAGGACTGAGTGTCCCAACACTGACTGTGTTTGTGGAACAGGTCTGAGTGTCCAAGCACTGACTGTGTTTGTGGAACAGGACTGAGTGTCCCTGCACTGACTGTGTTTGTGTAACAGGACTGAGTGTCCCAACACTGACTGTATTTGTGGAACAGGATTGAGTGTCCCAACACTGACTGTGTTTGTGGAACAGGACTGAGTGCCCCAACACTGACTGTGTGTGTGTAACAGGACTGAGTGCCCCAACACTGACTGTGTTTGTGTAACAGGACTGAGTGTCGCTGCACTGACTGTGTATAACAGGACTGAGAGTCCCAACACTGAATGTGTTTGTGGAACAGGACTGAGTGTCCCAACACTGCCTGTGTTTGTGGAACAGGACTGAGTGTCCCAACACTGAATGTGTTTGTGTAACAGGATTGAGTGTCCCTACACTGACTGTGTTTGTATAACAGGACTGAGTGTCCCAACACTGACTGTGTGTGTGTAACAGGACTGAGTGTCCCTGCACTGACTGTGTATAACAGGACTGAGAGTCCCAACACTGACTGTGTTTGTGGAACAGGACTGAATGTCCCAACACTGACTGTGTGTGTGTAACAGGACTGAGGGTCCCAACACTGACTGTGTTTGTGGAACAGGACTGAGTGTCCCAACACTGACTGTGTTTGTGTAACAGGACTGAGTGTCCCAACACTGACTGTGTTTGTGTAACAGGACTGAGTGTCCCAACACTGACTGTGTTTGTGGAACAGGACTGAGTGTCCCAACACTGACTGTGTTTGTGGAACAGGACTGAGTGTCCCAACACTGACTGTGTTTGTGTAACAGGACTGAGTGTCCCAACACTGACTGTGTTTGTGGAACAGGACTGAGTGTCCCAACACTGACTGTGTTTGTGGAACAGGACTGAGTGTCCCAACACTGACTGTGTTTGTGTAACAGGACTGAGTGTCCCAACACTGACTGTGTTTGTGTAACAGGACTGAGTGTCCCAACACTGACTGTGTTGTGTAACAGGACTGAGTGTCCCAACACTGACTGTGTTTGTGGAACAGGACTGAGTGTCCCAACACTGACTGTGTTTGTGTAACAGGACTGAGTGTCCCAACACTGACTGTGTTTGTGTAACAGGACTGAGTGTCCCTACACTGACTGTGTTTGTATAACAGGACTGAGTGTCCCAACACTGACTGTGTGTGTGTAACAGGACTGAGTGTCCCTGCACTGACTGTGTATAACAGGACTGAGAGTCCCAACACTGACTGTGTTTGTGGAACAGGACTGAGTGTCCCAACACTGACTGTGTGTGTGTAACAGGACTGAGGGTCCCAACACTGACTGTGTTTGTGGAACAGGACTGAGTGTCCCAACACTGACTGTTTGTGGAACAGGACTGAGGGTCCCAACACTGACTGTGTTTGTGGAACAGGACTGACTGTCCCAACACTGACTGTGTTTGTGGAACAGGACTGATGGTCCCAACACTGACTGTGTTTGTGTAACAGGACTGAAGGTCCCAACACTGACTGTGTTTGTGTAACGGTACTGAGAGTCCCAACACTGACTGTGTGTGTGTAACAGGACTGAGTGTCCCTGCACTGACTGTGTGTAACAGGACCGAGAGTCCCAACACTGACTGTGTTTGTGTAACAGGACTGAGTGTCCCAACACTGACTGTGTTTGTGTAACAGGACTGAGTGTCCCAAGCACTGACTGTGTTTGTGTAACAGGACTGAGTGTCCCAACACTGACTGTGTTTGTGTAACAGGACTGAGTGTCCCAGCACTGACTGTGTTTGTGTAACAGGACTGAGTGTCCCAACACTGACTGTGTTTGTGTAACAGGACTGAGTGTCCCAACACTGACTGTGTTTGTGTAACAGGACTGAGTGTCCCAAGCACTGACTGTGTTTGTGTAACAGGACTGAGTGTCCCAACACTGACTGTGTTTGTGTAACAGGACTGAGTGTCCCAACACTGACTGTGTTTGTGTAACAGGACTGAGTGTCCCAACACTGACTGTGTTTGTGTAACAGGACTGAGTGTCCCAACACTGACTGTGTTTGTGTAACAGGACTGAGTGTCCCAACACTGACTGTGTTTGTGTAACAGGACTGAGTGTCCCAGCACTGACTGTGTTTGTGTAACAGGACTGAGTGTCCCAGCACTGACTGTGTTTGTGTAACAGGACTGAGTGTCCCAACACTGACTGTGTTTGTGTAACAGGACTTAGTGTCCCAACACTGACTGTGTTTGTGTAACAGGACTGAGTGTCCCAACACTGACTGTGTTTGTGTAACAGGACTGAGTGTCCCAACACTGACTGTGTTTGTGTAACAGGACTGAGTGTCCCAAGCACTGACTGTGTTTGTGTAACAGGACTGAGTGTCCCACACTGACTGTGTTTGTGTAACAGGACTGAGTGTCCCAACACTGACTGTGTTTGTGTAACAGGACTGAGTGTCCCAACACTGACTGTGTTTGTGGAACAGGACTGAGTGTCCCTACACTGACTGTGTTTGTGTAACAGGACTGAGTGTCCCAACACTGACTGTGTTTGTGTAACAGGACTGAGTGTCCCAACACTGACTGTGTTTGTGGAACAGGTCTGAGTGTCCAAGCACTGACTGTGTTTGTGGAACAGGACTGAGTGTCCCTGCACTGACTGTGTTTGTGTAACAGGACTGAGTGTCCCAACAATGACTGTGTTTGTGTAACAGGACTGAGTGTCGCAACACTGACTATGTTTGTGTAACAGGACTGAGTGTCCCAACACTGACTGTGTTTGTGTAAAAGGACTGAGTGTACAACACTGACTGTGTTTGTATAACAGGACCGAGTGTCCCAGCACTGAATGTGTTTGTGGAACAGGACTGAGTGTCCCAACACTGACTGTGTTTGTGGAACAGGACTGAGAGCCCCAGCACTGACTGTGTGTGTATAACAGGACTGAGTGTCCCAACACTGACTGTGTTTGTGTAACAGGACTGAGTGCCCCAGCACTGACTGTGTTTGTGGAACAGGACTGAGTGTCCGAACACTGACTGTGTGTGTATAACAGGATTGAGTTCCCAGCACTGACTGTGTTTGTGGAACAGGATTGAGTGTCCCAACACTGACTGTATGTGTATAAAAGGACTGAGTGTCCCAACACTGACTGTGTTTGTGTAACAGGACTGAGTGTCCCAACACTGACTGTTTGTGTAACAGGACTGAGTGTCCCAACACTGACTGTGTTTGTGGAACAGGACTGAGTGTCCCAACACTGACTGTGTTTGTATAACAGGACTGAGTGTCCCAACACTGACTGTGTTTGTGTAACAGGACTGAGTGTCCCAGCACTGACTGTGTTTGTGGAACAGGACTGAGTGTCCCAACACTGACTGTGTTTGTGTAACAGGACTGAGTGTCCCAACACTGACTGTGTTTGTGGAACAGGACTGAGTGTCCCAGCACTGACTGTGTTTGTGGAACAGGACTGAGTGTCCCAGCACTGACTGTGTTGTGTAACAGGACTGAGTGTCCCAACACTGACTGTGTTTGTGTAACAGGACTGAGTGTCCCAACACTGACTATGTTTGTGTAACAGGACTGAGTGTCCCAACACTGACTGTGTTTGTGTAACAGGACTGAGTGTCCCAACACTGACTGTGTTTGTGTAACAGGACTGAGTGTCCCAACACTGACTGTGTTTGTGTAACAGGACTGAGTGTCCCAACACTGACTGTGTTTGTGTAACAGGACTGAGTGTCCCAACACTGACTGTGTTTGTGTAACAGGACTGAGTGTCCCAACACTGACTGTGTTTGTGTAACAGGACTGAGTGTCCCAACACTGACTGTGTTTGTGTAACAGGACTGAGTGTCCCAACACTGACTGTGTTTGTGTAACAGGACTGAGTGTCCCAACACTGACTGTGTTTGTGGAACAGGACTGAGTGTCCCAACACTGACTGTGTTTGTGTAACAGGACTGAGTGTCCCAACACTGACTGTGTTTGTGTAACAGGACTGAGTGTCCCAACACTGACTGTGTGTGTGTAACAGGACTGAGTGTCCCAACACTGACTGTGTTTGTGTAACAGGACTGAGTGTCCCAACACTGACTGTGTTTGTGTAACAGGACTGAGTGTCCCAACACTGACTGTTTTTGTGGAACAGGATTGAGTGTCCCAGCACTGACTGTGTTTGTGTAACAGGACTGAGAGCCCCAGCACGGACTGTGTGTGTGTAACAGGACTGAGTGTCCCAGCGCTGACTGTGTTTGTGTAACAGGACTGAGGGTCCCAACACTGACTGTGTTTGTGTAACAGGACTGAGTGTCCCAACACTGACTGTGTTTGTGTAACAGGACTGAGTGTCCCAACACTGACTGTGTTTGTGGAACAGGACTGAGTGTCCCAACACTGACTGTGTTTGTGTAACAGGACTGAGTGTCCCAACACTGACTGTGTTTGTGTAACAGGACTGAGTGTCCCAACACTGACTGTGTTTGTGTAACAGGACTGAGTGTCCCAACACTGACTGTGTTTGTGTAACAGGACTGAGTGTCCCAACACTGACTGTGTTTGTGTAACAGGACTGAGTGTCCCAACACTGACTGTGTTTGTGTAACAGGACTGAGTGTCCCAACACTGACTGTGTTTGTGGAACAGGACTGAGTGTCCCAACACTGACTGTGTTTGTGGAACAGGACTGAGTGTCCCAACACTGACTGTGTTTGTGTAACAGGACTGAGTGTCCCAACACTGACTGTGTTTGTGTAACAGGACTGAGTGTCCCAACACTGACTGTGTTTGTGTAACAGGACTGAGTGTCCCAACACTGACTGTGTTTGTGTAACAGGACTGAGTGTCCCAACACTGACTGTGTTTGTGTAACAGGACTGAGTGTCCCAACACTGACTGTGTTTGTGTAACAGGACTGAGTGTCCCAACACTGACTGTGTTTGTGTAACAGGACTGAGTGTCCCAACACTGACTGTGTTTGTGTAACAGGACTGAGTGTCCCAACACTGACTGTGTTTGTGTAACAGGACTGAGTGTCCCAACACTGACTGTGTTTGTGTAACAGGACTGAGTGTCCCAACACTGACTGTGTTTGTGTAACAGGACTGAGTGTCCCAACACTGACTGTGTTTGTGTAACAGGACTGAGTGTCCCAACACTGACTGTGTTTGTGTAACAGGACTGAGTGTCCCAACACTGACTGTGTTTGTGTAACAGGACTGAGTGTCCCAACACTGACTGTGTTTGTGTAACAGGACTGAGTGTCCCAACACTGACTGTGTTTGTGTAACAGGACTGAGTGTCCCAACACTGACTGTGTTTGTGTAACAGGACTGAGTGTCCCAACACTGACTGTGTTTGTGTAACAGGACTGAGTGTCCCAACACTGACTGTGTTTGTGTAACAGGACTGAGTGTCCCAACACTGACTGTGTTTGTGTAACAGGACTGAGTGTCCCAACACTGACTGTGTTTGTGTAACAGGACTGAGTGTCCCAACACTGACTGTGTTTGTGTAACAGGACTGAGTGTCCCAACACTGACTGTGTTTGTGTAACAGGACTGAGTGTCCCAACACTGACTGTGTTTGTGTAACAGGACTGAGTGTCCCAACACTGACTGTGTTTGTGTAACAGGACTGAGTGTCCCAACACTGACTGTGTTTGTGTAACAGGACTGAGTGTCCCAACACTGACTGTGTTTGTGTAACAGGACTGAGTGTCCCAACACTGACTGTGTTGTGAACAGGACTGAGTGTCCCAACACTGACTGTGTTTGTGGAACAGGACTGAGTGTCCCAACACTGACTGTGTTTGTGGAACAGGACTGAGTGTCCCACCACTGACTGTGTGTAACAGGACTGAGTATCCCAACACTGACTGTGTGTGTGTAACAGGACTGAGTGTCCCAACACTGACTGTGTTTGTGTAACAGGACTGAGTGTCCCAACACTGACTGTGTTTGTGGAACAGGACTGAGTGTCCCAGCACTGACTGTGTTTGTGGAACAGGACTGAGAGTCCCAGCACTGACTGTGTTTGTGTAACAGGACTGAGTGTCCCAACACTGACTGTGTGTGTATAACAGGATTGAGTGTCCAGCACTGACTGTGTTTGTGTAACAGGACTGAGTGTCCCAACACTGACTGTGTTTGTGTAACAGGACTGAGTGTCCCAACACTGACTGTGTTTGTGTAACAGGACTGAGTGTCCCAACACTGACTGTGTTTGTGTAACAGGACTGAGTGTCCCAACACTGACTGTGTTTGTGGAACAGGACTGAGTGTCCCAACACTGACTGTGTTTGTGTAACAGGACTGAGTGTCCCAACACTGACTGTGTTTGTGTAACAGGACTGAGTGTCCCAACACTGACTGTGTTTGTGTAACAGGACTGAGTGTCCCAACACTGACTGTGTTTGTGGAACAGGACTGAGTGTCCCAACACTGACTGTGTTTGTGTAACAGGACTGAGTGTCCCAACACTGACTGTGTTTGTGTAACAGGACTGAGTGTCCCAACACTGACTGTGTTTGTGGAACAGGACTGAGTGTCCAACACTGACTGTGTTTGTATAACAGGACTGAGTGTCCCAACACTGACTGTGTTTGTGTAACAGGACTGAGTGTCCCAACACTGACTGTGTTTGTGTAACAGGACTGAGTGTCCCAACACTGACTATGTTTGTGTAACAGGACTGAGTGTCCCAACACTGACTATGTTTGTGTAACAGGACTGAGTGTCCCAACACTGACTATGTTTGTGTAACAGGACTGAGTGTCCCAACACTGACTATGTTTGTGTAACAGGACTGAGTGTCCCAGCACTGACAGTTTGTGTATAACAGGACTGAGAGTCCCAACACTGACTGTGTTTGTGGAACAGGACTGAGTGTCCCAACACTGACTGTGTTTGTGTAACAGGACTGAGTGTCCCAACACTGACTGTGTTTGTGTAACAGGACTGAGTGTCCCAACACTGACTGTGTTTGTGTAACAGGACTGAGTGTCCCAACACTGACTGTGTGTGTGTAACAGGACTGAGTGTCCCTGCACTGACTGTGTATAACAGGACTGAGAGTCCCAACACTGACTGTGTTTGTGGAACAGGACTGAATGTCCCAACACTGACTGTGTTTGTGGAACAGGACTGAGTGTCCCAACACTGACTGTTTGTGGAACAGGACTGAGGGTCCCAACACTGACTGTGTTTGTGGAACAGGACTGAGTGTCCCAACACTGACTGTGTTTGTGTAACAGGACTGAGTGTCCCAACACTGACTATGTTTGTGTAACAGGACTGAGTGTCCCAACACTGACTATGTTTGTGTAACAGGACTGAGTGTCCCAACACTGACTGTGTTTGCGTTACAGGACTGAGTGTCCCAACACTGACTGTGTTTGTATAACAGTACTGAGTGTCCCAGCACTGACTGTGTTTGTGGAACAGGACTGAGTGTCCCTGCACTGACTGTGTTTGTGCAACAGGACTGAGTGTCCCAACACTGACTGTGTTTGTGTAACATGACTGAGTGTCCCAACACTGACTATGTTTGTGGAATAGGACGGAGTGTCGCTGCACTGACTATGTTTGTGTAACAGGACTGAGTGTCCCAACACTGACTGTGCTTGTGTAACAGGACTGAGTGTCCCAACACTGACTACGTTTGTGTAACAGGACTGAGTGTCCCAACACTGACTATGTTTGTGTAACAGGACTGAGTGTCCCAACACTGACTATGTTTGTGTAGCAGGACTGAGTGTCCCAACACTGACTATGTTTGTGTAACAGGACTGAGTGTCCCAACACTGACTATGTTTGTGTAACAGGACTGAGTGTCCCTGCACTGACTGTGTGTGTATAACAGGACTGAGTGCCCCAGCACTGACTGTGTTTGTGGAATAGGACTGAGTGTCGCTGCACTGACTGTGTTTGTGTAACAGGACTGAGAGCCCCAGCACTGACTGTGTGTGTGTGTAACAGGACTGTGTGTCCCTGCACTGACTGTGTATAACAGGACTGAGAGTCCCAACACTGACTGTGTTTGTGGAACAGGACTGAGTGTCCCAACACTGACTGTGTTTGTGTAACAGGACTGAGTGTCCCAACACTGACTGTGTTTGTGTAACAGGACTGAGTGTCCCAACACTGACTATGTTTGTGTAACAGGACTGAGTGTCCCAACACTGACTATGTTTGTGTAACAGGACTGAGTGTCCCAACACTGACTGTGTTTGCGTAACAGGACTGAGTGTCCCAACACTGACTGTGTTTGTATAACAGGACTGTGTGTCCCAGCACTGACTGTGTTTGTATAACAGGACTGTGTGTCCCAGCACTGACTGTGTTAGTGGAACAGGACTGAGTGTCCCTGCACTGACTGTGTTTGTGTAACAGGACTGAGTGTCCCAACACTGACTATGTTTGTGTAACAGGACTCAGTGTCCCAACACTGACTATGTTTGTGTTACAGGACTGAGTGTCCCAACACTGACTGTGTTTGTGTAACAGGACTGAGTGTCCCAACACTGACTATGTTTGTGTAACAGGACTGAGTGTCCCAACACTGACTGTGTTTGTGTAACAGGACTGAGTGTCCGAACACTGACTGTGTGTGTATAACAGGACTGAGTGTCCCAGCACTGACTGTGTTTGTGGAACAGGACTGAGTGTCCCAACACTGTCTGTGTTTGTGGAACAGGACTGAGTGCCCCAACACTGACTGTGTTTGTGTAACAGGAATGAGTGTCGCAGCACTGACTGTGTATAACAGGACTGAGTGTCCCAACACTGACTGTGTTTGTGGAACAGGACTGAGTGTCCCAACACTGACTGTGTTTGTGGAACAGGACTGAGTGTCCCAACACTGACTGTGTTTTTGTAACAGGACTGAGTGTCCCAACACTGACTGTGTATAACAGGACTGAGAGTCCCAACACTGACTGTGTTTGTGGAACAGGACTGAGTGTCCCAACACTGACTGTGTTTGTGTAACAGGACTGAGTGTCCCAACACTGACTGTGTTTGTGTAACAGGACTGAGTGTCCCAACACTGACTATGTTTGTGTAACAGGACTGAGTGTCCCAACACTGACTATGTTTGTGTAACAGGACTGAGTGTCCCAACACTGACTATGTTTATGTAACAGGACTGAGTGTCCCAACACTGACTATGTTTGTGTAACAGGACTGAGTGTCCCTGCACTGACTGTGTGTGTATAACAGGACTGAGTGCCCCAGCACTGACTGTGTTTGTGGAATAGGACTGAGTGTCGCTGCACTGACTGTGTTTGTGTAACAGGACTGAGAGCCCCAGCACTGACTGTGTGTGTTTGTAACAGGACTGTGTGTCCCTGCACTGACTGTGTATAACAGGACTGAGAGTCCCAACACTGACTGTGTTTGTGGAACAGGACTGAGTGTCCCAACACTGACTGTGTTTGTGTATCAGGACTGAGTGTCCCAACACTGACTGTGTTTGTGTAACAGGACTGAGTGTCCCAACACTGACTATGTTTGTGTAACAGGACTGAGTGTCCCAACACTGACTATGTTTGTGTAACAGGACTGAGTGTCCCAACACTGACTGTGTTTGCGTAACAGGACTGAGTGTCCCAACACTGACTGTGTTTGTATAACAGGACTGTGTGTCCCAGCACTGACTGTGTTTGTATAACAGGACTGTGTGTCCCAGCACTGACTGTGTTAGTGGAACAGGACTGAGTGTCCCAAAACTGACTATGTTTGTGTAACAGGACTCAGTGTCCCAACACTGACTATGTTTGTGTTACAGGACTGAGTGTCCCAACACTGACTGTGTTTGTGTAACAGGACTGAGTGTCCCAACACTGACTATGTTTGTGTAACAGGACTGAGTGTCCCAACACTGACTGTGTTTGTGTAAAAGGACTGAGTGTCCGAACACTGACTGTGTGTGTATAACAGGATTGAGTCTCCCAGCACTGACTGTGTTTGTGGAACAGGACTGAGTGTCCCAACACTGACTGTGTTTGTGGAACAGGACTGAGTGCCCCAACACTGACTGTGTTTGTGTAACAGGAATGAGTGTCGCTGCACTGACTGTGTATAACAGGACTGAGAGTCCCAACACTGCATGTGTTTGTGGAACAGGACTGAGTGTCCCAACACTGCCTGTGTTTGTGGAACAGGACTGAGTGTCCCAACACTGAATGTGTTTGTGTACCGGATTGAGTGTCCCAACACTGACTGTGTATAACAGGACTGAGAGTCCCAACACTGACTGTGTTTGTGGAACAGGACTGAGTGTCCCAACACTGACTGTGTTTGTGTAACAGGACTGAGTGTCCCAACACTGACTGTGTTTGTGTAACAGGACTGAGTGTCCCAACACTGACTGTGTTTGTGTAACAGGACTGAGTGTCCCAACACTGACTGTGTTTGTGTAACAGGACTGAGTGTCCCAACACTGACTATGTTTGTGTAACAGGACTGAGTGTCCCAACACTGACTGTGTTTGTGTAACAGGACTGAGTGTCCCAACACTGACTGTGTTTGTGTAACAGGACTGAGTGTCCCAACACTGACTATGTTTGTGTAACAGGACTGAGTGTCCCAACACTGACTATGTTTGTGTAACAGGACTGAGTGTCCCAACACTGACTGTGTTTGCGTAACAGGACTGAGTGTACCAACACTGACTGTGTTTTTATAACAGGACTGTGTGTCCCAGCACTGACTGTGTTTGTATAACAGGACTGTGTGTCCCAGCACTGACTGTGTTAGTGGAACAGGACTGAGTGTCCCTGCACTGACTGTGTTTGTGTAACAGGACTGAGTGTCCCAACACTGACTATGTTTGTGTAACAGGACTCAGTGTCCCAACACTGACTATGTTTGTGTAACAGGACTGAGTGTCCCAACACTGACTGTGTTTGTGTAAAAGGACTGAGTGTCCGAACACTGACTGTGTGTGTATAACAGGATTGAGTCTCCCAGCACTGACTGTGTTTGTGGAACAGGACTGAGTGTCCCAACACTGACTATGTTTGTGTAACAGGACTCAGTGTCCCAACACTGACTATGTTAGTGTTACAGGACTGAGTGTCCCAACACTGACTATGTTTGTGTAACAGGACTGAGTGTCCCAACACTGACTATGTTTGTGTAACAGGACTGAGTGTCCCAACACTGACTGTGTTTGCGTAACAGGACTGAGTGTCCCAACACTGACTGTGTTTGTATAACAGGACTGTGTGTCCCAGCACTGACTGTGTTTGTATAACAGGACTGTGTTTCCCTTCACTGACTGTGTTAGTGGAACAGGACTGAGTGTCCCTGCACTGACTGTGTTTGTGTAACAGGACTGAGTGTCCCAACACTGACTATGTTTGTGTAACAGGACTCAGTGTCCCAACACTGACTATGTTTGTGTTACAGGACTGAGTGTCCCAACACTGACTGTGTTTGTGTAACAGGACTGAGTGTCCCAACACTGACTATGTTTGTGTAACAGGACTGAGTGTCCCAACACTGACTGTGTTTGTGTAAAAGGACTGAGTGTCCAACACTGACTGTGTTTGTATAATTGGACTGAGTGTCCCAGCACTGAATGTGTTTGTGGAACAGGACTGAGTGTCCCAACACTGACTGTGTTTGTGGAACAGGACTGAGAGCCCCAGCACTGACTGTGTGTGTATAACAGGACTGAGTGTCCCAAAACTGACTGTGTTTGTGTAACAGGACTGAGTGCCCCAGCACTGACTGTGTTTGTGGAACAGGATTGAGTGTCCGAACACTGACTGTGTGTGTATAACAGGATTGAGTCTCCCAGCACTGACTGTGTTTGTGGAACAGGATTGAGTGTCCCAACACTGACTGTGTTTGTGGAACAGGACTGAGTGCCCCAACACTGACTGTGTGTGTGTAACAGTACTGAGTGCCCCAACACTGACTGTGTTTGTGTAACAGGACTGAGTGTCGCTGCACTGACTGTGTATAACAGGACTGAGAGTCCCAACACTGCATGTGTTTGTGGAACAGGACTGAGTGTCCCAACACTGCCTGTGTTTGTGGAACAGGACTGAGAGTCCCAACACTGACTGTGTTTGTATAACAGGACTGAGTGTCCCAACACTGACTGTGTGTGTGTAACAGGACTGAGTGTCCCTGCAATGACTGTGTATAACAGGACTGAGAGTCCCAACACTGACTGTGTTTGTGGAACAGGACTGAATGTCCCAACACTGACTGTGTGTGTGTAACAGGACTGAGGGTCCCAACACCGACTGTGTTTGTGGAACAGGACTGAGTGTCCCAAAACTGACTGTTTGTGGAACAGGACTGAGGGTCCCAACACTGACTGTGTTTGTGGAACACGACGGAGTGTCCCAACACTGACTGTGTGTGTGTAACAGGACTGAGTGTCCCAACACTGACTATGTTTGTGTAACAGGACTGAGGGTCCCAACACTGACTGTGTTTGTGGAACAGGACTGAGTGTCCCAACACTGACTGTTTGTGGAACAGGACTAAGGGTCCCAACACTGATTGTGTTTGTGGAACAGGACTGAGTGTCCCAACACTGACTGTGTTTGTGTAACAGGACTGAGTGTCCCAACACTGACTATGTTTGTGTAACAGGACTGAGTGTCCCAACACTGACTATGTTTGTGTAACAGGACTGAGTGTCCCAACACTGACTGTGTTTGCGTTACAGGACTGAGTGTCCCAACACTGACTGTGTTTGTATAACAGTACTGAGTGTCCCAGCACTGACTGTGTTTGTGGAACAGGACTGAGTGTCCCTGCACTGACTGTGTTTGTGCAACAGGACTGAGTGTCCCAACACTGACTGTGTTTGTGTAACATGACTGAGTGTCCCAACACTGACTATGTTTGTGGAATAGGACGGAGTGTCGCTGCACTGACTATGTTTGTGTAACAGGACTGAGTGTCCCAACACTGACTGTGCATGTGTAACAGGACTGAGTGTCCCAACACTGACTACGTTTGTGTAACAGGACTGAGTGTCCCAACACTGACTATGTTTGTGTAACAGGACTGAGTGTCCCAACACTGACTATGTTTGTGTAGCAGGACTGAGTGTCCCAACACTGACTATGTTTATGTAACAGGACTGAGTGTCCCAACACTGACTATGTTTGTGTAACAGGACTGAGTGTCCCTGCACTGACTGTGTGTGTATAACAGGACTGAGTGCCCCAGCACTGACTGTGTTTGTGGAATAGGACTGAGTGTCGCTGCACTGACTGTGTTTGTGTAACAGGACTGAGAGCCCCAGCACTGACTGTGTGTGTTTGTAACAGGACTGTGTGTCCCTGCACTGACTGTGTATAACAGGACTGAGAGTCCCAACACTGACTGTGTTTGTGGAACAGGACTGAGTGTCCCAACACTGACTGTGTTTGTGTAACAGGACTGAGTGTCCCAACACTGACTGTGTTTGTGTAACAGGACTGAGTGTCCCAACACTGACTATGTTTGTGTAACAGGACTGAGTGTCCCAACACTGACTATGTTTGTGTAACAGGACTGAGTGTCCCAACACTGACTGTGTTTGCGTAACAGGACTGAGTGTCCCAACACTGACTGTGTTTGTATAACAGGACTGTGTGTCCCAGCACTGACTGTGTTTGTATAACAGGACTGTGTGTCCCAGCACTGACTGTGTTAGTGGAACAGGACTGAGTGTCCCTGCACTGACTGTGTTTGTGTAACAGGACTGAGTGTCCCAACACTGACTATGTTTATGTAACAGGACTCAGTGTCCCAACACTGACTATGTTTGTGTTACAGGACTGAGTGTCCCAACACTGACTGTGTTTGTGTAACAGGACTGAGTGTCCCAACACTGACTATGTTTGTGTAACAGGACTGAGTGTCCCAACACTGACTGTGTTTGTGTAAAAGGACTGAGTGTCCGAACACTGACTGTGTGTGTATAACAGGATTGAGTCTCCCAGCACTGACTGTGTTTGTGGAACAGGACTGAGTGTCCCAACACTGACTGTGTTTGTGGAACAGGACTGAGTGCCCCAACACTGACTGTGTTTGTGTAACAGGAATGAGTGTCGCTGCACTGACTGTGTATAACAGGACTGAGAGTCCCAACACTGCATGTGTTTGTGGAACAGGACTGAGTGTCCCAACACTGCCTGTGTTTGTGGAACAGGACTGAGTGTCCCAACACTGAATGTGTTTTTGTACCGGATTGAGTGTCCCAACACTGACTGTGTATAACAGGACTGAGAGTCCCAACACTGACTGTGTTTGTGGAACAGGACTGAGTGTCCCAACACTGACTGTGTTTGTGTAACAGGACTGAGTGTCCCAACACTGACTGTGTTTGTGTAACAGGACTGAGTGTCCCAACACTGACTATGTTTGTGTAACAGGACTGAGTGTCCCAACACTGACTATGTTTGTGTAACAGGACTGAGTGTCCCAACACTGACTGTGTTTGCGTAACAGGACTGAGTGTCCCAACACTGACTGTGTTAGTGGAACAGGACTGAGTGTCCCTGCACTGACTGTGTTTGTGTAACAGGACTGAGTGTCCCAACACTGACTGTGTTAGTGGAACAGGACTGAGTGTCCCTGCACTGACTGTGTTTGTGTAACAGGACTGAGTGTCCCAACACTGACTATGTTTGTGTAACAGGACTCAGTGTCCCAACACTGACTATGTTTGTGTTACAGGACTGAGTGTCCCAACACTGACTGTGTTTGTGTAACAGGACTGAGTGTCCCAACACTGACTATGTTTGTGTAACAGGACTGAGTGTCCCAACACTGACTGTGTTTGTGTAAAAGGACTGAGTGTCCAAACACTGACTGTGTGTGTATAACAGGATTGAGTCTCCCAGCACTGACTGTGTTTGTGGAACAGGACTGAGTGTCCCAACACTGACTGTGTTTGTGGAACAGGACTGAGTGCACCAACACTGACTGTGTTTGTGTAACAGGACTGAGTGTCGCTGCACTGACTGTGTATAACAGGACTGAGAGTCCCAACACTGCATGTGTTTGTGGAACAGGACTGAGTGTCCCAACACTGAATGTGTTTGTGTACCGGATTGAGTGTCCCAACACTGACTGTGTATAACAGGACTGAGAGTCCCAACACTGACTGTGTTTGTGGAACAGGACTGAGTGTCCCAACACTGACTGTGTTTGTGTAACAGGACTGAGTGTCCCAAAACTGACTGTGTTTGTGTAACAGGACTGAGTGTCCCAACACTGACTATGTTTGTGTAACAGGACTGAGTGTCCCAACACTGACTATGTTTGTGTAACAGGACTGAGTGTCCCAACACTGACTGTGTTTGCGTAACAGGACTGAGTGTCCCAACACTGACTGTGTTTTTATAACAGGACTGTGTGTCCCAGCACTGACTGTGTTTGTATAACAGAACTGTGTGTCCCAGCACTGACTGTGTTAGTGGAACAGGACTGAGTGTCCCTTCACTGACTGTGTTTGTGTAACAGGACTGAGTGTCCCAACACTGACTATGTTTGTGTAACAGGACTCAGTGTCCCAACACTGACTATGTTTGTGTAACAGGACTGAGTGTCCCAACACTGACTGTGTTTGTGTAAAAGGACTGAGTGTCCGAACACTGACTGTGTGTGTATAACAGGATTGAGTCTCCCAGCACTGACTGTGTTTGTGGAACAGGACTGAGTGTCCCAACACTGACTATGTTTGTGTAACAGGACTCAGTGTCCCAACACTGACTATGTTAGTGTTACAGGACTGAGTGTCCCAACACTGACTGTGTTTGTGTAACAGGACTGAGTGTCCCAACACTGACTGTGTTTGCGTAACAGGACTGAGTGTCCCAACACTGACTGTGTTTGTATAACAGGACTGTGTGTCCCAGCACTGACTGTGTTTGTATAACAGGATTGAGTGTCCCAACACTGACTGTGTTTGTGGAACAGGACTGAGTGCCCCAACACTGACTGTGTGTGTGTAACAGGACTGAGTGCCCCAACACTGACTGTGTTTGTGTAACAGGACTGAGTGTCGCTGCACTGACTGTGTATAACGGGACTGAGAGTCCCAGCACTGCATGTGTTTGTGGAACAGGACTGAGTGTCCCAACACTGCCTGTGTTTGTGGAACAGGACTGAGTGTCCCAACACTGAATGTGTTTGTGTACCGGATTGAGTGTCCCAACACTGACTGTGTATAACAGGACTGAGAGTCCCAACACTGACTGTGTTTGTGGAACAGGACTGAGTGTCCCAACACTGACTGTGTTTGTGTAACAGGACTGAGTGTCCCAACACTGACTCTGTTTGTGTAACAGGACTGAGTGTCCCAACACTGACTATGTTTGTGTAACAGGACTGAGTGTCCCAACACTGACTATGTTTGTGTAACAGGACTCAGTGTCCCAACACTGACTATGTTTGTGTTACAGGACTGAGTGTCCCAACACTGACTGTGTTTGTGTAACAGGACTGAGTGTCCCAACACTGACTATGTTTGTGTAACAGGACTGAGTGTCCCAACACTGTCTGTGTTTGTGTAAAAGGACTGAGTGTCCGAACACTGACTGTGTGTGTATAACATGATTGAGTCTCCCAGCACTGACTGTGTTTGTGGAACAGGATTGAGTGTCCCAACACTGACTGTGTTTGTGGAACAGGACTGAGTGCCCCAACACTGACTGTGTGTGTGTAACAGGACTGAGTGCCCCAACACTTACTGTGTTTGTGTAACAGGACTGAGTGTCGCTGCACTGACTGTGTATAACAGGACTGAGAGTCCCAACACTGCATGTGTTTGTGGAACAGGACTGAGTGTCCCAACACTGCCTGTGTTTGTGGAACAGGACTGAGTGTCCCAACACTGAATGTGTTTGTGTACCGGATTGAGTGTCCCAACACTGACTGTGTTTGTATAACAGGACTGAGTGTCCCAACACTGACTGTGTGTGTGTAACAGGACTGAGTGTCCCTGCAATGACTGTGTATAACAGGACTGAGAGTCCCAACACTGACTGTGTTTGTGGAACAGGACTGAATGTCCCAACACTGACTGTGTGTGTGTAACAGGACTGAGGGTCCCAACACTGACTGTGTTTGTGGAACAGGACTGAGTGTCCCAACACTGACTGTTTGTGGAACAGGACTGAGGGTCCCAACACTGACTGTGTTTGTGGAACACGACTGAGTGTCCCAACACTGACTGTGTGTGTGTAACAGGACTGAGTGTCCCAACACTGACTATGTTTGTGTAACAGGACTGAGTGTCCCAACACTGACTATGTTTGTGTAACAGGACTGAGTGTCCCAACACTGACTGTGTTTGTGTAACAGGACTGAGTGTCCCAACACTGACTGTGTTTGTATAACAGTACTGAGTGTCCCAGCACTGACTGTGTTTGTGGAACAGAACTGAGTGTCCCTGCACTGACTGTGTTTGTGCAACAGGACTGAGTGTCCCAACACTGACTGTGTTTGTTTAACAGGACTGAGTGTCCCAACACTGACTATGTTTGTGTAACATGACTGAGTGTCCCAACACTGACTATGTTTGTGGAATAGGACGGAGTGTCGCTGCACTGACTATGTTTGTGTAACAGGACTGAGTGTCCCAACACTGATTATGTTTGTGTAACAGGACTGAGTGTCCCAACACTGACTATGTTTGTGTAACAGGACTGAGTGTCCCAACACTGACTATGTTTGTGTAACAGGACTGAGTGTCCCTGCACTGACTGTGTGTGTATAACAGGACTGAGTGCCCCAGCACTGACTGTTTTTGTGGAATAGGACTGAGTGTCGCTGCACTGACTGTGTTTGTGTAACAGGACTGAGAGCCCCAGCACTGACTGTGTGTGTGTGTAACAGGACTGTGTATCCCTGCACTGACTGTGTATAACAGGACTGAGAGTCCCAACACTGACTGTGTTTGTGGAACAGGACTGAGTGTCCCAACACTGACTGTGTTTGTGTAACAGGACTGATTGTCCCAACACTGACTGTGTTTGTGTAACAGGACTGACTGTCCCAACACTGACTATGTTTGTGTAACAGGACTGAGTGTCCCAACACTGACTGTGTTTGCGTAACAGGACTGAGTGTCCCAACACTGACTGTGTTTGTATAACAGGACTGTGTGTCCCAGCACTGACTGTTTGTATAACAGGACTGTGTGTCCCAGCACTGACTGTGTTTGTGGAACAGGACTGAGTGTCCCTGCACTGACTGTGTTTGTGTAACAGGACTGAGTGTCCCAACACTGACTATGTTTGTGTAATAGGACTCAGTGTCCCAACACTGACTATGTTTGTGTTACAGGACTGAGTGTCCCAACACTGACTGTGTTTGTGTAACAGGACTGAGTGTCCCAACACTGACTGTGTTTGTGTAACAGGACTGAGTGTCCCAACACTGACTATGTTTGTGGAACAGGACTGAGTGTCCCAACACTGACTGTGTGTGTGTAAGAGGACTGAGTGTCCAACACTGACTGTCTTTGTATAACAGGACTGAGAGCCCCAGCACTGACTGTGTGTGTATAACAGGACTGAGTATCCCAACACTGTCTGTGTTTGTGTAACAGGACTGAGTGCCCCAGCACTGACTGTGTTTGTGGAACAGGACTGAGTGTCCGAACACAGACTGTGTGTGTATAACAGGATTGAGTGTCCCAGCACTGACTGTGTTTGTGGAACAGGATTGAGTGTACCAACACTGACTGTGTTTGTGGAACAGGACTGAGTGCCCCAACACTGACTGTGTGTGTGTAACAGGACTGAGTGACCCAACACTGACTGTGTTTGTGTAACAGGACTGAGTGTCGCTGCACTGACTGTGTATAACAGGACTGAGAGTCCCAACACTGCATGTGTTTGTGGAACAGGACTGAGTGTCCCAACACTGCCTGTGTTTGTGGAACAGGACTGAGTGTCCCAACACTGAATGTGTTTGTGCAACAGTTTTGAGTGTCCCAACACTGACTGTGTTTCTATAACAGGACTGAGTGTCCCAACACTGACTGTGTGTGTGTAACAGGACTGAGTGTCCATGCACTGACTGTGTATAACAGGAGTGAGAGTCCCAACACTGACTGTGTTTGTGGAACAGGACTGAATGTTCCAACACTGACTGTGTGTGTGTAACAGGACTGAGGGTCCCAACACTGACTGTGTTTGTGGAACAGGACTGAGTGTCCCAACACTGACTGTTTGTGGAACAGGACTGAGGGTCCCAACACTGACTGTGTTTGTGGAACAGGACTGAGTGTCCCAACACTGACTGTGTTTGTGTAACAGGACTGAGTGTCCCAACACTGACTATGTTTGTGTAACAGGACTGAGATTCCCAACACTGACTATGTTTGTGTAACAGGACTGAGTGTCCCAACACTGACTATGTTTGTGTAACAGGACTGAGTGTCCCAACACTGACTGTGTTTGTATAACAGTACTGAGTGTCCCAACACTGACTGTGTTTGTGTAAAAGGACTGAGTGTCCCAACACTGACTATGTTTGTGTAACAGGACTGAGTGTCCCAACACTGACTATGTTTGTTTAACAGGACTGAGTGTCCCAACACTGACTATGTTTGTGTAACAGGACTGAGTGTCCCAACACTGACTATGTTTGTCTAACAGGACTGAGTGTCCCAACACTGACTATGTTTGTGTAACAGGACTGAGTGTCCCAACACTGACTGTGTTTGCGTAACAGGACTGAGTGTCCCAACACTGACTGTGTTTGTATAACAGTACTGAGTGTCCCAGCACTGACTGTGTTTGTGGAACAGGACTGAGTGTCCCTGCACTGACTGTGTTTGTGCAACAGGACTGAGTGTCCCAACACTGACTGTGTTTGTGTAACAGCACTGAGTGTCCCAACACTGACGACGTTTGTGTAACAGGACTGAGTGTCCCAACACTGACTATGTTTGTCTAACAGGACTGAGTGTCCCAACACTGACTATGTTTGTGTAACAGGACTGAGTGTCCCAACACTGACTATATTTGTGTAACAGGACTGAGTGTCCCAACACTGACTATGTTTGTGTAACAGCACTGAGTGTCCCTGCACTGACTGTGTGTGTATAACAGGACTGAGTGCCCCAACACTGACTGTGTTTGTGGAATAGGACTGAGTGTCGCTGCACTGACTGTGTTTGTGTAACAGGACTGAAAGCCCCAGCTCTGACTGTGTGTGTGTGTAACAGAACTGTGTGTCCCTACACTGACTGTGTATAACAGGACTGAGAGTCCCAAAACAAAAACAGAATTACCTGGAAAAACTCAGCAGGTCTGGCAGCATCGGCGGAGAAGAAAAGAGTTGACGTTTCGAGTCCTCATGACCCTTCGACAGAACTTGAGTTCGAGTCCAGGAAAGAGCTGAAATATAAGCTGGTTTAAGGTGTGTGTGTGGGGGGCGGAGAGATAGAGAGACAGAGAGGTGGAGGGGGTTGGTGTGGTTGTAGCGACAAACAAGCAGTGATAGAAGCAGAATATCAAAAGATGTCAACAACAATAGTACAATAGAACACATAGGTGTTAAAGATAAAGTTGGTGATATTATCTAAACGAATGTGCTAATTAAGAATGGATGGTAGGGCACTCAAGGTATAGCTCTAGTGGTTTTTTTTTTTATTTTATATAATGGAAATAGGTGGGAAAAGGAAAATCTTTATAATTTATTGGGAAAAAAAAGGAGAAGGGGGAAACAGAAAGGGGGTGGGGATGGGGGAGGGGACTCACGACCTAAAGTTGTTGAATTCAATATTCAGTCCGGAAGGCTGTAAAGTCCCTAGTCGGAAGATGAGGTGTTGTTCCTCCAGTTTGCGTTGGGCTTCACTGGAACAATGCAGCAAGCCAAGGACAGACATGTGGGCAAGAGAGCAGGGTGGAGTGTTAAAATGGCAAGCGACAGGGAGGTTTGGGTCATTCTTGCGGACAGACCGCAGGTGTTCTGCAAAGCGGTCGCCCAGTTTACGTTTGGTCTCTCCAATGTAGAGGAGACCACATTGGGAGCAACGAATGCAGTAGACTAAGTTGGGGGAAATGCAAGTGAAATGCTGCTTCACTTGAAAGGAGTGTTTGGGTCCTTGGACGGTGAGGAGAGAGGAAGTGAAGGGGCAGGTGTTGCATCTTTTGCGTGGGCAAGGGGTTGTGCCATAGGAGGGGGTTGAGGAGTAGGGGGTGATGGAGGAGTGGACCAGGGTGTCCCGGAGGGAGCGATCCCTACGGAATGCCGATAAGGGGGGTGAAGGGAAGATGTGTTTGGTAGTGGCATCATGCTGGAGTTGGCGGAAATGGCGGAGGATGATCCTTTGAATGCGGAGGCTGGTGGGGTGATAAGTGAGGACAAGGGGGACCCTATCATGTTTCTGGGAGGGAGGAGAAGGAGTGAGGGCGGATGCGCGGGAGATGGGCCGGACACGGTTGAGGGCCCTGTCAACGACCGTGGGTGGAAAACCTCGGTTAAGGAAGAAGGAGGACATGTCAGAGGAACTGTTTTTGAATGTAGCATCATCGGAACAGATGCGACGGAGGCGAAGGAACTGAGAGAATGGGATGGAGTCCTTACAGGAAGTGGGGTGTGAGGAGCTGTAGTCGAGATAGCTGTGGGTGTCGGTGGGTTTGTAATGGATATTGGTGGACAGTCTATCGCATCTGTTCCGATGATGCTACATTCAAAAACAGTTCCTCTGACATGTCCTCCTTCTTCCTTAACCGAGGTTTTCCACCCACGGTCGTTGACAGGGCCCTCAACCGTGTCCGGCCCATCTCCCGCGCATCCGCCCTCACTCCTTCTCCTCCCTCCCAGAAACATGATAGGGTCCCCCTTGTCCTCACTTATCACCCCACCAGCCTCCGCATTCAAAGGATCATCCTCCGCCATTTCCGCCAACTCCAGCATGATGCCACTACCAAACACATCTTCCCTTCACCCCCCTTATCGGCATTCCGTAGGGATCGCTCCCTCCGGGACACCCTGGTCCACTCCTCCATCACCCCCTACTCCTCAACCCCCTCCTATGGCACAACCCCTTGCCCACGCAAAAGATGCAACACCTGCCCCTTCACTTCCTCTCTCCTCACCGTCCAAGGACCCAAACACTCCTTTCAAGTGAAGCAGCATTTCACTTGCATTTCCCCCAACTTAGTCTACTGCATTCGTTGCTCCCAATGTGGTCTCCTCTACATTGGAGAGACCAAACGTAAACTGGGCGACCGCTTTGCAGAACACCTGCGGTCTGTCCGCAAGAATGACCCAAACCTCCCTGTCGCTTGCCATTTTAACACTCCACCCTGCTCTCTTGCCCACATGTCTGTCCTTGGCTTGCTGCATTGTTCCAGTGAAGCCCAACGCAAACTGGAGGAACAACACCTCATCTTCCGACTAGGGACTTTACAGCCTTCCGGACTGAATATTGAATTCAACAACTTTAGGTCGTGAGTCCCCTCCCCCATCCCCACCCCCTTTCTGTTTCCCCCTTCTCCTTTTTTTTCCCAATAAATTATAAAGATTTTCCTTTTCCCACCTATTTCCATTATATAAAATAAAAAAAAAAAAAAAACCACTAGAGCTATACCTTGAGTGCCCTACCATCCATTCTTAATTAGCACATTCGTTTAGATAATATCACCAACTTTATCTTTAACACCTATGTGTTCTATTGTACTATTGTTGTTGACATCTTTTGATATTCTGCTTCTATCACTGCTTGTTTGTCGCTACAACCACACCAACCCCCTCCACCTCTCTGTCTCTCTATCTCTCCGCCCCCCACACACACACCTTAAACCAGCTTATATTTCAGCTCTTTCCTGGACTCGAACTCAAGTTCTGTCGAAGGGTCATGAGGACTCGAAACGTCAACTCTTTTCTTCTCCGCCGATGCTGCCAGACCTGCTGAGTTTTTCCAGGTAATTCTGTTTTTGTTTTGGATTTCCAGCATCCGCAGTTTTTTTGTTTTTTGTTTTTATCTCTGAGAGTCCCAACACTGACTGTGTTTGTGGAACAGGACTGAGTGTCCCAACACTGACTGTGTTTGTGCAACGGGACTGAGTGTCCCAACACTGACTGTGTTTGTGTAACAAGACTGACTGTCCCAACACTGACTATGTTTGTGTAACAGGACTGAGTGTCCCAACACTGACTATGTTTGTGTAACAGGACTGAGTGTCCCAACACTGACTGTGTTTGCGTAACAGGACTGAGTGTCCCAACACTGACTGTGTTTGTATAACAGGACTGTGTGTCCCAGCACTGACTGTGTTTGTGGAACAGGACTGAGTGTCCCTGCACTGACTGTGTTTGTGTAACAGGACTGAGTGTCCCAACACTGACTATGTTTGTGTAACAGGACTGAGAGCCCCAGCACTGACTGTGTGTGTATAACAGGACTGAGTGTCCCAACACTGACTGTGTTTGTGGAACAGGACTGAGTGTCCGAACACTGACTGTGTGTGTATAACAGGATTGAGTTCCCAGCAATGACTGTGTTTGTGGAACAGGATTGATTGTCCCAACACTGACTGTATGTGTATAAAAGGACTGAGTGTCCCAACACTGACTGTGTGTGTGTAACAGGACTGAGGGTCCCAACACTGACTGTGTTTGTGGAACAGGACTGAGTGTCCCAACACTGACTGTTTGTGGAACAGGACTGAGGGTCCCAACACTGACTGTGTTTGTGGAACACGACTGAGTGTCCCAACACTGACTGTGTGTGTGTAACAGGACTGAGTGTCCCAACACTGACTATGTTTGTGTAACAGGACTGAGTGTCCCAACACTGACTATGTTTGTGTAACAGGACTGAGTGTCCCAACACTGACTGTGTTTGTGTAACAGGACTGAGTGTCCCAACACTGACTGTGTTTGTATAACAGTACTGAGTGTCCCAGCACTGACTGTGTTTGTGGAACAGAACTGAGTGTCCCTGCACTGACTGTGTTTGTGCAACAGGACTGAGTGTCCCAACACTGACTGTGTTTGTTTAACAGGACTGAGTGTCCCAACACTGACTATGTTTGTGTAACATGACTGAGTGTCCCAACACTGACTATGTTTGTGGAATAGGACGGAGTGTCGCTGCACTGACTGTGTTTGTGCAACAGGACTGAGTGTCCCAACACTGACTACGTTTGTGTAACAGGACTGAGTGTCCCAACACTGACTATGTTTGTGTAACAGGACTGAGTGTCCCAACACTGATTATGTTTGTGTAACAGGACTGAGTGTCCCAACACTGACTATGTTTGTGTAACAGGACTGAGTGTCCCAACACTGACTATGTTTGTGTAACAGGACTGAGTGTCCCTGCACTGACTGTGTGTGTATAACAGGACTGAGTGCCCCAGCACTGACTGTTTTTGTGGAATAGGACTGAGTGTCGCTGCACTGACTGTGTTTGTGTAACAGGACTGAGAGCCCCAGCACTGACTGTGTGTGTGTGTAACAGGACTGTGTATCCCTGCACTGACTGTGTATAACAGGACTGAGAGTCCCAACACTGACTGTGTTTGTGGAACAGGACTGAGTGTCCCAACACTGACTGTGTTTGTGTAACAGGACTGATTGTCCCAACACTGACTGTGTTTGTGTAACAGGACTGACTGTCCCAACACTGACTATGTTTGTGTAACAGGACTGAGTGTCCCAACACTGACTGTGTTTGCGTAACAGGACTGAGTGTCCCAACACTGACTGTGTTTGTATAACAGGACTGTGTGTCCCAGCACTGACTGTTTGTATAACAGGACTGTGTGTCCCAGCACTGACTGTGTTTGTGGAACAGGACTGAGTGTCCCTGCACTGACTGTGTTTGTGTAACAGGACTGAGTGTCCCAACACTGACTATGTTTGTGTAATAGGACTCAGTGTCCCAACACTGACTATGTTTGTGTTACAGGACTGAGTGTCCCAACACTGACTGTCTTTGTATAACAGGACTGAGAGCCCCAGCACTGACTGTGTGTGTATAACAGGACTGAGTATCCCAACACTGTCTGTGTTTGTGTAACAGGACTGAGTGCCCCAGCACTGACTGTGTTTGTGGAACAGGACTGAGTGTCCGAACACAGACTGTGTGTGTATAACAGGATTGAGTGTCCCAGCACTGACTGTGTTTGTGGAACAGGATTGAGTGTACCAACACTGACTGTGTTTGTGGAACAGGACTGAGTGCCCCAACACTGACTGTGTGTGTGTAACAGGACTGAGTGCCCCAACACTGACTGTGTTTGTGTAACAGGACTGAGTGTCGCTGCACTGACTGTGTATAACAGGACTGAGAGTCCCAACACTGCATGTGTTTGTGGAACAGGACTGAGTGTCCCAACACTGCCTGTGTTTGTGGAACAGGACTGAGTGTCCCAACACTGAATGTGTTTGTGCAACAGTTTTGAGTGTCCCAACACTGACTGTGTTTCTATAACAGGACTGAGTGTCCCAACACTGACTGTGTGTGTGTAACAGGACTGAGTGTCCATGCACTGACTGTGTATAACAGGAGTGAGAGTCCCAACACTGACTGTGTTTGTGGAACAGGACTGAATGTTCCAACACTGACTGTGTGTGTGTAACAGGACTGAGGGTCCCAACACTGACTGTGTTTGTGGAACAGGACTGAGTGTCCCAACACTGACTGTTTGTGGAACAGGACTGAGGGTCCCAACACTGACTGTGTTTGTGGAACAGGACTGAGTGTCCCAACACTGACTGTGTTTGTGTAACAGGACTGAGTGTCCCAACACTGACTATGTTTGTGTAACAGGACTGAGTGTCCCAACACTGACTATGTTTGTGTAACAGGACTGAGTGTCCCAACACTGACTATGTTTGTGTAACAGGACTGAGTGTCCCAACACTGACTGTGTTTGTATAACAGTACTGAGTGTCCCAACACTGACTGTGTTTGTGTAACAGGACTGAGTGTCCCAACACTGACTATGTTTGTGTAACAGGACTGAGTGTCCCAACACTGACTATATTTGTTTAACAGGACTGAGTGTCCCAACACTGACTATGTTTGTGTAACAGGACTGAGTGTCCCAACACTGACTATGTTTGTCTAACAGGACTGAGTGTCCCAACACTGACTATGTTTGTGTAACAGGACTGAGTGTCCCAACACTGACTGTGTTTGCGTAACAGGACTGAGTGTCCCAACACTGACTGTGTTTGTATAACAGTACTGAGTGTCCCAGCACTGACTGCGTTTGTGGAACAGGACTGAGTGTCCCTGCACTGACTGTGTTTGTGCAACAGGACTGAGTGTCCCAACACTGACTGTGTTTGTGTAACAGCACTGAGTGTCCCAACACTGACGACGTTTGTGTAACAGGACTGAGTGTCCCAACACTGACTATGTTTGTCTAACAGGACTGAGTGTCCCAACACTGACTATGTTTGTGTAACAGGACTGAGTGTCCCAACACTGACTATATTTGTGTAACAGGATTGAGTGTCCCAACACTGACTATGTTTGTGTAACAGCACTGAGTGTCCCTGCACTGACTGTGTGTGTATAACAGGACTGAGTGCCCCAACACTGACTGTGTTTGTGGAATAGGACTGAGTGTCGCTGCACTGACTGTGTTTGTGTAACAGGACTGAAAGCCCCAGCTCTGACTGTGTGTGTGTGTAACAGAACTGTGTGTCCCTACACTGACTGTGTATAACAGGACTGAGAGTCCCAACACTGACTGTGTTTGTGGAACAGGACTGAGTGTCCCAACACTGACTGTGTTTGTGCAACAGGACTGAGTGTCCCAACACTGACTGTGTTTGTGTAACAGGACTGACTGTCCCAACACTGACTATGTTTGTGTAACAGGACTGAGTGTCCCAACACTGACTATGTTTGTGTAACAGGACTGAGTGTCCCAACACTGACTGTGTTTGCGTAACAGGACTGAGTGTCCCAACACTGACTGTGTTTGTATAACAGGACTGTGTGTCCCAGCACTGACTGTGTTTGTGGAACAGGACTGAGTGTCCCTGCACTGACTGTGTTTGTGTAACAGGACTGAGTGTCCCAACACTGACTATGTTTGTGTAACAGGACTGAGAGCCCCAGCACTGACTGTGTGTGTATAACAGGACTGAGTGTCCCAACACTGACTGTGTTTGTGGAACAGGACTGAGTGTCCGAACACTGACTGTGTGTGTATAACAGGATTGAGTTCCCAGCAATGACTGTGTTTGTGGAACAGGATTGATTGTCCCAACACTGACTGTATGTGTATAAAAGGACTGAGTGTCCCAACACTGACTGTTTGTGTGTAACAGGACCTAGTGTCCCTGCACTGACTGTGTATAACAGGACGGAGAGTCCCAAAACTGACTGTGTTTGTGGAACAGGACTGAGTGTCCCAACACTGACTGTGTGTGTATAACAGGATAGAGTGTCCCAACACTGACTGTGCTTGTGTAACAGGACAGAGTGCCCCAGCACTGACTGTGTTTGTGGAACAGGACTGAGTGTCCGAACACTGACTGTGTGTGTATAACAGGATTGAGTGTCCCAGCACTGACTGTGTTTGTGGAACAGGATTGAGTGTCCCAACACTGACTGTGTGTGTATAAAAGGACTGAGTGTCCCAACACTGACTGTGTGTGTGTAACAGGACTGAGTGTCCCTGCACTGACTGTGCATAACAGGACTGAGAGTCCCAACACTGACTGTGTTTGTGGAACAGGACTGAGTGTCCCTGCACTGACTGTGTATAACAGGACTGAGTGTCCCAACACTGACTGTGTTTGTGGAACAGGACTGAGGGTCCCAACACTGACTGTGTTTGTGTAACAGGACTGAGTGTCCCAACACTGACTGTGTTTGTGTAACAGGACTGACTGTCCCAACACTGACTATGTTTGTGTAACAGGACTGCGTGTCCCAACACTGACTGTGTATGTGTAACACGACTGAGTGTCCCAACACTGACTGTGTTTGTGTAACAGGACTGACTGTCCCAACACTGACTATGTTTGTGTAACAGGACTGAGTGTCCCAACACTGAATGTGTGTGTGTAACAGGACTGAATGTCCCAACACTGACTGTGTTTGTGGAACAGGACTGAGTGTCCCAACACTGACTGTGTGTGTGTAAGAGGACTGAGTGTACAGCACTGACTGTCTTTGTATAACAGGACTGAGTGTCCCAGCACTGAATGTGTTTGTGGAACAGGACTGAGTGTCCCAACACTGACTGTGTTTGTGGAACAGGACTGAGAGCCCCAGCACTGACTGTGTGTGTATAACAGGACTGAGTGTCCCAACACTGTCTGTGTTTGTGTAACAGGACTGAGTGCCCCAGCACTGACTGTGTTTGTGGAACAGGACTGAGTGTCCGAACACAGACTGTGTGTGTATAATAGGATTGAGTGTCCCAGCACTGACTGTGTTTGTGGAACAGGATTGAGTGTACCAACACTGACTGTGTTTGTGGAACAGGACTGAGTGCCCCAACACTGACTGTGTGTGTGTAACAGGACTGAGTGCCCCAACACTGACTGTGTTTGTGTAACAGGACTGAGTGTCGCTGCACTGACTGTGTATAACAGGACTGAGAGTCCCAACACTGCATGTGTTTGTGGAACAGGACTGAGTGTCCCAACACTGCCTGTGTTTGTGGAACAGGACTGAGTGTCCCAACACTGAATGTGTTTGTGTAACAGTTTTGAGTGTCCCAACACTGACTGTGTTTCTATAACAGGACTGAGTGTCCCAACACTGACTGTGTGTGTGTAACAGGACTGAGTGTCCCTGCACTGACTGTGTATAACAGGAGTGAGAGTCCCAACACTGACTGTGTTTGTGGAACAGGACTGAATGTTCCAACACTGACTGTGTGTGTGTAACAGGACTGAGGGTCCCAACACTGACTGTGTTTGTGGAACAGGACTGAGTGTCCCAACACTGACTGTTTGTGGAACAGGACTGAGGGTCCCAACACTGACTGTGTTTGTGGAACAGGACTGAGTGTCCCAACACTGACTGTGTTTGTGGAACAGGACTGAGTGTCCCAACACTGACTGTGTTTGTGTAAAAGGACTGAGTGCCCCAACACTGACTGTGTGTGTGTAACAGGACTGAGTGTCCCAACACTGACTATGTTTGTGTAACAGGACTGAGTGTCCCAACACTGACTATGTTTGTGTAACAGGACTGAGTGTCCCAACACTGACTATGTTTGTGTAACAGGACTGAGTGTCCCAACACTGACTGTGTTTGTATAACAGTACTGAGTGTCCCAACACTGACTGTGTTTGTGTAACAGGACTGAGTGTCCCAACACTGACTATGTTTGTGTAACAGGACTGAGTGTCCCAACACTGACTATGTTTGTTTAACAGGACTGAGTGTCCCAACACTGACTATGTTTGTGTAACAGGACTGAGTGTCCCAACACTGACTATGTTTGTCTAACAGGACTGAGTGTCCCAACACTGACTATGTTTGTGTAACAGGACTGAGTGTCCCAACACTGACTGTGTTTGTGTAACAGGACTGAGTGTCCCAACACTGACTGTGTTTGTATAACAGTACTGAGTGTCCCAGCACTGACTGTGTTTGTGGAACAGGACTGAGTGTCCCTGCACTGACTGTGTTTGTGCAACAGGACTGAGTGTCCCAACACTGACTGTGTTTGTGTAACAGGACTGGGTGTCCCAACACTGACTATGTTTGTGTAACATGACTGAGTGTCCCAACACTGACTATGTTTGTGGAATAGGACGGAGTGTCGCTGCACTGACTGTGTTTGTGCAACAGGACTGAGTGTCCCAACACTGACTGTGTTTGTGTAACAGGACTGAGTGTCCCAACACTGACTACGTTTGTGTAACAGGACTGAGTGTCCCAACACTGACTATGTTTGTCTAACAGGACTGAGTGTCCCAACACTGACTATGTTTGTGTAACAGGACTGAGTGTCCCAACACTGACTATGTTTGTGTAACAGGACTGAGTGTCCCTGCACTGACTGTGTGTGTATAACAGGACTGAGTGCCCCAGCACTGACTGTGTTTGTGGAATAGGACTGAGTGTCGCTGCACTGACTGTGTTTGTGTAACAGGACTGAAAGCCCCAGCACTGACTGTGTGTGTGTGTAACAGGACTGTGTGTCCCTACACTGACTGTGTATAACAGGACTGAGAGTCCCCACACTGACTGTGTTTGTGGAACAGGACTGAGTGTCCCAACACTGACTGTGTTTGTGCAACAGGACTGAGTGTCCCAACACTGACTGTGTTTGTGTAACAGGACTGACTGTCCCAACACTGACTATGTTTGTGTAACAGGACTGAGTGTCCCAACACTGACTATGTTTGTGTAACAGGACTGAGTGTCCCAACACTGACTGTGTTTGCGTAACAGGACTGAGTGTCCCAACACTGACTGTGTTTGTATAACAGGACTGTGTGTCCCAGCACTGACTGTGTTTGTATAACAGGACTGTGTGTCCCAGCACTGACTGTGTTTGTGTAACAGGACTGAGTGTCCCAACACTGACTATGTTTGTGTAACAGGACTGAGAACCCCAGCACTGATTGTGTGTGTATAACAGGACTGAGTGTCCCAACACTGACTGTGTTTGTGGAACAGGACTGAGTGTCCGAACACTGACTGTGTGTGTATAACAGGATTGAGTTCCCAGCACTGACTGTGTTTGTGGAACAGGATTGATTGTCCCAACACTGACTGTATGTGTATAAAAGGACTGAGTGTCCCAACACTGACTGTGTGTGTGTAACAGGACCTAGTGTCCCTGCACTGACTGTGTATAACAGGACGGAGAGTCCCAAAACTGACTGTGTTTGTGGAACAGGACTGAGTGTCCCAACACTGACTGTGTGTGTATAACAGGACTGAGTGTCCCAACACTGACTGTGCTTGTGTAACAGGACAGAGTGCCCCAGCACTGACTGTGTTTGTGGAACAGGACTGAGTGTCCGAACACTGACTGTGTGTGTATAACAGGATTGAGTGTCCCAGCACTGACTGTGTTTGTGGAACAGGATTGAGTGTCCTAACACTGACTGTGTGTGTATAAAAGGACTGAGTGTCCCAACACTGACTGTGTGTGTGTAACAGGACTGAGTGTCCCTGCACTGACTGTGTATAACAGGACTGAGTGTCCCAACACTGACTGTGTTTGTGGAACAGGACTGAGGGTCCCAACACTGACTGTGTTTGTGTAACAGGACTGAGTGTCCCAACACTGACTGTGTTTGTGTAACAGGACTGACTGTCCCAACACTGACTATGTTTGTGTAACAGGACTGAGTGTCCCAACACTGACTGTGTGTGTGTAACAGGACTGAGAGTCCCAACACTGACTGTGTTTGTGTAACAGGACTGACTGTCCCAACACTGACTATGTTTGTGTAACAGGACTGAGTGTCCCAACACTGACTGTGTTTGCGTAACAGGACTGAGTGTCCCAACACTGACTGTGTTTGTATAACAGTACTGAGTGTCCCAGCACTGACTGTGTTTGTGGAACAGGACTGAGTGTCCCTGCACTGACTGTGTGTAACAGGACTGAGGGTCCCAACACTGACTGTGTTTGTGTAACAGGACTGAGAGTCCCAACACTGACTGTGTTTGTGGAACAGGACTGAGTGTCACAGCACGGACTGTGTGTGTGTAACAGGACTGAGTGTCCCAGCACTGACTGCAAGTGTGTCACTGGAATGAGTGCCCCAGAACTAACTGTGTGCATAACAGGACTGAGTGTCCCAGCACTGACTGTGTGTGTGGAACAGGACTGAGTGTCCCAGCAGTGACTGTGTGTGTATAACAGGACTGAGAGTCCCAACACTGAATGTATGTGTGTAACAGGAATAAGTGTCCCAGCAGTGACTGTGTGTGTATAACAGCACTGAGTGTCCCAGCACTGACTGTGTGTGTATAACAGGACTGAGTGTCCCTGCACTGACTGTGTGTGTGGAACAGGACTAAGTGTCACAGTAGTGACTGTGTGTGTATAACAGGACTGAGAGTCCCAACACTGAATGTGTGTGTGTAACAGGAATAAGTGTCCCAGCAGTGACTGTGTGTGTATAACAGCACTGAGTGTCCCAGCACTGACTGTGTGCATATCTGTAACAGCACTGAGTGTTCCAGCACAGACTGTGTGTGTATCTGTAACAGGTTGAGTGTTCCAGCACTGAATGTGTGCATATCTATAACAGGACTGAGTGTCCCAGCACTGAATGTGTGCATATCTATAACAGGACTGACTGTCCCAGCACTGAATGTGTGCATATCTGTAACAGGACTGAGTGTCCCAGCACTGAATGTTTGCATATCTGTAACAGGACAGAGTGTCCCAGCACTGAATGTGTGCATATCTGTAACAGGACTGAGCGTCCCACCACTGAATGTGTGCATATCTGTAACAGCATTGAGTGTCCCAGCACTGAATGTGTGCATATCTGTAACAGGACTGAGTGTCCAGGCACTGACTGTATGTATATCTGTAACAGGACTGAGTGTCCCAGCACAGACTGTGTGTGTCTGTAACAGGACTGAGTGTCCCAGCACTGACCGCTAGTGTCTCACAGGAATGAGTGCCCCAGAACTAACTGTGTGCATAACAGGACTGTGTGTCCCAGCATTTACTGTGTGTGTGTGTGTGTGTGTGTGTGTGTGTGTGTGTGTGTGTGTGTGTGTGTGTGTGTGTGTGTGTGTGTGTGTGTGTTTGTGTGTGTGTGACAGGGTTGAGTATCCCAACACTGACTGTGTGTGTGTAACAGGTCTAAGTGTCCCAGCACTGATGATGTTTTTGTAACAGGACTGAGTGTCCCAACACTGACTGTGTTTGTGGAACAGGATTGAGTATCACAACACTGACTGTGTTTGTGGAACAGGATTAAGTGTCTCAGCACTGACTGTGTTTGTGTAACAGGACTGAGGGTCCCAACACTGACTGTGTTTGTGGAACAGGACTGAGTGTCCCAACACTGACTGTGTTTGTGTAACAGGACTGAGTGTCCCAGCACTGACTGTGTGTGCATAACAGGACTGAATGTCCCAGCACTAACTGTGTTTGTGTAACGGTACTGAGAGTCCCAACACTGACTGTGTGTGTGTAACAGGACTGAGTGTCCCTGCACTGACTGTGTGTAACAGGACCGAGAGCCCCAGCACTGACAGTGTGTGTGTAACAGGACTGAGTGTCCCAACACTGACTGTGTTTGCGGAACAGGACTGAGCGTCCTAGCACTGACAGTGTGTGTGTAACAGGACTGAGTGTCCCAGCACTGACTGTGTTTGTGTTACAGGACTGAGTGTCCCAACACTGACTGTGTTTGTGGAACAGGACTGAGTGTCCCAACACTGACTGTGTTTGTGGAACAGGACTGAGTGGCCTTATACTGACTGTGTTTGTGGAACAGGACTGAGTGTCCCAACACTGACTGTGTTTGTGGAACAGGACTGAGTGTCCCAACACTGACTGTGTTTGTGGAACAGGTCTGAGTGTCCAAGCACTGACTGTGTTTGTGGAACAGGACTGAGTGTCCCAACACTGACTGTGTTTGTGGAACAGGACTGAGTGTCCCAACACTGACTGTGTTTGTGTAACAGGACTGAGTGTCCCAACACTGACTGTGTTTGTGGAACAGGACTGAGAGTCCCAACACTGACTGTGTGTGTGTAACAGGACTGAGTGTCCCAGCACTGACTGTGTGTTTTTAACAGGACTGAATGTCCCAGCACTGACTGTGTTTGTGTAACAGGACTGAGTGTCCCCGCACTGACTGTGTGTGTATAACAGGACTGAATTTCCCAGCACTGACTGTGTTTGTGGAACAGGACTGAGAGTCCCAACACTGACTGTGTGTGTGTAACAGGACTGAGTGTCCCAGCACTGACTGTGTTTCTGTAACAGTACTGAGTGACCCAGCACTGACTGTGTGTGTGTAACAGGACTGAGTGTCCCAGCACTGACTGTGTGTGTATAACAGGACTGAGTGTCCCTGCACTGACTGTTTGTAACAGGACCGAGAGCCCCAACACTGACTGTGTGTGTGTAACAGGACTGAGTGTCCCTGCACTGACTGTGTGTAACAGGACTGAGGGTCCCAACACTGACTGTGTTTGTGGAACAGGACTGAGAGTCCCAACACTTACTGTGTGTGTGTAACAGGACTGAGTGTCCCTGCACTGACTGTGTGTAACAGGACCGAGAGCCCCAGCATTGACAGTGTGTGTGTAACAGGACTGAGTGTCCCAACACTGACTGTGTTTGTGGAACAGGACTGAGCGTCCTAGCACTGACAGTGTGTGTTTAACAGGACTGAGTGTCCCAGCACTGACTGTGTTTGTGTAACAGGACTGAGTGTCCCAACACTGACTGTGTTTGTGGAACAGGACTGAGTGTCCCAACACTGACTGTGTTTGTGGAACAGGACTGAGTGTCCTTATACTGACTGTGTTTGTGGAACAGGACTGAGTGTCTCAACACTGACTGTGTTTGTGGAACAGGACTGAGTGTCCCAACACTGACTGTGTTTGTGGAACAGGACTGAGTGTCCAAGCACTGACTGTGTTTGTGGAACAGGACTGAGTGTCCCTGCACTGACTGTGTTTGTGTAACAGGACTGAGTGTCCCAACATTGGCTCTGTTTGTGCAACAGGACTGAGTGTCCCAGCACTGACTGTGTGTGTAACTGTTACAGGACTGTATATCCCAGCACTGACTGTGTGCGTGTTGCAGGACTCTGACCCAGCACTGACTGTGTGTGTGTGTGTGTGTGTGTGTGTGTGTGTGTGTGTGTGTGTGTGTGTGTTTGTGTGTGTGTGTGTGTGTGTGTGTGTGTGTGTGTGTATGTATATAAAAATCCAGAGTGTCCCAGCACTGACTGGGTGTGTATTTGTAACAGAACTGAGTGTCCCAGCACTGACTGTGTGTGTATTTGTAACAGGACTGAATGTCCCAGCACTGACTGGGTGTGTGAAACAGAACTGAGTGTCCCAGCACTGACTGGGTGTGTGAAACAGAACTGAGTGCCCCAGCACTGACTGTTTCTGTAACAAGACTGTGTCCCAGCACTGACTGTGTGTGTGTATAAAGGGACTGAGTGTCCCAGCACTGACGGTGTGTGTGTGTAAAGGGACTAAGTGTCCCAGCACTGACTGTGTGTGTGGAACAGCACTGAATATCCCAGCACTGACTGTGTGCGTGTTGCAGGACTCTGACCCAGCACTGACTGTGTGTGTAACAGGACTGAGTGTCCCAGCCCTGAATGTGTGTGTGTGTGTGTGTGTAACAGGATTGAGTGTCCCAGCACTGACTGTGTGTGTGTGTGTGTGTGTGTGTGTAACAGGATTGAGTGTCCCAGCACTGACTGTGTGTGTGTGTGTGTGTGTGTGTGTGTGTGTGTGTGTATCTGTAACAGGACTGAGTGTCCCAGCACTGACTGTATGTGTAACAGGACTGAGTGTCCCAGCACTGAATGTGTGCATATCTGTAAAAGGACTGAGTGTCCCAGCACTGAATGTGTGCATATCTGTAACAGGACTGAGTGTCCCAGCACTGACTGTATGTATATCTGTAACAGGACTGAGTGTCCCAGCACAGACTGTGTGTGTGTGTAACAGGATTGAGTGTTCCAGCATTTACTGTGTGTGTCTGTGTGAGTGTGTGTGTGTATGTAACAGGGTTGAGTGTCTCAGCATTGACTGCGAGTGTGTAACAGAACTAAGTGTCCTAGCACTGATTGTGTTTATGGACAGAAATAAGTGTCCCAGCACTGACGATGTTTGTGTAACAGGACTGAGTGTCCCAGCATTTACTCTGTGTGTCTGTGTGCGTATGTGTGTGTGTGTGTAACAGGACTGAGAGTCCCAACACTGACTGTGTTTGTGGAACAGGGCTGAGAGTCCCAACACTGACTGTGTTTGTGGAACAGGATTGAGTGTCCCAACACTGACTGTGTTTGTGGAACAGGACTGAGTGTCCCAGCACTGACTGTGTTTGTGTAACAGGACTGAGTGTCCCAGCACTGACTGTGTTTGTGGAACAGGACTGAGTGTCCCAACACTGTGTTTGTGTAACAGGACTGAGTGTCCCAGCACTGACTGTGTGTGTGTGTGTGTGTGTGTGTGTGTAACAGGATTGAGTGTCCCAGCGCTGACTGTGTGTGTGTGTGTGTGTGTGTGTGTGTGTGTGTGTGTATCTGTAACAGGATTGAGTGTCCCAACACTGACTGTGTTTGGGTAACAGGACTGAGTGTCCCAGCACTGACTGTGTTTGTGGAACAGGATTGAGTGTCCCAACACTGACTGTGTTTGTGGAACAGGACTGAGTGTCCCAGCACTGACTGTGTTTGTGGAACAGGACTGAGTGTCCCAGCACTGACTGTGTTTGTGGAACAGGATTGAGTGTCCCAACACTGACTGTGTTTGTGTAACAGGATTGAGTGTCCCAGCACTGACTGTGTGTGTGTGTGTGTGTGTGTGTGTATCTGTAACAGGATTGAGTGTCCCAGCACTGACTGTGTGTGTGTGTGTGTGTGTGTGTAACAGGATTGAGTGTCCCAGCACTGACTGTGTGTGTGTGTTTGTGTGTGTGTGTGTGTGTGTGTGTGTGTGTGTGTGTGTGTGTGTGTGTGTGTGTGTGTGTGTATATAAAAAGACAGAGTGTCCCAGCACTGACTGGGTGTGTGAAACAGAACTGAGTGTCCCAGCACTGACTGTTTCTGTAACAAGACTGTGTCACAGCACTGACGGTGTGTGAGTAACAGGACTGAGTGTCCCTGCACTGACTGTGTTTGTGTAAAAGGACTGAGTGTCCCAGCACTGACTGTGTCTGCATCTGTAACAGGAATGTGGTTGCCAGATCTAACTGTGTGTGTGTAACTGAACTGAGTGTCCCAGCACTGACCGTGTGTGAGGAACAGGACTAAGTGTCCAGCACTTACTGTGCGTGTAACTGTTACAGGACTGAATATCCCAGCACTGACTGTGTGTGTAACTGTTACAGGACTGAATATCCCAGCACTGACTGTGTGTGTAACTGTTACAGGACTGAATATCCCAGCACTGACTGTGTGCGTGTTGCAGGACTCTGACCCAGCACTGACTGTGTGTGTGTGTGTGTGTGTGTGTGTGTGTGTGTGTGTGTGTGTGTGTGTGTGTGTGTGTGTGTGTGTGTGTGTGTGTGTGTTTGTGTGTGTGTGTGTGTGTGTGTGTGTGTGTGTATGTATATAAAAATCCAAAGTGTCCCAGCACTGACTGGGTGTGTATTTGTAACAGAACTGAGTGTCCCAGCACTGACTGGGTGTGTATTTGTAACAGGACTGAATGTCCCAGCACTGACTGGGTGTGTGAAACAGAACTGAGTGTCCCAGCACTGACTGGGTGTGTGAAACAGAACTGAGTGCCCCAGCACTGACTGTTTCTGTAACAAGGCTGTGTCCCAGCACTGACTGTGTGTGTGTATAAAGGGACTGAGTGTCCCAGCACTGACGGTGTGTGTGTGTAAAGGGACTGAGTGTCCCAGCACTGACTGTGTGTGTGGAACAGCACTGAATATCCCAGCACTGACTGTGTGCGTGTTGCAGGACTCTGACCCAGCACTGACTGTGTGTGTAACAGGACTGAGTGTCCCAGCCCTGAATGTGTGCATATCTGTAACAGGACTGAGTGTCCCAGCACTGACTGTATGTGTAACAGGACTGAGTGTCCCAGCACTGAATGTGTGCATATCTGTAAAAGGACTGAGTGTCCCAGCACTGAATGTGTGCATATCTGTAACAGGACTGAGTGTCCCAGCACTGACTGTATGTATATCTGTAACAGGACTGAGTGTCCCAGCACAGACTGTGTGTGTGTGTAACAGGATTGAGTGTTCCAGCATTTACTGTGTGTGTCTGTGTGAGTGTGTGTGTGTATGTAACAGGGTTGAGTGTCTCAGCATTGACTGCGAGTGTGTAACAGAACTAAGTGTCCTAGCACTGATTGTGTTTATGGACAGGAATAAGTGTCCCAGCACTGACGATGTTTGTGTAACATGACTGAGTGTCCCAGCATTTACTCTGTGTGTCTGTGTGCGTATGTGTGTGTGTATGTAACAGGATTGAGTGTTCCAGCACTGACTGTGTGTGTGTAACAGGACTGAGTGTCCCAACACTGACTGTGTGTGCATCTGTAACAGGAATGTGGTTCCCAGAGCTAACTGTGTGTGTGTAACTGGACTGAGTGTCCAGCACTGTCCATGTGTGAGGAAGAGGACTAAGTGTCCCACCACTGACTGTGTGTGTATCTGTTACAGGACTGAATGTCCCAGCACTGACTGTGTGTGTGTTGCAGGACTCAGTGACCCAGCACTGACTGTGTGTGTAACAGGACTGATTGTCCCAGCACTGACTGTGTGTGTAACAGGACTGATTGTCCCAGCACTGACTGTGTGTGTAACAGGACTGATTGTCCCAGCACTGATCGTGTGTGTATCTGTAACTGGACTGATTGTCCCAGCACTGACTGTTTGTGTGAAACAGGATTGGGTGTCCCAGCATTGACTGTATTTGTGGAACAGGAATGAGTGTCCTAGCACTGACTGTATCTGTAATAGGAATATGGGTTATAGCACTGAGTGTGTTTGTGTAATGGGATTAAGTGTCCCTGCACTGACTGTGTGTGTCTAACGGGAATGAGTGTCTGAGCATTGATTGTGTGTGTGTGACAGTACTAAGTAGCCCAGCACTGAGTGTGTGTGTGTAACAGGACTGAGTGTCCTAGAACCGATTGTGTGTGAACAGGACTGAGTGTCCCAGCACTGACTGTGTGTGTATCTGTAACAGGAATGTGGTTCCCAGCACTAACTGTGTGTGTGTAACTAGACTGAGTGTCCCAGCACTGACTGTGTGTGTGTGTGTGTGTGTGTGTAACAGGATTGAGTGTCCCAGCACTGACTGTGTGTGTGTGTGTGTGTGTGTATCTGTAACAGGATTGAGTGTCCCAGCACTGACTGTGTTTGTGGAACAGGATTGAGTGTCCCAACACTGACTGTGTTTGTGGAACAGGACTGAGTGTCCCAGCACTGACTGTGTTTGTGGAACAGGACTGAGTGTCCCAGCACTGACTGTGTTTGTGGAACAGGATTGAGTGTCCCAACACTGACTGTGTTTGTGTAACAGGATTGAGTGTCCCAGCACTGACTGTGTGTGTGTGTGTGTGTGTGTGTGTATCTGTAACAGGATTGAGTGTCCCAGCACTGACTGTGTGTGTGTGTGTTACAGGATTGAGTGTCCCAGCACTGACTGTGTGTGTGTGTTTGTGTGTGTGTGTGTGTGTGTGTGTGTGTGTGTGTGTGTGTGTGTGTGTATGTAACAGGACTGAGTGTCCCAGCACTGACCGCAAGTGTGTCACAGGAATGAGTGCCCCAGAACTAACTGTGTGCATAACAGGACTGAGTGTCCCAGCAATGACTGCTTGTTTCTGTGTGTGTGTGTGTGTGTGTGTGTGTGTGTGTGTGTGTGTGTGTGTGTGTGTGTGTGTGTGTGTGTGTGTGTGTGTGTGTGTGTATAAAAAGACAGAATGTCCCAGCACCGACTGGGTGTGTGAAACAGAACTGAGTGTCCCAGCACTGACTGTTTCTGTAACAAGACTGTGTCCCTGCACTGACTGTGTTTGTGTAAAAGGACTGAGTGTCCCAGCACTGACTGTGTCTGCATCTGTACCAGGAATGTGGTTGCCAGATCTAACTGTGTGTGTAACTGAACTGAGTGTCCCAGCACTGACCGTGTGTGAGGAACAGGACTAAGTGTCCAGCACTGACTGTGTGTGTAACTGTTACAGGACTGAATATCCCAGCACTGACTGTGTGTGTAACTGTTACAGGACTGAATATCCCAGCACTGACTGTGTGTGTAACTGTTACAGGACTGAATATCCCAGCACTGACTGTGTGCGTGTTGCAGGACTCTGACCCAGCACTGACTGTGTTTGTGTGTGTGTGTGTGTGTGTGTGTGTGTGTGTGTGTGTGTGTGTGTGTATGCGTGTGTGTGTGTGTGTGTGTTTGTGTGTGTGTGTGTGTGTGTGTGTGTGTGTGTGTATGTATATAAAAAGCCAGAGTGTCCCAGCACTGACAGGGTGTGTATTTGTAACAGAACTGAGTGTCCCAGCACTGACTGTGTGTGTATTTGTAACAGGACTGAATGTCCCAGCACTGACTGGGTGTGTGAAACAGAACTGAGTGTCCCAGCACTGACTGGGTGTGTGAAACAGAACTGAGTGCCCCAGCACTGACTGTTTCTGTAACAAGACTGTGTCCCAGCACTGACTGTGTGTGTGTATAAAGGGACTGAGTGTCCCAGCACTGACGGTGTGTGTGTGTAAAGGGACTGAGTGTCCCAGCACTGACTGTGTGTGTGGAACAGCACTGAATATCCCAGCACTGACTGTGTGCGTGTTGCAGGACTCTGACCCAGCACTGACTGTGTCAGTAACAGGACTGAGTGTCCCAGCCCTGAATGTGTGCATATCTGTAACAGGACTGAGTGTCCCAGCACTGACTGTATGTGTAACAGGACTGAGTGTCCCAGCACTGAATGTGTGCATATCTGTAAAAGGACTGAGTGTCCCAGCACTGAATGTGTGCATATCTGTAACAGGACTGAGTGTCCCAGCACTGACTGTATGTATATCTGTAACAGGACTGAGTGTCCCAGCACAGACTGTGTGTGTGTGTAACAGGATTGAGTGTTCCAGCATTTACTGTGTGTGTCTGTGTGAGTGTGTGTGTGTATGTAACAGGGTTGAGTGTCTCAGCATTGACTGCGAGTGTGTAACAGAACTAAGTGTCCTAGCACTGATTGTGTTTATGGACAGGAATAAGTGTCCCAGCACTGACGATGTTTGTGTAACAGGACTGAGTGTCCCAGCATTTACTCTGTGTGTCTGTGTGCGTATGTGTGTGTGTATGTAACAGGATTGAGTGTTCCAGCACTGACTGTGTGTGTGTAACAGGACTGAGTGTCCCAACACTGACTGTGTGTGCATCTGTAACAGGAATGTGGTTCCCAGAGCTAACTGTGTGTGTGTAACTGGACTGAGTGTCCAGCACTGTCCATGTGTGAGGAAGAGGACTAAGTGTCCCACCACTGACTGTGTGTGTATCTGTTACAGGACTGAATGTCCCAGCACTGACTGTGTGTGTATCTGTTACAGGACTGAATGTCCCAGCACTGACTGTGTGTGTGTTGCAGGACTCAGTGACCCAGCACTGACTGTGTGTGTTAACAGGACTGATTGTCCCAGCACTGACTGTGTGTGTAACAGGACTGATTGTCCCAGCACTGACTGTGTGTGTAACAGGACTGATTGTCCCAGCACTGATCGTGTGTGTATCTGTAACTGGACTGATTGTCCCAGCACTGACTGTTTGTGTGGAACAGGATTGGGTGTCCCAGCATTAACTGTATTTGTGGAACAGGAATGAGTGTCCTAGCACTGACTGTATCTGTAATAGGAATATGGGTTATAGCACTGAGTATGTGTGTGTAATGGGATTAAGTGTCCCTGCACTGACTGTGTGTGTCTAACAGGAATGAGTGTCTGAGCATTGATTGTGTGTGTGTGTGACAGTACTAAGTAGCCCAGCACTGAGTGTGTGTGTGTAACAGGACTGAGTGTCCTAGAACCGATTGTGTGTGAACAGGACTGAGTGCCCCAGCACTGACTGTGTGTGTATCTGTAACAGGAATGTGGTTCCCAGCACTAACTGTGTGTGTGTAACTAGACTGAGTGTCCCAGCACTGACCGTGTGTGACTAACTGGACTGAGTGTCCCAGCACTGACCGTGTGTGACTAACAGGACTGAATGTCCCAGAACTGACTGTTTGTGTATCTGTAACAGGACTGATTGTCCCAGTCCTGACTGCGTGTGTGTAAGAGAACTGAGTGCCCCAGCACTGACACTGTGTGAGTGTCCCAGTCCTGACTGCGTTTGTATCAGTAACAGGACTGATTGTCCCTGCACTAACTGTGTGTGTAAAAGGACTTCATTTCCCAGCACTGAGTGTGTGTCTTACAGGACTGAGTGTCCCAACACTGACTGTGTGTGCATCTGTAACAGGACTGAGTATCCCAGCACTGACTGTTTCTGTAACAAGACTGTGTCCCCTCACTGACAATGTGTGTCTGTCAGGACTGAGTGTCCCAGCGCTGACTCTTTGTGTGTTGCAGGACTCAATATCCCAGCACTGACTGTGTGTGAGTAACAGGACTGAGTGTCCCATCACTGACTGTGTATATGTGTAACAGGACTGAGTGTCCCAGCACTGACAGGTGTGTGTAACGGGAATGAGTGTCCCAGCACCAACTCTGTCTGTGTGACAGGATTGGGTGTCCCAACACTGTGTTTGTGTAACAGGACTGAGTTTCCTAGCACTGACTGTGTTTGTATAGGAGGAATGAGCGTCCCAGAACTCACTGTCTGTGAATAACAGGGCTAAGTGTCCCAGCACTGACTGTATGTGTGAAACAGGACTGAATGTCCCAGCACCAACTGCATGTGTCAAACAGGACTGAATGTCCCTGCACAGACCGTGTGTGTATAACAGAACACAGTGTCCCAGCACTGACTGTGTGTGTATAACAGGACACAGTGTCCCAGCACTGACTCTGTCTGCAACAGGGTTGAGTGTCCCAGCACTGACTGTATGTGTGTAACAGGACTGAGTGGCCCGGCCCTGACTCTGTCTGTATCTGTAACAGGAATGAGGGTCCCAGCCGTGATTGTGTATGCGTAACAGGACTAAGTGTCCCAGCACTGACTGCGTGTGTATCTGTAACAGGACTGATTGTCCCAGCACTGACTGTGTGTGTATCTGTAACAGGACTGATTGTCCCAGCACTGACTGTGTGTGTATCTGTAACAGGACTGATTGTCCCAGCACTGACTGTGTGTGTATCAGTCACAAGACCGAGAGTCCCAGCACTGACTGTGTGTGTATCAGTCACAGGACCGAGAGTCCCAGCACTGACTGAGTGTGTATCAGTCACAGGACCGAGAGTCCCAGCACTGACTGTGTGTGTATCAGTCACAGGACCGAGAGTCCCAGCACTGACTGTTTGTGAGTAACAGGACTGAGTGTCCCAGCATTGACTGTGTGTGTATCTGTTTCAAGACTGATTGTCCCAGCACTGACTGTGTGTGTATCTGTAACATGACTGATTGTCCCAGCACTGCTGTGTTTTATCTGTAACAGGACTGATTGTCCCAGCACTGCCTGTGTATGTCTAACAGGACTGAGTGTCGCAACATGGACTGTGTGTGTCTAACAGGGCTGAGTGTCCCAGCACTGACTGTGTGTGTCTAACAGGGCTGAGTGTCCCAGCACTGACTGTGTGTGTCTAACAGGGCTGAGTGTCCCAGCACTGAAAATGTGTGTGTGTAACAGGGCTGAGTGTCCCAGCACTGACTGTGTATCTGTAACAGGACTGATTGTCCCAGCACTGATTGTGTGTGTATCTGTAACAGGACTGAGTGTCCCAGCACTGACTGTTTGTGTATCTGTAACGGGAATGAGTGTCCCAGCACTGACTGTGTGTGTGTAACAGGGCTGAGTGTCCCAGCACTGACCATGTGTGAGTAACAGGACTGAGTGTCCCAGCACTGACTGAGTGTGTATCTGTAACAGGACTAATTATCCCAGCACTGACTGTGTGTGTATCTGTAACAGGACTGAGTATCCCAGCACTGACTGTGTGTGTGTAACAGGACTGAGTGTCCCATCACTGACTCTGTATCTGTAACAGGAATGTTGGTCCCAGCAATGACTATGCATGTGTAACAGGGCTGAGTGTCCCAGCACTGACTGTGTGTGTATCTGTAACAGGACGGATTGTCCCAGCCTTGACTGTGTGTGTATCTGTAACAGGACTGATTGTCCCAGCACTGACTGTGTGTGTATCTGTAAGAATACTAATTGTCCCAGCACTGCTGTGTGTGTATCTGTAACAGGACTGATTGTCCAAGCACCGACTACATGTGTGATACAGGACTGAATGTCCCAGCATCGACTTTATGTGTGAAACAGGACTGAATGGTCCAGTACCGACTGTGAGTGATAACAGGGCTAAGTATCCCAGCACTGACTGTGTGTGCACCTGTACCAGGACTGGGTGTCCTAGTACTGAAAATGTGTGTGTGTAACAGGACTGTATGTCCCAGCACTGACTGAGTGTGTATCTGTAACAGGACTGATTGTCCCAGCACTGATTGTGTGTGTATCTGTAACAGGACTGATTGTCCTAGCACTGTTGTGTGTGTATCTATAACAGGACTGATTGTCCCAGCACTGACTGTGTGTGTATCTGTAACAGGACTGATTGTCCCAGCACTGACTGTGTGTGTAGGTGTAACAGGACTGATTGTCCCAGCACTGACTGTGTGTATATCTGAAACAGGAGTGATTGTCCCAGCACTGTCTGTGTGTGTATGTGTAACAGGACTGAATGTCCCAGCACTGATAGTGTGTTTGTAATGGGACCGAGTGTCCCAGCACCGACTCTGTGTGTGTAACAGGATTGAGTTCCCAGCACCTACTGTGTATGTGTTGCTGGACTGAGTGTCCTAGCACTGACTGTGCATGTGTAATGGAATTGAGTGTCCCAGCGCCAAATGTGTGTGAGTAATGGGACTGAGTGTTCCAGCACTGACTGTATGTATGAAAAGGGACTGGGTGTCCCAGCACTGATTGTGCGTGTGCAAAACAGGACTGAGTGTCCCATCACTGATGGTAGGTGTGTAACAGGATTCAGAGTCCCAGCACCGACTGTGTGTTTGTAACAAGACTGAGTAACGCAGCCCCAACTGTGTGTCTAACAGATCTGAATGTCCCAGCACTGACTGTGGGTGTGTAACACGACTGAGAGTCCCAGCACTGATGGTGTGTGTGTAACAGGCCTAAGTGTCCGAGCACCGCCTGTATGTGTGAAACAAGACAGATTGTCCCAGCATTGACTTTGCGTGATTAACAGGACTGAGCTTCCCAGCACTGACTGTGTGTGTTTAATAGGACTGATTGTCCCAGCACTGACTGTGTGTGTATCCGTAACAGGACTGATTGTCCCAGCACTGACTGTGTCTGACTGACAGGACTGAACGTCCCAGCACTGACTCTATGTGTGTGTGTGTGTGTGTGTGTGTGTGTGGTGTGTGGTGTGTGTGTAACAGGACTGAGTGTCCCAATGCTGACTGTGTGTGTGTGTGCAACATGAATGAATGTCCCAGAAGTAGTTGTGTGTGTATAACAGGAATGAGTATAACGGCACTGACCATGTGTGTGTAACAGGAATGATTGTACCAGCACTGACTGTGTGTATGTAACAGGACTGAGTGTCCCATCACTGACTCTGTCTGTATCTGTAACAGGAATGTTGGTCCCAGCACTGACTATGTATGTGTAACAGGGCTGAGTGTCCCAGCACTGACCATGTGTGAGTAACAGGACTGAGTGTCCCAGCCCTGACTGTGTGTGTATCTGTAACAGGACTAATTGTCCCAGCACTGACTGTGTGTGTGTAACAGGACTGAGTGTCCCATCACTGACTCTGTCTGTATCTGTAACAGGAATGTTGGTCCCAGCACTGACTATGTATGTGTAACAGGGCTGAGTGTCCCAGCACTGACCATGTGTGAGTAACAGGACTGAGTGTCCCAGCACTGACCATGTGTGAGTAACAGGACTGAGTGTCCCAGCACTGACTGTGTGTGTATCTGTAACAGAACTAATTGTCCCAGCACTGACTGTGTGTGTATCTGTCACAGGACTGATTGTCCAAGCACCGACTACATGTGTGATACAGGACTGAATGTCCCAGCACCGACTTTATGTGTGAAACAAGACTGAATGGTCCAGTACCGACTGTGAGTGATAACAGGGCTGAGTGTCTCAGCACTGACTGTGTGTGCATCTGAACCAGGACTGGGTGTCCCAGTACTGAAAATGTGTGTGTGTAACAGGACTGTGTGTCCCAGCACTGACTGAGTGTGTATCTGTAACAGGACTGATTGTCCCAGCACTGATTGTGTGTGTATCTGTAACAGGACTGATTGTCCTGGCACTGTTGTGTGTGTATCTGTAACAGGACTGATTGTCCTAGCACTGTTGTGTGTGTATCTGTAACAGGACTGAATGTCCCAGCACTGACTGTGTGTGTATCTGTAACAGGACTGATTGTCCCAACACTGACAGTGTGTTTGTAAGGGACCGAGTGTCCCAGCACCGACTCTGTGTGTGTAACAGGATTGAGTTCCCAGCACCTACTGTGTATGTGTTGCTGGACTGAGTGTCCTAGCACTGACTGTGCATGTGTAATGGAATTGAGTGTCCCAGCGCCAAATGTGTGTGAGTAATGGGTCTGAGTGTCCCAGCACTGACTGTGTGTGTATCTGTAACAGGACTGAGTGTTCCAGCACTGACTGTATGTATGAAAAGGGACTGGGTGTCCCAGCACTGATTGTGCGTGTGCAAAACAGGACTGAGTGTCCCATCACTGATGGTAGGTGTGTAACAGGATTCAGAGTCCCAGCACCGACTGTGTGTTTGTAACAAGACTGAGTAACGCAGCCCCAACTGTGTGTCTAACAGATCTGAATGTCCCAGCACTGACTGTGGGTGTGTAACACGACTGAGAGTCCCAGCACTGATGGTGTGTGTGTAACAGGCCTAAGTGTCCGAGCACCGCCTGTATGTGTGAAACAAGACAGATTGTCCCAGCATTGACTTTGCGTGATTAACAGGACTGAGCTTCCCAGCACTGACTGTGTGTGTTTAATAGGACTGATTGTCCCAGCACTGACTGTGTGTGTATCCGTAATAGGACTGATTGTCCCAGCACTGACTGTGTCTGACTGACAGGACTGAACGTCCCAGCACTGACTCTATGTGTGTGTGTGTGTGTGTGTGTGTGTGTGTGGTGTGTGGTGTGTGTGTAACAGGACTGAGTGTCCCAATGCTGACTGTGTGTGTGTGTGCAACATGAATGAATGTCCCAGAAGTAGTTGTGTGTGTATAACAGGAATGAGTATAACGGCACTGACCGTGTGTGTGTAACAGGAATGATTGTACCAGCACTGACTGTGTGTGTGTAACAGGACTGAGTGTCCCATCACTGACTCTGTCTGTATCTGTAACAGGAATGTTGGTCCCAGCACTGACTATGTATGTGTAACAGGGCTGAGTGTCCCAGCACTGACCATGTATGTGTAACAGGGCTGAGTGTCCCAGCACTGACTATGTATGTGTAACAGGGCTGAGTGTCCCAGCACTGACCATGTATGTGTAACAGGGCTGAGTGTCCCAGCCCTGACTGTGTGTGTATCTGTAACAGGACTAATTGTCCCAGCACTGACTGTGTGTGTATCTGTAACAGGAATGATTGTACCAGCACTGACTGTGTGTGTGTAACAGGACTGAGTGTCCCATCACTGACTCTGTCTGCATCTGTAACAGGAATGTTGGTCCCAGCACTGACTATGTATGTGTAACAGGGCTGAGTGTCCCAGCACTGACCACGTGTGAGTAACAGGACTGAGTGTCCCAGCACTGACTATGTGTGTATCTGTAACAGGACCGATTGTCCCAGCCCTGACTGTGTGTGTATCTGTAAGAGGACCGATTGTCCCAGCCCTGACTGTGTGTGTATCTGTAAGAAGACTAATTGTCCCAGCACCGACTATGTATGTATCTGTAACAGAACTAATTGTCCCAGCACTGACTGTGTATGTACCTGTCACAGGACTGATTGTCCAAGCACCGACTACATGTGTGATACAGGACTGAATGTCCCAGCACCGACTTTATGTGTGAAACAAGACTGAATGGTCCAGTACCAACTGTGAGTGATAACAGGGCTGAGTGTCTCAGTACTGACTGTGTGTGCATCTGAACCAGGACTGGGTGTCCCAGTACTGAAAATGTGTGTGTGTAACAGGACTGTGTGTCCCAGCACTGACTGAGTGTGTATCTGTAACAGGACTGATTGTCCCAGCACTGATTGTGTGTGTATCTGTAACAGGACTGATTGTCCTAGCACTGTTGTGTGTGTATCTGTAACAGGACTGATTGTCCTAGCACTGTTGTGTGTGTATCTGTAACAGGACTGAATGTCCCAGCACTGACTGTGTGTGTATCTGTAACAGGACCGAGTGTCCCAGCACCGACTCTGTGTGTGTAACAGGATTGAGTTCCCAGCACTTACTGTGTTTGTGTTGCTGGACTGAGTGTCCTAGCACTGACTGTGCATGTGTAATGGAATTGAGTGTCCCAGCACCGATTGTGTGTGAGTAATGGGACTGAGTGTCCTAACACTGACTGTGTGTGTATCTGTAACAGTCCTGAGTGTCCCAGCACTGACTGTATGTATGAAAAAGGACTGGGTGTCCCAGCACTGATTGTGCATGTGTAAAACAGATCTGAATGTCCCAGCACTGACTGTGGGTGTGTAACAGGCCTAAGTGTCCCAGCACCGACTGTATGTGTGAAACAAGACAGATTGTCCCAGCATATTGACCGTGCGTGATTAACAGGACTGAGCTTCCCAGCACTGTCTGTGTGTGTTTAATAGGACTGAGTGTCCCAGCACTGACTGTGTGTGTATCCGTAACAGGACTGAGTGTCCAAGTACTGACTGTGTCTGACTAGCAGGACTGAATGTCCCAGCACTGACTCTGTGTGTGTGTGTGTGTGTGTGTGTGTGTGTGTGTGTGTGTGTGTGTGTGTGTGTGTGTGTGTGTGTAACAGGACTGAGTGTCCCAAAGCTGACTGTGTGTGTGTGTGTGTGTGTGTGTGTGTGTGTGTGGTGTGTGGTGTGTGTGTAACAGGACTGAGTGTCCCAATGCTGACTGTGTGTGTGTGCAACATGAATGAATGTCCCAGAAGTAGCTGTGTGTATATAACAGGAATGAGTATCCCGGCACTAACCGTGTGTGTAACTGGGATGAGTGTTCCAGCACAGACCGTGTGTATAACGGTACTGATTATCCCAGCATTGATTGTGTGTCTATAACAGGACTGAATGCCCAGTCACTATGTGTGTGCGTGTAACAGGAATGAGTATCCCAGCACTGACTGTGTTTGTGTAACAGGAATGAACATCCCAGAACTAACCATGCATGCATAAAATGACCAAGAGTCCCAGCACCGACTGTGTGTGTGTAACAGGACTGAGTGTCCCAGCACCGACTATATGTGTGAAACAGGACTGAATATCCCAGCACCGACTGTGTGTGTGAAACAGGACTGAATGTCCCAGCACCGACTGTGTGTGTGAAACAGGACTGAATGTCCCAGCACCGACTGTGTGTGTAAAACAGGACTGAATGTCCCAGCACCGACTGTGTGTGTGAAACAGGACTGAATGTCCCACACCGACTGTATGTGTGAAACAGGACTGAATGTCCCAGCACTGACTTTGTGTGTGAAACAGGACTGAATGTCCCAGCACTGACTTTGTGTGTAACAGGACTGAATGTCCCAGCACTATCAATGTGTGTTTAACGGGGCTGAGTGTCCCTTCACTGACTTTAGGTGTGTAACAGGACTAAGTGTCCCAGCACTGACTGTGTGTGTATCTATAACAGGACTGAGTGTCCCAGCACCGACTGCATGTGTGTAACATGTCTGAGTGTCCCAGTACTGACAGTGTGTGTTTAATGGGGCTGAGTGTCCCAGCACTGACAATATGTGTGTAACAGGACTGAGTGTCCCAGCACTGACTGTGTATGTGTAACAGGACTGAGTGTCCCAGCACTGACAGTGTGTGTTTAATGGGGCTGAGTGTCCCAGCACTAACTGTGTATGTGTAACAGGACTGAGTGTCCCAGCACTGACTGTGTGTATATCTGTAACAGGACTGAGTGTCCGAACACTCACTGTGTGTGTGTAATGGGACTGAGTGTCCCTTCACTGACTTTAGGTGTGTAACAGGACTGAGTGTCTCCGCACTGACCATGTGAGTGTAACAGGACTGAGAGTCCCAGCACCGACTGTATGTGTGAAACAGGACTGAGTGTCCCAGCACCGACTGTATGTGTGAAACCAGACTGAATATCCCAGCACTGACTGCATGTGTGAAACTGGACTGAGTATCAAAGCACTGATTGTATGTGTGAAACAGGACTGAGTATCCCAGCACCGTGGACGTGTGAAACAGGACTGAGAGTCCCAGCACCGACTGTATGTGTGAAACAGGACTGTGTGTCCCAGCACCGACTGTATGTGTGAAACAGGACTGAGAGCCCCAGCGCTGACTGTATGTGTGAAACAGGACTGAGTGTCCCAGCACTGACTGTATATGTGAACCAGGACTGAGTGTCCTAGCACCGACTATGTGTGAAACAGGACTGAGTGTCCCAGCACCGACTGTATATGTGAAACAGGACTGCGTGTCCCTGCACCGACTGCATGTGTGAAACCGGACTGAGTGTCCCAGCACCGACTGTATGTGTGAAACAGTACTGAGTGTCCCAGCACCGACTGTATGTGTGAAACCGGACTGAGTGTCCCTGCACCGACTGTGTGTGTGAAACCAGACTGAGTGTCCCTGCACCGACTGCATGTGCGAAACCAGACTGTGTCCCAGCACCGACTGTATGTGTGAAACAGGACTGAGTGTCCCAGCATGGACTGTATGTGTGAAACTGGACTGAGTGTCCCTGCACTGACTCTATGTGTGAAACAGGACTGAGTGTCCCTGCACTGACCGCATGTGTGAAACCAGACTGAGTGTCCCAGCACCGACTGTATGTGTGAAACTGGACAGAGTGTCCCTGCACTGACTCTATGTGTGAAACCGGACTGTGTGTCCCAGCACCGACTGTATGTGTGAAACCGGACTGTGTGTCCCAGCACCGACTGTATGTCTGAAACCGGACTGTGTGTCCCAGCACCGACTTTATGTGTGAAACCGGACTGTGTGTCCCAGCACCGACTGTATGTGTGAAACCGGACTGAGTGTCCCTGCACTGACTGTGCTTAATGGATGTGATGTGGGACTTTCCGCCAGCTGGAGGGCTGGCAAGAGCCCTGTCTCGCCCCATTTAAAAATGGCCTACCGTTGTTCACTTAAGTGCCTAATTCATTGGGTCTTCACCTGCTTCAAGGACCTGGTGGGGTTGGGGGGAACTCACATCCCACCTGCCGGGAGCTGCTGGCCAACTGGAGTCCAGCAGTCGTGCTTTGCTTGGCAGCGCCAAGAGGAAGACGGTGGCTGCTACTGGTACAACACCCACCCGAGGCCCAACTTCACCATGGATCCATGCACAGCTAATTTATGGCTGGAAGGTGAGCGTAGAGTGTGGGTGCTGTGGGGGGAATTGGGGGGCTGGGGTGCAGGGTTGGGGGTTATCGCAACGGAGGGGGATCGGCAGCTGGTCACGGTGTGGCTCTCAGCAGCTACCACTTCCCAGAGCCAGGGCGCCCAAAGTGAGCGCTTCAGAACGAAGGGGCCCCCTCAAAGCCCCCAAGCAGCCCTGATAGGGTTTGCTGTTCGGGCCTCAATTAACAGCCTCAATTGGCAATGGGGTGGGAAGGCTGTCCACTGGCCTCCCGGCATGGACATAATCAGAGTGAAGGTGGGAAGGTAGTGGGGTCGTCACCCGCCTCCTTTCCTCCTGATTAAATGCTCCTCCACCCAAACCCACCACAGGAGAGGGCATTAAATTTCCACCTATATGTGTAACAGGACTAAGTGTCCCAGCACCAACTGTAATTCAACATTAAGATCAATCTGACTGTATATGTAATCCTAGTCCCTTGAATTCTCCATACAAAACATGCACAATCTTGTTCTTATATACGAACATATGGATTAGGGGCAGGATTCAGCCATTCGGCCCCTCAAGTTTACTCCGCCATTTGATAAGATCATGGCTGATCGAACTGTGGCTTCAACTCTCCTTTCCTATCTATCCCTGTACCCTTCGACTCTCTCGTCAATCAAGAATCTAACTAAGCTTTAAAAGTATTCAATGACCCAGTCTCCCATGCTCTCTGGGGAACAGAATTTCACACACTAACGACCCTCTGAGAGAAAACAATTCTTTTCATCTCTGTCTTAATTTTTTTATTTTTAAACTGTGCCCTCAAGTTCTCATCTCTCCCACAAGGGGAAACATCCTTTCAGCCTCCACCTTGTCAAGCCCCCTCAGGATCTTATGTTTCAGTAAGATCATCTCTCATTCTTCTAAACTCCAATGGATACAGGCCCAACCTATCTAACCTTTCTTCATAAGTTAATTCTCTCATCCCAGGAATCAGTCGAGTGAACCTTCTCTGAACTGCTTCTAATGCAATTGTATCCTTTCTTAATTAAGGAGATCAAAACTGTACTCAAGATGTGGGCTACAATCGTAGCAAAACATCTCCCTACTTTTATACTCGATTCCCCTGGCAATAAACTCCAACATCCCATTTGCCTTCCTAATCACGTGCTGTACCTGCATACTAACTTTTTGTGATTCATGTACCAGGACACCCAGATCCCTCTGTACTGCAGAGTTCTATAATCTCTCCCCATTTAAATAATTTGCTATTTTTTATTTTCTATTCTTCCTGCCAGAGTGGACAAGTTCACATTTTCTCACATTATACCCCATCTGCCAAATTTTTGTCTGCTCACTTAACCTATCAATATGCAGACTCCTTATGTCCTCTTCACAACCTACTTTCCTACCTAGCTTTGTGTCATCAGCAAATTTAGCAACCATACATTCAGCCCCTTCATCCAAGTCATTGATATAGATTGTAAATAGTTGAGTCTCCTGCACTGATCCCTGTGACAGTCCACTAGTTACAGCTTGCCAAGCTGAAAATAACCCATTTATGCCTACTCACTCTTTCCTGTTAGCTAACCAATCCCCTATCCATGCTAATATGTTACCCCCTACACCATGAGCACTTATTTTGCTGGATCAATTTAATTGGATCACTTTTGTTCAACTCTATTTATGATATTCAAAATTTTGACTAGGTCATTCAAACTTTCCAAGGAAAGCAAGTGTATTTTTTTCAAGTTCCCCTTGTAGCTTAAATTCCTGATCGTTGGAATCATCTTCATTGTTTGTCTCTGACCCTTGTGGTAACAACAATATCCTTTCTATGTACTAGTAGCTGGTGTTAAACACAATATTTCAGAGGGGTTCCAACTTAATATCTTAGAAGGCATTCTCTCAGTCACACCATGACTAACTGCTAAGAAGGATGTGCAAAGGGGTTATTGGGCTTGGAAACAAGCTTGCATGGGTGGAGTTGTTAATAGTTTGTTATCGAATGTTATAGGGAGGCTTTTGAGCAGAGCTGAAGCAATCCAAACAAACAACCAACAACTTACATTTATATAGTGCCTTTCAAGTAATAAAACATCCCAAGGTGCTTCAGAGAAGCGTCATCAAACAAAATTTGGCACTGCTTATTTTATTTAATGTGTGCATCATCGCAGAGCTAAGCAACAGCCTTGTCAGTGGCTGGATGGAGCTCATTAACCCTGCCTTCAAGTTTAGCCCACAGATACACCTCAACATGTCATTGTTTGGACTGCACCACAGCTGCAGCCTGGATGGTCTTGCCGACCCCACTGAAGTTGGGTGGCTGAGCAGAGGCCTTGGTCAGTCTGGAACCGGTTTAAAAGGGCCCACTGTTGCCATGGGAGATCAAAGGCAGGTGGACAAGCAGTGGGGTCTACGATGATAGGGTAGTTTCTGGTGGGTGATTCCTCCTGCCATAGGTCCTCAGCTGTTACTCCTCAGCTTGGTGGGTTTAACCATATGGGGTGATGTGAGGGAAGGCGTATTGCAGGTTGGTTGAATAAAGGCAGGCTTGGGCTGGGGTAGACCTTCTCCAGTAGCTTGCCTGTTACAATTACCCTCCTGATGTTGGGACATGGGGGCAACGTTGTTCAGTACTGGGAACCAGGGGAGGTGAGTTGACCAAAGAGTACCTGTGATGATGCGCATTGATTTCAGTTGCACATCAGTAAAGTTGGCGTGGTTGGTACCATACTGGGGCCCAGCATCCTGCAGACGAGTATGTGGTGGCAAGAGCAGAGGTCCTTGGGGGTCTTGGCACTGAGCCACATATAGAGATATAGGGGCAGGAGACTAAAAGCTTGGTCAAAGAAGTAGGCTTTAAGGTGCAATGTGAAAGAGGATAGAGAGGTGGAGAGGCTTAGGGAGGGACTCTCAGAGCTTAGTCCCCAGTCAGCTGAAGACAAGGCCAGCTATGGTGTGAAAATTCAAATCATGGATGTGCAAGAGATGAGAATTAGAAGAGTGCAGAGATCTTGGGGGTTGTAGGGCTGAAGGAGGTTGCAGAGATGAGGTGAGGCCATGGAGGGATCTGGGAACAAGGATGAGAATTCTACAATTCAGACACTGCCGGACCGGAAGCCGATGTCCGTTAGAAGCACAGGGGGTGATGGATGAAAGGAATTTAGTGCAAGTTAGGATACTGGTAGCACACCCCAAGAGCTATTCAACACCTTTATGAGTTGAGGGAAAGGGAAAAAAAAAATCAGGGGATGGGGTTGAGGTTGGCGGGGGATCAGGGGTGGTTGGAGGGATGGGGAGGTTGGTGCAGTGGAATGATGTGGACAGAGTACCATGCTGAAGATTAACCTGTCACGTTTAGTGTCTGGGAGTGACTCAAGTCCCATGCCTCTTCACTCTCAAGGTGAGATGCAAGTGAGGTGAGGTGAGTGGAGGCTGGAATGTGTGTTCTTACTGACGAGGAGGAGAAGATAGCATGAAGAGGCAAAGCTAAATGATGAAGGTGGGTAAAGTTCAGATTTGAATCATGAGTGGATGGTTTTTTACAGTTGGTGGTGGGGTGGGGTTGGGTGGGGGTAGGGTAGACTCAGATCCTGAGCCTCTCAGCCCTCAGCTTCAGGTCTGGGACCTGAAGATTAGGGAATGAAAATATCAAAGGTGAGAGGAGGGGAAATGATTTCCAACCATCCTAAAGAAACATTGAAAATTGCTAAACCATTTAAGATAAGGCTTGACTCTGCCCAAGCGCAAGGCATTGCACTGTAGGGATAATAAGTGATAAGTCTCCCCCTTTCCCACTATACACGCTCATAGATAATTGGTCCCTTTGACCACAGACTCTCCTGTGATCCTGCAACCTCCATCCCTGTGATCAAATGGAAGCGAGAGCAGGAGAAGGACAGGCCACTGGTTTCTTTGTGAGCCACAGCAGATTGGGTTTTTTTTTTTTTTTCGCTTCATACTTGACCACGCACTTTTATGTTACATTATTAGCCGTGTTTGAAGTGCAACCAACTAAACTGATTCGGAAGTGGGGCGGGAAGGGTTGGGGAGGGGAGGGGGGGGGGGGGGTTGTGGGGAGGGAAGAATTCGAAAAGCGATGACAAAGAGAGAGAGAGCGAGAGTTAAGTTTTGCCAAAGCTGCAAAGCTGCGGCCGATTGCGGTCTCCCCGCTTCTCGACTAATCCTGCTGATGTCTAGTTTTCTGTGCACTGACCTCAAAATGGCCACTGGAGCCTCAGGAGCATTGCAGTGCTCCTCTCGAATATCTGAGCAGCATTTTCGAGCGCTCCGAGCAGCTCCCCTTTCCCAGTCGGAGGAAGGGGGGGGTGGTGGTGGGTGGGGGGGTGCGGTGGAGGTGAGGGGTGGGGGGGGGTGGGGGGGGGGTGGGTCAGATGGTGGGGGAGGATTGGGAATGAAAAAGGAGAAAAAAAAGATTCCCTCACAAAACGCCCGTGATTCATGCACAATTCCCAGCCAAAGGGGTGGTGGGGGGGGGGAATAGTTGCTGAAACTCCAGCAAGTTGATCTCACGCTCTAACTCCTCGAAGCAAATTCATCTCATTAAGCTACGAAAACACACCTTAAATAGAAATACATTTAAAACTTGAAATCAAGTGGTTTTGATTCTTGCATTTTTAAACATTTCGTGTACAAAAGTGAGACAGGAAGTTTGTTGCTAATATGTTAGCTCAGAAAGCAGACAGATTCTCTCTTGGGAGCTGACCCACAAATGGCCAGGAATTTGTGCACAAAGCTGTCTGTTCATAATCGTTCTGCCATTGCTCTCGGAAGATAAGGAGGCCAAGATGGAGAGCAAAGACTCTGCCAAAGAAACCTAACCCGGTCCCACCGTTACAGTGGTGAGGGAGAGAGTGAGAGGGGAATAGGGTGAGAATGAGATTCAGACGATGAGGGAAGGGGGCGAGCAGTAAGAAAGTGGGGAGAGCGTGGGAGTGGGGGGCTTTGCGGAATGGTAAAATAAAAAGAAAAAAGAACCCTCGAAAAAAGTACGCAGAAACTCTTCATGCTTCGCGCACACATCGACCCACATTTCAAATGAACACACAAGAGACTTTAAATGAATAAAATATTCTGCCGAGATTTAAGTTCAGTCTGCAATGCACAGGAGGGATGGGGAACAAAGCACAGCACTCTAAAATCTGCTCTATACTAATCCTCGATTTTTAAAAAAAATACACAATTTAAATAAGAACTGGAAAAAAAGATTTCTTTCGGTTGTTTTACTCACAGGCGATCCAGCAACTGCTGTTTGGAAGCCGGCAGAAGTGCTCAAAGTTTTTTTTTTGTTTTGTCCCGCTGAATTGAGGCCCCATGAACTGGCTCATTTGCCTATCGCTGTACGATTCTTACATTGTGAATCAGGAATAAGAACAACCTCCTCAGCCTCAGGCATCCTGCCCGCTTTTCTTTAAAGAAAATAATAAATGCTTCAAGGAAATTTTCTGCGCACAAAGGTGTTTTTTTTTTGTTCGTGTATAATAAATAGAAGGATGGCCTATCGAGTTCAGTTCCAAACCTTTAGCAACACGAGAAACCAAGGAGAGTGTAATCTGTGTGAGTGAGTGAGTGAGTATGTGTGTGTGTGTGTGTGTGTGTGTGTGTGTCAGTCTCAATTAAAGCAGCTCTCGGTACAAGGTTTGGAAAAGGAAAGGAGGAGGGAAGAGAGGGAGGGAGGAGGAGGTGGGTGTGTGGCAGGGTGGGGGGGGTGGTGGCGGTGGGGAGGGGGGAGAGAGAGAGAGGATGGAACTCGGACAAGGAAAACTAATAGTCTACGCATAATCAAAACTCATGGAACTTCCTGCTTTTCTCCCGCCTAAGCCTGAGTGCTTTTTTTTTTGCACAGTACATTGGAATGTGTTCGCCTGACTCAAGAGGCCCAGGGAGAGATCTACCCAGACAAGGCTTTCTGAATCAATTAACCTGCAGTCATTATTTGTGACATAAGGTCACCCTTAAGTCAGAGAGTGTGTGTGTGTGTGTGTGTGTATTTGTGTCTGTGTGTCTGAGTGTGTTTGTGTGTGAGTGTGTGTTTGTGTGTGTGTGTCTGTGTGTGTGTGTGTGTGTGTGAGTGTTTGTGTGTGCGTGTGCGTCTGTGTGTGAGTGTGCACGTGTGTGTGCGTGTCTGTGTGTTTGGAGAGGGAGGGAGTGGAACATTTCAAAATTATGCAACTCCAATCTGCTTTCCTTTTTTGAAAAAGAAAATACATTTTTATCTTTACTCTCTTTTTTACTGAGATGACACTGTCCATACATCCAGAGAAATCTTGCAGACTGTTTTGTTTCAGCTGGGTACTACCACTGCTTCGTTAAGCACCCTCCTGTCTGAAGGGTTCTGTGAAGGGGTCCTCCTTTCCATAGCTAACGGCGGGAAGGGTGAGGGGAGGGCTGTGTTTGTTGAGAAATTGGCGATGGGGGTTGGGGAGGAGAGTTTTTGGGGTCAAAGGCCATTTCTTAATGTTCAAAAATTTCTATAATGACCCAACATCTTTGCTGCGTTCCCTGTCGCCACCATGTTATTTTAAAAAATGTTTGTCCTAGTTTTCACCAGGGTTGATTAACTCTCTCACTGCCGCACCTAAAAGTGATTTGAAACAGGTCCATTCAAGCTAAAATATAACATCTATTATCAACAGGTTAAGGGGTAAAAAAGTAATCCTTCAGAATCAGAAATGTTCCATCAACTTTCACCCAATTTATGTTAACCCTTCCATGTGCTCAGTCTCTTGTACAGGCTGCATCCTTGCTGTGAAAATTCAAGCAAGGAGATGTTTGTAGGTCTTAATCTGTTGCAATGAGCTACAGCAACTGATTGGGAGGGGTGACAAGCCCTTTTGGAATATTTCCCATTCAGCTACCACTTTCCAAGAGATGGCTGACCTACATATGCTCCTGCTTGCCCAGTGCTTCAAATAAATGTTAGCTAGCCTCAGTGGTAGTGCTCCTGCCTGTTAGCTAGAAGGTCAGGGGTTCAAATCCCACTCTAGGATATGCAAGTATAATGTAATTGGAGAGTTGTATTGCCAAGTAGCTATTGTGGTGCATTTGTCCACTTGAGGCTACCATACATATGTGTACTGGCAGATGCAGTCTGCTTAGAAAGAGATAATAAAGGCTCCAGGTCCAACAGCTCATGCAGTTCTAATTCTAAATGTCTCTGGCTGAATATATAATAGTTTCTGTCCCAAGAACTTCACAGCTATCATAATCTGTGGATGTCCCATTACAACCAACAAAGTATATTTTGAAGCAGAGCCACTATTGAAATAGACTCAAAGAATCATAGAAATTAAATGGCACAGAAAGAGGCCACTTAGCCCATCATGCCTGCACCAGCCAAAAAATGAGCCACTCAGCCTAATCGCACGTTCCAGCATTTGGTCTGTAGCCCGGTGGGTTACAGCACTTAAGGTGCACATCCAGGCACCTTTTAAATGAGTTGAGGATTTCTGCCTCTGCTACCCTTTCGGGCACTGAGTTCTGGATCCCCACAACCTTCTGGGTGAAAATAATTTTCCCTCATCTCCCCTCTAATCTTTCTACCAATCACTTTAAATCTATGCCCCTGAGCCACTGACCTCCCTGCTAAAGTAAATAAGCACTTCCCATCCACTCTATCCAGGTCCATCACAATTTTGTACATCTCAATCAAATCTCCCCTCAGCCTGCTCTGTTCCAAGGAGAACAGCCCGAGCCTATTCAATCTTTCCTCATAGCTGCAATTTTCCAGTCCTGGTAACATCCTCATAAATCTCCTCTGTACCCTCTCCAATGCAACTACACCCTTTCTGTAATGAGGCAACCAGAACTGCACACAATACTCAAGCTGTGACCTAACTAATGTTTCACATAGCAGTTCCAGCATAACCTCCCTACTCTTATTACTCTATGCTTCGGTTAATAAATGGAAGGATTCCGTATGCCTTCTTAACCATCTTATCAACCTGTCTTGCTATCTTCAGGGATCTGTGGACATTCACTCCAAGGTCTTTCACTTCCTCAACACCAGTCAGTATCCTCCCATTTATTGTGTATTCCCTTGACTTGTTTGACCTCCCCAAATTCATCATCTCTCACAGATCTGGGTTGAATTCCATTTGCCACTTTTCTGCCCACTTGACCTGCCCATTGCTATCTTCCTGCAGTCTACAGCAATCCTCCTCACTACCTACTGCACGGCCAATTTTTGTGTCATCTGCAAACTTCTTGATCATCCCCCTACATTTACACCCAAATCATTAATATATACCACAAAAAGCAGGGCACCTAGTACTGAGCCCTGTGGAATCCCACTAGTAACAGCCTTCCAGTCAGAAAAAGTCCATCAATAATTACTCTTGTTTCCTGCCACTGAAATAATTTTGTATCCAGCTTGCTATATTCCCCTGGATCCCATGAGCTTTAAATTTTTTTAATCACAGTATCATGTGAGACTTCGTCAAAAATGTTGCTAAATTCCAATTACACCACATCACCTGCACTACCCACATCAATCCTCCTTGTTACTTCCTCAGAAACTCCAATCAAATTAGTCAGGCATGACCTTCCCTTAACCAATCCATGCTGACTGTCCTTGATTAACCCATGCCTTTCTAAGTGACAGTTTACCCTGTCTTCAGAATTGATTCCAATAATTTTTTTCACTACCGAGGTCAGACTGACTGGCCTGTAATTATTCGGTCTATCCTTTGCTTCCTTTTTAAACAAAGGTACAACATTAGCAGACCTTTAATCCTCCGGCGCCTCACCTGTATCCATTGAGGATTGTTCAAATCCTTCGCAATTTCCTCCCTGGCTTCCTTTAACAGCCTAGGGTAGGTTTCATCTGGCTCTGGTGGATTATCCATTTTCAAAGATTCCCCTTAATACTTCCTCTCTCCCGATGTTTATCACATCCAATACTTCACACTCCTTATCTACAATGTCTGCATTGTCCCCTTCATTTGTGAAGACAGGCGCAAAATATTCATTAAGAACCATACCCACATCCTCAGTCTCCACGCATAGGTTACCTTTTTTGATCTTTTACGGGCCCCACTCTTTCCTTAGTTATCCTCCTACTCTTAATGTATTGATAAAACATCTTTGGGTTTTCCTTGATTTTGCTTGCCAAGGCTCTTTCATACCCCGTCTTGGCTTTCCTAATTTATTTTTGATTTCACCCCTCCACTTCCTATACTCCTCTCAGCTTTCTGTAGTATTGAGTTCTCAGTATCTGACATTTCTTCTCTCCACTTTGTCCGTGATGCATTTTGTGACTGAAAGGTATGGGATAGAAGTGTTCCATCTCTTGGAATACTGGCGCCAGCATCTGGGCAAGAATGAACTGTACCATTGGGGCAGGCTCCTCCTGAACCAGCCTGGGGCTAAGGTCCCAGCAGAAAGGTTAAAGAAAGCAGTCACAAGGACTCTTAACTAGTGAGCGGGAGAAGGACTCAGGTGGAAAAGGTCATATAAATAACACTTTGTAAACAAACAAGAGAGAAGAGAGTAGAGTAACAGCCAGAAACTGGGCAGGATTTTCTGATCCTGCCCACTGTGGGAATTATTGATGGGAAAAATTTGACGGGCCCGCAAAAGGCCTGATGACTTTGGGTGGGAATTTCTGATCCTGCAGTGGACTTTCAGGCACAATTGGTAAAGGGGAAAGTAAAAGATTTAAAGCAATTAAACAAGGAGAATGAAATAAGTAACGTGTGAGTAAAACGTTGGAGCAGAAGGAGGAGTTAGGGCGTGTGGTCCCAATAAGCATTCTTTATATGGACACATCGAATACAGAAAACAAACTGAATGAATTGTAGGTATAAATTCAATATGACGTGGCAGCCATTTCCAAGACAATTAGAACTGGGAACTAAATATACTAGGTTAAGAGGTCTACAGGAAAGATAGGGAGAATGGTAGATGGGGAAGCGCAGCCTTGTTAATCATAGAATCATAAAATTTTAGAAAGGTTACAACACAGAAGGAGGCCATTTGGCCCATTGAGTCTGTGCTGGCTCTCCGCAAGAGCAATTCAGCTGGTCCCACACCCCTTCCTTTTCCCCATAGCCCTGCAAATCTTTTCTCTTTAGATAATTATCCAATTGCCTTTCGGAGCTTATGATTGAATCTGCCTCCACCACACTCTAGGTCATGTGTTCCAGATCCTAACCATTCACTGCGTAAAAATGTTTTTTTCTCATGTTGCCTCAGGTTCTTCTTCCAATCACTTTAAGTGGGTACCTTCTAATCCTCGAACCTTCCTCCAGTGGGAACACTTCTTCTCTATCCGTTCTGTCCAGGTCCCTCATGATTTTGAACAGCTCTATTAAATTTCCCTCAACCTTCTCTTCTCCAAGGAGAGCAACCCCAGTTTCTTAAATCTATCCACGTGACTGAAGTACCTCGTTCCTGGAACCATTCTGGCGAATCTTTTCTGCACTCTCTCCAATACCTTCACACCCTTCCTACAGTGTGATGCCTAGAATTGAACATAATACTCCAGTTGAGGCCAAACCAGTGATTTATTAAGGTTTATCATAACTTCCTTGTTTTTGTACTCTATGCCTCTATTTAAAAAACTTAGGATCCAGAATGATATTTTAACTGCTTTCTCAACCTGCCCAATAGCCTTTAATGATTTGTACACATATACCCCCAGGTCTCTCTGCTCCTTTTTAGAATTCTATCCTTAATTTTATATTGTCTTTCCTTGTTCTTCCTACTAAAATGTGTGTCTTCATGCCTCTCTGCATTAAATTCCATCTGCCTCATGTCCACCTATTCCACCAGCTTGTCTATGTACCCCCAGGGTCTACCACTATCCTCTTCATGGTTCACAATACTTCAAGTTTTGTGTCAAATCTGCAAATTTTAAAATTGTGACTCTGGCTAAGGAGGAAATCACTTCAAAGATAAGAGAGGATAAAAGAAGAGGTAAGATGGCAGTGGAAGACTTTATTGGGTAGAATTGAGCAGTAGAAAGGATTTAAGATATAGGGTGGGATTTTATGGCTCTGTCGCGCTGGGGGTGGGGCTGGAAAATGCAGCGAGCCATTCAAAAGTCCATTGACTTCGGCGGGATCATAAAATCCCGCTACCATAAAATTCCACCCATAGAGCAAGGTGTGTCTCGGTCCACTGGTAGTATCTGGGAAGTAGCAGATTATATAAATACTGAAACTGGGCAAGCATGTAGCAAAACCAGCGTGGTTTTAAAGGGGGATTTTAGCTTCCATACAGATTGGGATAAGCAGACTAGCACATCTCTAGTAAATATCCAAAGTGTGTCTTGGATACTTTTATACAAATACACAAGAGATAGGAGCAGGAGTAGACGATGCGGCCCATTGAGCCTGCTCTGCCATTCGATATGATCATGGTTGATCTTGACCTTCAACTCCACTTTCCCACCCGCTGCCTATGTCCCTTGATTCCCCAAAAAAACAAAATTCTGTCGATCCCACTCTTAAATATATTCATGGATGGAGCATCCAAAGCCCTAGAGGGTAGAGAATTCCAAAGATTTACAACCCACTGGGTCAATAAATTCCTCCTCGTCCCAGTCCTAAATATATTTTCTGCAATAATGCAACAAGAGGCTATGCCATATTAGATTTATTAATGAGTGATGAGCCAGTTTTAGTTAACAGCCTAATGGCGCATGAACATTAATCCAACAGCAATCACATGATTGAGTTCAACATCATGTTTGAAAGGGTGAAATGCTAAACAGCTAAACCAGAATTCTAGATTTCAGTAAGGCTGACTTCAATGTGCTGAGACAGATTGTCCACTGTTGTGGAGCACATAGGGATGTGGGAACTAAGGTAGAACTTGGTGCGAATGGGATCTCTCTGGTTGCCTGGGACTCAAATGCATCCCACAAACTCTAGCACGTTTTAGTCATGGCACATCACCTGCCCTGCCATGTCTGTCTAACCTTATTCATCTAAATACTTCTTACGCTGTAATTTAGCATCTGACTTTCAACACTAAAAATTGAAAAGAAACTGCAAACTAGTTAAGGTGCCTAGGGCAGAATTTTACGACAGTGGCATGTTACATTCCCGCCGAAGTCAATGCAGTTTAGAATGACTCACCGCATCTTACAGTCCTGTTCCCAACGGGCAGGGCAGTAAAATTCCGGCACTAGTTACCAGAAACTGCGTGTCAGACAGTGTCAGCTAACTGTCAATCAACTGAAAGTGGTTGCCTGAATAAGTGTTAACTACTGTAGCAGGAAGCTGATATTGCAATTGTAACTTGAGTGTAAGTCATAAATCTCTATATTAGTAGATAGTGTTTGATACCGCACAAAGTGAATGAGAAACCAAATGCTTTGTGAACCAGGTACTAAGCCGGGAACTTGGTGCAAGTGGGAATTTGATGCAGAGAAGGAAGGAGGTGTTGCTGTCTCTTTGTGTTCTTCCTTAGTCTCTGAGCTGGGAGATTGTAACTTGCTATCGCTTTAGCTAACTCGTTACTAATATAACACAGTAATCAAATAGATGAATAAGGTTAGACAGACATGGCAGAGCAGGTGATGTGCCACAACTAAAATGTGCTGGAGTTTGTGGGATGCATTTGGGTCCCAGGCAACCATAACCATGGTAAGTGCCTGCAGCTCCAGCAACTTTAGCTCAGAGTTGCTAAGTTGGAGTCAGAGTTGCAGACATTGCAGAGCTTCGGGGAGTAGGAGAGTTAAACGAACACTGCTCTGGGAGGCAATCATACCATTTAGGTAAAGGGGAATTTTAGGTTGCTCAAAGGTCAGGGACAGGAGGGTAGTAGTCAGGCAGGTTTGGAGATCCAGCAGGTAGTGACGGAGGAGCCTCAGCTCTTGACTTTGACCAACAGGTAAGAGGCACTTGCTACCTGTGTGGATGAGAACAAAGATTGCATGATGAATGAGCAAACTGACATAAGACACCATGGAGCAGGATGCCATTCAAGTGGGGAGGGTGGGGAGTAAAAAGGGATGTGGTAGCGATAGGGGACAGTATAATCAGGGAGATAGATAGTGCTATCTGTAGCCGCGATTGGCAGTTCTGAGGGTTGTATTGCCTGTCCGGTGGCAGGACTAAAGACAATTCTTTGTGGCTGGAATAGGAACTCTCCTGAGCTCCCTGAACTTCTATCTTGCTCCACCCCCTCTTAAACAGTATAAAATCCATCACATTTCTACTTCTCTTTAGCTCTGAAGAAGAGTTTCTCTCTTCACAGGTGCTGCCTGACCTGCTGAGTTTTTCCAGCGTTTTCTGTTTTTATTTTAGATTTCCGGCATCCATAGTATTTTGCTTTTATCCTAGTGGCTGGAGGTGAACTTGGAGTGTGAGGGGGAAGATCCAGTTGCTGTGGCCCATGTGGGAATCAACGACATAAGTAAAACGAGGAATGATGTTCTGCTCAGAGACTTTAAGGAGTTAGGGTCCAAATTAAAACGCAGAGCGTCAAAGGTAATAATCTCTAGTTTGCTACCTGAGCCATTTGGCATAGGGCCAGGCAAATGAGGGAATTAAACAAATAGCTCCAAGAGAGGTGTAGGAAGAAGGGGTTTTGATTCATGGGGCATTGGCACTAGTACTTGGGGGATGGGCTTCGCTTAAACCGGTTTAAGATCAATGCCCTGGTGAATCATATAACAAAAAGTTTGCAGGGGGCGGAGGGACTGAGTGTTCAGGTGAAGGAGATGTAGAAATCCAAAATGAAAAATTGAGACAATGGAGCGGTGTAGCGATTTGGGTAAAGCAAGCAGAGTAGGACAGGAAGGGACAGAAAGTTTAAGAGGAACAGCACACCTGAGAATAAGGTCCATGAAAATAATAGTAGTAAAAATAAAGTTAAAGGCCCTTTACCTGAAGGTGCGAAGCATCTACAATAAGATAGATGAACCTGTGGCACAAAGAAAGACAAATTATAGATCTAGTCGCTATTGCAGAGACATGGTCACAAAGTGACCAAGGTTAGAAAATAAATATTCCAAGATACACACGTCAAAAAGGCAGATAAAGTGGGAAAGGAGGAGGGGTAACCCTGATAATAAAGGATGACAGAAGGATGGTAGTGAGAAAGGATCTTGGCTTAGAAGTGAAGGTAATAGAATGAGTATGGATGGAGATCAGAAACAACAAGGATCAAAAAACACTGGTGGGAGTAGTTTATAGGCCCCTTAACAATACTGTTGGCATTAAGGAAGGAAAAAATTGAAGGTTGTAATATAGGCAATGTGATAGCTCGGGGGGACTGTAATTTTCATATAGGCTGGACAATTCAAATTGGCAAAGATGGTCTGGAAGGTGGGTTTGTAGGAATGCTTTTGTGACAGTTTCTTGGAGCAATACGTTGTGAAACCAAGTAGGGATAAAGCTATTTTAGATCGATATTGTGTAAATGAGCCAGGGTTATTTGGTAATCTCATCGTAAAAGGTCCACTGGAAAAAAGTGATCATGATACAATTGAATTCCACATTAACTTTGAAAACAACATACTCCAGCCCCAGACAAGAATCTTAGGGCAGCATTTCCCCCCCCACCCCCCCATTAGTGGGGGTTGTGTGGGAACGAGCGGGGGTGGGCGTGTTCCCCATCAACGCTCCCGGTCTGGGGTGCACCGCCATTTCACGTGGCTGGGTCAATTAAGGCCCATCCAGCGTGATGACCGCTCAGAAGCGCTGAGCGCTCCCTATGTAGTTGGGGGTTTGGGGAGATTCCCTGAGCTGGGAGTGTGCTCTTTTCCGATTGTGCACAAAAGGGCGCACTGATCTCCCTGAGGCAAAAGTGTTGCCTCAGGGAGATCGACTCAAGTGTGAAAACGTTATTAAAGGCAGAAAAAAATCTTCCTGACATGACCCCTCATGTGGCGCTGTCACACGAGGGGACATGTCAATTATTTTTATTGAAAGATTTTACGCGTTTAGACCCCTCATGAAACCTTGTCCCGCCCGTGGATGAGGTTTTACGTTTTTCTGAAGGCCGCCTGGGCTCTTCCCCTGCCCCGACAGCCTTAAGGTTGGACGGGCAGGTCCATTAATTAGGTTAATTACTTTTTTTAAAGGGTTTAGGTGGCTGCTGAGAGTTCGGCAGGCACGCAGCCAATTCAGCTGCGCGCCTGCCGAACGCAAAATCTAAATGACGGGGGGTGATGTCGGGACACATACCCCAAGTACAGTGTAACTCACCGGCCGGGAAAAGCTGCACTTAAACTTAAACAAAGCCAATTATGTAGCTATGAGGGGAGAGCTGGCTAAGGTTGATTGGGTAAACAGGCTAAGAGGTTTGGCACTAAATAAGTAGTAGGAAATATTTAAAGAAACAATTGAAAATATTCAACACAAATACATCCCAGTTAAAAAAATATTCAGCAAGCAAGATCCATCCATGGAGATTACGGGTGGTATTAGATTAAAAAAGGAGGCCTATAGTTTTGCAAAATAAGCCTGGGGATTGGGAGTTGCTTCAAACGCCAACAAAAGAGCTACCAAAAAGGTGATTAATGGGGAGGGGGGAAAAACGTATGAGAATAAACTAGTCAGGAATATAAAAACAGATTGTAAGAGCTTTTATATGTGTATAGAAAGGAGAGTAGCTAAAATACAGGGCGGTGAGAGGCAGAGACAGGAGAAACTGTCATGGAGGATGAGGAAATGGCAGAGACATCGATCAAATATTTTGGGCTGGATTTTCACCCTAGAGGTGAGCAGCGGGAGTTGGGCAATTTCCAGGCTTGGTGCACCCGCTTCAGGAGAAAGTGCCCACAGAGGCAGGATTTATGTTCTGGGGGATCAGGTGCTAACTGGACTTGGGCCCGCCACCCCTGGAAACAGTTCGGAGGCTTCCACAGGGCCATTTAAAAGGCCTGCCTCTGTGCTCTGGGGCTTTGTCCCAGTTTTAATAAAAACAGTAAGGCCCTCTAGCCCTCACCCCTCGTGCCCCTTCACACCCACACGCCCTCTGAGGCCCATCCATGACAACTAATGCCACCTCCTGCCCTCTACCCTCTACCTCTACCCACCTCCATGACTTCTCATACCCTCCATGCCAACCTATATCCCTCCACCCAACACCACTGGCCCCTCATAACCTCCATGCCAACCAATGGCACTTCCATGCTTGTTCACTCAGTATACACTCTCTACAGAGCCAATGAACCATTAGTCTGTTGATAAAGCTGCATGCAAGGTAAAACATTACTGGATTGATAGCTCCTTCTTTTAGATTTATTTTGTCAATTGCACAATGTTTATATACACAAGATAAAGAGGAGTCAAGTGCTTGTAGTTTCATCTATTGATATCTTAAAGGTCTGAATTATTTGACACTTTCATAGGGCTGTAGTGAAAGCAGTTATTTTAAAGAAAGTTATGAATGAATGACTGTTTTTTAAATCATTTCCACAATGCCAATGTTACTATAGAGTTCATCAGTCCTATACAGAGTGTATACTGGTGAATGTGCATGGAGGTGCCATAGTTTGGATGATATGAGGGGCCATTGGGGGTGGGTGGAGGGGCATAGGTTGGCGTGAAGACTTTGATTGGCCATTTCAGGTGGATGGAGGGGCAAAGGTTCGCATGGAGGATATGGGGATGATCGGGGAAGGGTATGGAGAGTATGAGGGTCCATTGAGAGTGGGTGGAGGGCATAGGCTGGCATAGAGGGTGTGAGGGGCCTTTGGGGGTGTGGTAGGTGGAGTGGCATAGTTTGGCCAGGGGAAATGGGGTAATACCTTTTGAACTTACCTTTCAAAAAGTTCGCTCAGCCAGACAATGGTTCTGATGTCTCTGCGGGGCCGTGAACCATGAGTCCTTGGAAAGCTGACCCAATGTGAAGGAATGGCGATATATTTCCAAGTCGGGATGGTGAGTGACTTGGAGTGGAACTTCCAGGTGGTGATGTTCCCATCTATTTGCAGCCCTTGTCCTTCCAGATGGTAGTGGTCATAGGTTTGAAAGGTGCTGTCTAAGGAGGCTTTGTGAGTTCCTGCAGTGCATCTTGCAGATGATACACACTTCTCCTACTGTGCCTTGGTGGTGGAGGGTGTGAATGTTTGTGGATGCGGTGCCAATCAAGTGGACAGTTTGTTCTGGGTGGTGTCGAGCTTTTTGAATGTTTTGGGAGCTGCATTCAGTGGGGAGTGGGGAGTATTCCATCAGACTCCTGACTTGTGCCTTGTAGATGGTGGACAGGCTTTGGGGAGTCAGGAAGCGAGCTACTCATCCCAGGATTCCAAGCCTCTGACCTGCTCTTGTAGCCACAGTATTTATATGGCTAGTTCAGTTCAGTGTCTGGTCAAGGGTAACCCCCAGGATGTTGATAGTGGGGGATCCAGCGATGGTAATGCCATTGAAAGTCAAGGGGCACTGGTTAGATTCTCTCTTGCTGGAGATAGTCATTGCCTGGCACTTGTGTGACACGAATGTTGCTTGCCACTTGTCAGCCCAAAGCTGGATATTGTCCAGGTCTTGCTGCATTTGGACATGGACTGCTTCAGTATCTGAGGAATCGCGACTGCTGCTGAACATTCTGCAATGATCACCGAACATCCCCGCTTTTGACCTAATGGTGGAAGGAAGGTCATTGATGAAGCAGCTGAAGATGGCTGGGCCAAGGACACTACCCTGAGGAACTCCTGCAGTGATGTCCTGGAACTGAGATAACTGACCTCCAACAACCACAACCGTCTTCCTTTGTGCTAGGTATGACTCCAACCAGTGGAGAGTTTTCCACCGATTCCCATTGACTCCAGTTTTGCTCGGGCTCCTTGATGCCATATTTGGTCAAATGCGGCCTTGATGTCAAGGGCAGTCACTCTCACCTCACCTTGGGAGTTCAGCTCTTTTGTCCACGTTTGAATCAAAGCTGTAATGAGGTCAGGAGCTGAGTGGCCCTGACGGAACCCAACCTGGGTGTCAGTAAGCAGATTATTACTAAGCAAATGCCACTTGATAACACAGTTGATGACCCCTCCCATTACTGATGACGGAGAGTAAGCCGTTGGAGTGGTAATTGTCCGGTTGGATTTGTCCTGCTTTTTGTGTGCAGGACACACCTGGGCAATTTTCCACATAGCCGGGTAGATGCCAGTGTTGTAGCTGTAATGGAACATCTTGGCTATGGGCGCAGCATGTTCTGGAGCACTATTCAGTACTATTACCAAATATTGTCAGGGCCCATAGCATTTGCACTATCCAGTGCCTTCAGCCATTTTTTGATATCATGTGGAGTGAATAGAATTGTCTGAAGAGTGGCATCTGTGATGCTGGAGACCTCCAGCGGAGGATGAGATGGATCATCCACTTGGCACTTTTGGCTGAAGATTGTAGCGAATGCTTCAGCCTTATCTTTTGCACTGATGTGCTGGGCTCCTCCATCATTGAGGATGGGGATATTTGTAGAGCCTTTTCCTCCAATGAGTTGCTTAATTGTCCACCACCATTCACGACTGGGTGTGGCAGGACTGCAGAATTTAGATCTGATCCGTTGGTTGTGGGATCACTTAGCTCTGTCTATCGGTTGCTGCTTTTGCTGTTTGGCACACAAGTAGTCCTGTATTATAGCTTCACCAGGTTGACACCTCATTTTTAGGTATGCCTGGTGCTGCTCCTGGCATGCCCTCCTGCACTCTTCATTGAATCAGGGTTGATCCCCTGGCTTGATGGTAATGGTAGAGTGGGGGATATGCCGGGCCATGAGGTTATAGTCTGTTTGAGTTCTGCTGCTGCTGATGGCCCACAGCACCTCATGGATGCCTAGTCCTGAATTGCTAGATCTGTTCAAAATCTATCCCATTTAGCATGGTGGTAGTGCCACACAACACGATGGAGGGTATCCTCAATATGAAGATGAGAATTCGTCTCCACAAGGACTGTGTGGTGATCATTCCCACTGGTACTGTCATGGACAGATGCATCTGCGGCAGGCAGGTTGGTGAGGATGAGGTCAAGTATGTTTTTCCCTCTTGTTAGTTCCTCACCACATGCCACAGACTCAGTCTAGCAGCTATGACCTTCAGGACTCGGCCAGCTCGGTCAGTAGTGGTGCTACTGAGCCACACTTGGTGGTGGACGTTGAAGTCCCCCACCCAGAGTACATTCTGCACCCGTGCCACTCTTCCACCAAGTGGTGTTCAACATGGAGGAGTATTAATTCATCAGATGAGGGAGGGCGGTACGTGGTAATCAGCAGGATGTTCCTTGCCCATGTTTGACCTGGTGCCACAAGACATCATGGGGTCCAGGGTTAATATTGACGACTCCCAGGGCAACTCCCTCCCGACTGTATACCACATCTGCTGGGTCTGTCCTGTCGGTGGGACAGAACATACCCAGGGATGATGATGATGGTGTCTGGGACATTATCTGTAAGATCTGAATTGGACAGGATAACCACATCAGGCAGTTGCTTGACTAGTCTGTGAGACAGCATGAAAGGGAAATTGTGTTTGACAAATAAATTAGTTTTTAAGGATGTAGCCAGTTGGGCAGATAAAGGGAAACCACCCCCACATCCCATGGAAGAATAAAAAAAAGTAGATGGAATATATTTGGATTTCCAAGAGGCATTTGGTAAGGTGCCACACACCTTAAGGCAATTGGCAAGACAGTAGTTATCAAGTATGGCAATCAAACTGTTAAGATTGATTCCTCACAGTTAGTCAGAGTTAATTACAAAATCTCAAACTCTGAACAGTTGATAGAGGTAAATGAGGGATCCTGTACCTCAGGCGCTCATGTGTTTTCTGATGGAGGTCGCAAAGAATGGTGGTAGATCCAAGGATGGATAGTGGTAATATGAATGGAAATGATACACGTGACAGAGCTATCACATCCACAGGCCAATTGCCCAGAATGGATGCTTGGGTGACATATATTTCGGAGGGATCAAGTGAACGGAGGGATTTGTCAATTGTGGGACATGCAGGAAAAGCTACTGACAAGTTTAAATATTAGTTGAATGTTCAGGATGCTGGTCAAGAAGTGAGATGCATAGGCTGAAAGGGGGGAGAGTTAGAGAGCGCAGTGCAAATACTGATAGTGGGTCCGGAAGAGATTCTTGTGTCGAAACAGGATCATGTACCAGAAAAAGTTCTTCTGAAAGTGCAGGAGGAAGATCTTGAAGTTCTCATCCCAACAGACAGAAAAGTGCAAGTAGAGGCTATCGCTTGAATAGATTCCACAATTAAATAAAAAACATAGCACAGTCTCTGAACTGAAACAAAAACAAAAGTTGCTGGAAAAACTCAGCAGCATCTGTGGAGAGAAAGATTTAACGTTTCGAGTCCGTATGACTCTTCTCCAGAACTAAAGAAAAGTAGAAATGTGGTGAAATATATATGGATTAAGGTGGGGGTGTTTGGGACAGGTGAAGCTGGATAGAGGGCCAGTGAAAGGTGGAGGCAAAGGAGAGGTTGCAAAAGATGTCATCAACAAAAGGTTGAAGGGGTGTTGATGGTGGTGATAGTGGCTAAAGGAGGTGCTAATGGTGACATTAAGAGTAGAAAGCAGGATAGCCCTTTTGAGGGTGGGGTGGGGGGAGGGGAGCGGTGTGGGAAAAAACTCCAGCTGAAAGGTGGGGATAAAACAATGAATGGAAATAAATTTTTAAAATAATAATAATAAAAATAGGTGGGAATATATATATATATATATATATAAAAGTTAAACAATAAGTATTTGAAAAAAGGGGATCAAAAAGGGGCGAGGATGGAGGAGAGAATTCATGATCTGAAGTTGTTGAGCTCAATGTTAAGTCTGGAAGGCTGCAAAGTGCCTAATCGGAAGATGAGGTGCTGTTCCTCCAGTTTGCATTGAACTTCACTGGAACATTGCAGCAGGTCAAGGACGGACATGTGGGCATGAGAGCAGGGTGGTGTGTTAAAATGGCAAGCGACAGGGAGGTCTGAGTAATGCTTGTGGACAGACCAAAGGTGTTCTGCAAAGTGGTCACCCAGTCTGCGTTTAGTCTCTCCAATGTAGAGGAAATCACATTGGGAGCAGCGAATGAAGTAGACCAAATTGAGGGAAGTGCAAGTGAAATGTTGCTTCACTTGAAAGGAGTGTTTGGGCCCTTGGATGGTGAGGAGGGAGGAGGTAAAGGGGCAGGTGTTGCACCTTCTGCGATTGCTTGGGAAGGTGCCATGGGAGGGGGTTGAGGTGTTGGGGGTGATGGAGGAGTGGACCAGGGTGTCCCGGAGGGAACAGTCACTACGGAATGCAACAGGGAGGGAGAAGGGAAGATAGTTTGGTGGTGGCATCATGCTGGAGTTGGCGGAAATGGTGGAGGATGATCCTTTGAATGCGGAGGCTGGTGGGGTGAAAAGTGAGGACAAGGGGGACCCTGTCATGGTTCTGGGAGGAAGAGAAAGATGTGAGGGCGGAGGCATGGGAGATGGGTTAGACATGGTTGAGAGCCCTGTCAAGCGTCTCTGCCCTCACACCTTCCTCTCTCTCCCAGAACCATGATTGGGTCTTCCTTGTCCTCACTTTTCACCTCACCACCCTCCACAAGCATGACCCAGATCACCCCGTCGCTTGTTATTTCAACACACCACCCTGCTCTCATGCCCACATGTCCGTCCTTGGCTTGCTGCCATGTTCCAGTGAAGCTCAACGCAAGGTGGAGGAACAGCACCTCATCTTCCGACTAGGCACTTTACAGCCTTCTGGACTTAACATTGAGCTCAACAACTTCAGATCATGAACTCTCTCCTCCATCCATTTCGAACAGATGACCAGGTGTGTAGATGAGGGCAATGCATTTGACATCGTCTACTTGGACTTCAGCAAGGCTTTTGATTAGGTCCTGCATGGGAGACTGATAATGTAGTTAGAAGCCCATGGGATCCAAGGCAATTTGGCAGATTGGATCCAGAATTGGCTGAGTGGCAGGAAGCAGAGGGTGATGGTTGAGGGGTGTTTTTGTGACTGGATGCCTGTGTCCAGTGGGGTTCCACAGGGATTGGTGTTGGGTCCTTTGCTGTTTCTGGTATATATAAACGATTTAGACTTGAATGTTGGAGGGTTGATCAGTAAGTTTGCGGATGATACGAAAATTGGTGGAGTGGTAAATAGTGAGGAGGATAGCTTTAGATTACAGGAGGATATAAATGGGCTGGTCAGATGGGTTGATCAGTGGCAAATGGAATTTAATCCAGATAAGTGTAAAATGATGCATTTGGGCAGGGCAAACAAGGCATGAGAATACACGATAAATGGTAGGACCCTGGGAAGTACCGAGGATCGGGGGACCTTGGTGTGCTTGTCCACTGGTCCCTTAAGGTAACAGGACAGGCAGATAAGGTAGTTAAGAAGGCATGTGGGATACCTGCCCTTATTAGCCGAGGCATAGAATATAAGAGCAGGGAGGTTATGCTGGAATTGTATAAAATGCTGGTTAGGCCACAGCTAGAGTATTGTGTGCAGTTCTAGAATCTGCATTATTGGAAGGATGTGATTGCACTAGAGAGAGTGCAGAGGAGATTTACCAGGCTGTTGCCTGGGCTGGAGAGTTTTAGTTATGAGGAGAGAATGGATAGACTGGGGTTATTTTCCCTGGAGCAGAGGAGATTGAGGGGGTACATGATTGAGGTGTATAAAATTATGAGGGGCATAGGCAGGGTAGACAGGAAGGAACTTTTCCCCTTGGTGGAGGGATCAATAACCAGGGGACATAGATTTAAAGTAAGGGGCAGGAGGTTTAGAGGGGATGTAAGGAAGAATTTTTTCACCCTGAGGGTGGAGGGAATCTGGAACTCACTGCCTGAAAGGGTGGTAGAGGCAGAAACTCTCATAACATTTAAGAAGTATTTGGATGTGCACTTGAGATGCCATGGCATAAAAAGCTAAGGGCCTAGTGCTGGAAAATGGGATTAGAATAGTTAGGTACTTGTTTGACCAGCGCAGATCTGATGGGCTGAAGGGCCTTTTGCTGTGCTGTATACCTCTATGACTCTATGACGGTATGACATCCTCACCCCTTTTTGATCCCCTTTTTTCAAATATTTATTTTTTAATTTTTACATATATATTTTTTCCCCCCTATTTTTATTATTATTTTTAAAATTTATTTCCATTCATTGTTTTATCCCCACCTTTTAGCTTATTCCGATCTTTTTTCCCACACTGTCCCCTCCCCCTACCCACTAAGGCCATCTGTCACTTGCTCATTCTGCTTTCTACTCTTAATGTCCCCATTAGCGCCTCCTTTAGCCATTATCACCACCATCAACACCCCTTTGACCTTTTGTTTATGACATCTTTTGCAATCTCTCCTTTGCCTCTACCTATCATTGGCCTTCTATCCATCTTCACCTCTTCCACCCCCCCTTAAACAGTATATATTTCACCATAACGTCGAAGGGTCATGAGGACTCGAAACATCAACTCTTTTCTTCTCCGCCGATGCTGCCAGACCTGCTGAGTTTTTCCAGGTAATTCTGTTTTTGTTTCAGATTTCCAGCATCCGCAGTATTTTGCTATTTAGTCTCTGAAAAGAACTAGATACAGAAGTCCTCATGCTCGTGACATTTTGGTGGTTGTCAATAAACTTGAGGATAAACTGATAAGAGAGGCAAAACAAAGGGAATTCAATAGAGAGAGAGAGTTTGGTGTCTATTCGTGATGTGGAGCAACCAGCTTTTGTCGCATTAGGTGGATTCGCGCTGAGAAAGTAATTACAGATGGAGCGTATAAAGTTAAAATGAGGCCAGTTGCCAGGATTTTGAAGAGCGACTGTTGTTAGAGTGAATTCTTCCACAGCTGTAGAAGTCATTTTGAAAATCTTTTTTAGCTCTTTGGCCACGTGTTCATGGGAGTTGAGGTCAGTTGACATAAATGCTGCATTTCTGCACTTTTCGGAGAGAACTGCTTTTGAAACTGCCCAAAGAGTCAGGAGACGCAGAAGTAACACTGTGGAAACTAAACAAATGTGCCTCTGGCCTGAGTGATGGTTCCAGGGTGTGGTATCTTTCAGTGAGATCTGATTTGCTAAACATAGGTTGTGTTCAACTAAATGCAGATCCTGTAATGTTTTCTTGGTATTGTAAAGGAAAACTTTCAGGCATCTTCATGATGCATGTTGATGAAATTTTTAAAGAGTTGAACTGCAGTATTTAAGAAAGATATTATATGAATGAAATTACATAAATTTAAAATTGGGAACCAGCTTTGTGGGGCTTTTAAACATAATGGTTTGGATATTAAACAGAGTAGGTCTGGAATAAATTTACATCAACGATCCGACTTAGGCAATGGTCGTCTCATACCTGGTTAGTCTTACCAGGTCATTGGAAAGATGATGTTATATCTAAAGAGGAGACAAGCAACCAATTGGTCAGCTGAAATAGCTGGATACTCAGACTAGTCCTAATACTAGTTTTGATGCATTGGAGTTAAGCCCTATGATGAAACACACTAAATTTGAGAATGTTTTAAGGGTGAATAAAAAATTGAATAAATAAAAAAATTAAATCTGGAGAAATGTATATTTAAGTTCTCATGCTTAGATAACCCAAAGAACATGAAATTAGTCATTTTTAATGATCATTCACTTGCTAATCATCCTGATGGATATCCTAGTCCAGCTAGATTCATAATAGCTCTTAGGGTGAAAATGGGAAATTTCATCCTTTAGCTTGAGAAGTTAAGAAAATAAAAAAATGTTGTTAAAAATACTTTGGCTGCTGAAATAATGGCTCTTGTGGAAGCAATGCATATGAGATTGTATTTGTCAAATATTTTCAGTGAGGTTCTGTACAAGGGACGTACTGAAGATAATATACCCATTGAATGTAATGTAGATTATTGTTCACCATGGAATAATGTGCACCCTTTGAAATATGTGAGTAAGGAATGGTTACAGATTGACCTTGCCAGCTTGAACTAAACGCTCGAGAGAATATTTCAACCCAGTAACTGTCTGACTGCTTTTTAATGAAATGTATGTGCAATAATTGTCCAGGGTCCCAGAGAAGGGGCATCTCACAATGTAATGCTTTGTCCAGAATATGGTTTTTCTGAACTTAATTTTTATCAAAAGAGATAAGGAAGGTTAAATATATATTAATTGTGTTAATTGCAGGTTGTGGGCATTAACTTGGGATTGAACCCCTATAAACAGGCAGAGATCGAAATTGGGCTTTTTGAGTTAGGAGGTGTATGCTTGTAGTCCGCATCCCTGTAAATAAGTGTAAGTGTGCAAAGTCTGGTCTGGTTCTATCCTTCGCAATCTGACTTTCTGGATTAAAAAAAACCCTTCCATCAAAATCCAGCAAACCAACAGCAACATCTCCTGAATGGTTTCAATTGATCAGTGCAGTGTGTAGCCTTGACATTCAGAGAAGAAACTCTCAGCAAGGCTCACATAGGCCAAATGGGCCAGAAGTGACAGAACTATGGAACATATGGAGCAGAGAATTCTGAGGGGCGACCTGATCGAGGTGTACAAGATTATGAGGGGCATGGACAGGGTAGATAGAGAACAGCTGTTCCCCTTAGTTGAAGGGTCAGTCACAAGGGGACATAAGTTCAAGGTGAGGGGCAGGAAGTTTAGGGGGGATGTGAGGAAAAACTTTTTTACCCAGAGGGTGGTGACGGTCTGGAAGGCACTGCCTGGGAGGGTGGTGGAGGCGGGTTGCCTCACATCCTTTTAAAAGTACCTGGATGAGCACTTGGCACATCATAACATTCAAGGCTATGGGCCAAGTGCTGGAAAATGGGATTAGGTAGGTAGGTCAGGTGTTTCTCACGTGTCGGTGCAGACTCGACGGGCCGAAGAGCCTCTTCTACACTGTGTGATTCTGTGATTCTGTGATATAGAACTGAACTATGGTAACAAGTGGAGAAAAAAGGACTGATGATGAACACCATTATGCATAGACAAAAATGCACTTATCCATTTCACAAATGCACTCTCTCACACACGTACAAATACAATCTCACGCTCACACATTCAAACATATATACATTTATACGCACACACAAAATCATAGACTCACGCAATGGTGATCTAGCACCTCAAAGCTGCACATCCATGAAACAGTGTGGGCCTACAGCAGCAACAGAATCGTATTCAACCACAATCTGTAGGTAATGGTCCAGTATATCCCTCACTCTACCATTACCATCAAGCTAAGGGGTCAACCCGGTTCAATGAGAACTGCTGGAAGACATTCCAGTAGCAGCACTAGGCACACCTAAACATGTGGTGTCAACCTGGTGAAGCCACAACACATGTGATAGACAGAGTTAAATGATCCCACAGCCAACAGATCAGGTCAAAGCCCTGCAGTCCTGCCAATCCAGTATTGTATAGTGATGGAAAATTAAACAACTAAACAGAGGCAAAAACAAAAACAGAATTACCTGGAAAAACTCAGCAGGTCTGGCAGCATCGGTGGAGAAGAAAAGAGGAGCAGGCTCCATATACATCCCCATCTGCAATGATGGGGGAGACCAGCACATCAGTCCGAAAGACAAGGCTAAAGCATTTGCAGCCAACTTCAGCTAGAAGCGCCATGCAGATGATCCATCACAGCCTCCTCCGGAGGTCCCCAGCATTACAGATGCTAGCCTTCAGCCAATTCAATTCACTGCACGTGATATCATGAAATGGCTGAAGGCACTTGCCCTGACAACATCCCACAGTACTACTGAAGACTTGTGCCTTAGCACTAGGCACCATCCTAGCCAAGCTATTCCAGTACAGCTACAACACTGAAGTCTACCCAACAATATGGAAAATTGCCCAGCTATGTCACATTCACAAAATGCAGGACAAATATAATTTGCCCCTACTCTCGATCATCAGCAAATTGATGGAAACTGTCATTGACAGTGCTATCATGTGGCACTTAGTCAGCAATAAACTGCTCACCAATACTCAGTTTGGGTCCTACTGGGACCCCTTGGCTCCAGGTCTAATTACATGTGCAAACATGGACAAAACAGAGGTGAAGTGAGCGTGGATGCCCTTGACAACAAGACACTATTTTGCTAAGTGTAGCATCAAGGAGCCTTAGAAAAACTGAAGTCAACAGAAATCAGGGGGAAAACTCTCCACTTGTTGGAGTCATACCTAGCACAAAGGGAGATGGCTGTGATTGTTGGAGGTCAATCATCGCAGTTCCAGGACATTGCTGCGGAAGTTCCCCCAGATAGTGTCCTGCAGCGAACCATCTTTAACAACTTCATCAACAACCTTCCCTCCATCCTTAGGTCAGAAGTGGGGATTTTTGCCGATTATTTCACAGTGTTCAGTACCATTTGTGACTCCTCAGATACTAACAAAATACATGTCTGAATGTAGCATGACCAACCTTAAGGTTTGGGCTGATAAGTGCCAAGTTACATTCATGCCACACAATTTTTTTATTCTTTCACAGGATGTGGGTGTTGATAGCTGGACCAGTATTTTTATTGCCTATCCCTAGTTGCCCTTGAGAAGGAAATGGTGAGCTGCCTTCTTGAACCGCTGCAGTCCATGTGGTGTAGGTACACCCACAGTGCTGTTAGGGAGGGAGTTCAATGCTGGGTGATCCTCCTGGTTTCATTCCTTTTTGTTGATGGGATGTGGGCATCGCTGGCTGGTCAGCATTTTTATTGCCCATCCAAGTCACTCACCTTCCTGACTTGGAACTATATTACCATTCCTTCATGGTCGCCGGGCCAAAATGCTGGAATTTCCTCCCTAACAGCACTGTGGGTGTGCCTACGCCACATGGACTGCAGCGGTTCAAGAAGGCAGCTCACCCACCACCTTCTCAAGGGGGCAACTAGGAATGGGCAACAAAGGTTGGCCTTGTCAACGACGCCCACATCCCATGAATGAATAAAAAAGAAATTTAACCCTCAATTAACATTGGTAAGTCAGTTGATCTCATTATTATCACATTGGTGTTTTCCTGCACAAATTTCCTACATTATAACGGGGACTGCACTTCAAAAGCAGCTCATTGGTTGTGAGTGCTCTGGGATGTCCTGAGGCCCTGAAAGACACTCTGGAAATTCAAAATCTTGGAGTTTTTTTTGTTGGGCTGGAAGATCACTGAGAATCCTGGCTGAATCCTCTACCCCATCCCCACCCACACTCCCTGTCAATCCCACGCCCCCACCCTCCTCCCGACTCAATGCGCTGTAGCCAGTTGGAGCACCTCAGTGTTGCTCCAGCTCATATCTCAATGGGCTGTACAGAACCACACTTGCCTGAGCCATTGAACGAGGAGATTGTCGCTGGAGTTTCCAAGGAATACCGATGATCTTTTACGTGGTAACCGTAAATTTCCACCGTGCCCTTTCTGATTGGTTGCCGTGATTCAGCGGAGAATATGGTTGTTTGTCCAGTAGTACAAGCACCGCAATACCATACATTTGAACATAATACCACCTGAAGGAGCTGTACAAGGGTTATCCAGCGTTAGACTTAGCAGAATACGGCACCTGCAATAGATGGATCTCCTCACCACAACAAAGAAGAAATCTGTTTTCATTTGATGCACAACCAAGGCGGTAAATCAAGTTGAGGTACAGATCAACGTTGGGCCTGAATTTTACATTCCGAGGCTGGGCGCATGCCTGACCCCAACACAAGTAAAACTGCGTGAAATGACATCGGGCATGCAATTTTGAGGTCAGCGGGCGCACGCGGGAGTCGGAGCTGTGCCCACCAACAATTAAAGGGACAATTAAGGCCAGTAAAAATCCTGCTGATGGAGAATTTGCATTGCCCATGCAATTTTGAGCTCATCGCACAGGCAAAACGGGCGGGGGGGTGGGGGGAAGCTCATTTTTATAAAATTGTCATCCAAGGGTGGGATAAAATGCCCCCGGGTCACAAGCGTTTTCATTTATTTGTGATTTTGCTGCTGTCGTATTTCTGAGTTTTGCCAGATTTCCTTCTGATTGCGCTGGCTTTCTAAGCTGGTTCACCTATAAACCTGTGCCAAAGTTCCAACTAAACACATCAGCCTGTACGAACCACAGGGAACACTGATGTTTACGAAAGAATTTGGCCTCAGAAATCCATGGCCATTTGACATTTGCCGCTGTAATTATATGGGGAAGGAGGGTGGTTGAGCTGAGGGTTAGGGGCTCTCTGAACGTCACACTGCCCATGACTCAGGACTTCATTATGACCCAGCACTCAGATACTGCCGATTTGTCACTGGAGATGCTCCGACTGACCCAGCAGTAGATGTGGAATATGACCCTATCCCTGCATAATCAAAAACAGTTTTTTAAAAAGGATTTTCCCACAAAAAGGAACTATACCGCACTTTGTTTATAGCCCCCAGCAGCCTCTCCCTCACTTCATCCCCCACCTTGGCCACCAGCCCGAGCTGCACCACCTCAGTCGGGCAGTCCAGAGCTGCTGCAATAGCAGGTAGACCAGATGCACCCTAATGGCATGGCTGTCTACCATGTTGGAGCATTCTGCTCTCTGGAGATCTGTAGGTTATGGGTTCAAGTCCCACTCCAGAGAGTTGAGCACATGAGCTTACAGTCCCAGTGCACCCCTGAGAGAGTGCTGCACTGTCAGTGGTGCCAGTGTTCAGGTGAGACGTTAATCTGAGACCACCTCTACCCTCTCAGATGGATGTAAAAGATCCAACATTGTTGACTATGGGAGCTTGCTGTGTGCAAATTGGTTGGCCAGCACATTCTCCACATTATAGCAGTGAGCACACTTCAAAAAGCAGTGAGGCACTCTGGAACGTCCTGAAGTCATGAAAAGTGCTGGAGAAATGCTTAGTCCTTAATTTTTCTTTCTCTATTGATGTGAGTGGATGAAGGGAACCCCCTCCCCATCTCTTTCCCCCCTCCCCCCACCCACAACTTCCTCACTGCTGCCACAAAGTTTAGTTGGGTCAGTGGCAGATGCTGGGCATGACCTGTAGATTTTTAAATAAATGACTATATACAAATACATTGAGTCAGTGAAGGTTTTAGTCAGGATTAGTTCATAGCCGAAAAGCCGCGGTATTAACACCAAATCCGTTCCCATGTTGTAGGACCGGTCTGTTTTTCCAATGGAAGTTTAATTAAAGTTATCAAAGTCATGGGGGATACCAATGGACCCAGCGCCTGACTCATTCCCACCCCCGCTCGCACTATCAGGCCAACTGGAAGGTGCCTTTTAATTGGCCACCCAGTGTGAAATTTTATTGAGAACGTGACCTCGCCTGGGAACATATTCTACATCCGCTTGCGCGCCCACCGACTTTGAGTGTGCGCCAAATGTGAAACTCAGGCCTTGGTCAACTTGAATGGTGGAACAGGCTTGTGGGGCCGAAAGGCCTCCTCCTGTTCTTGATGTTCCTAGAACTATTCAAAATGTCAGAGCCGCTGGGTGGAATTTTCCATGCTCCCTGGCGTCAGGCAATGCTTCGTGGCGTGAGCAGACAATATGGGGGGAAAGCCAGAAATCGGTTTCACGACGTTGTGAAACCAGTTTGTGATTGTCCGCTCAGCCCGTTGATGGTGGGCCGTGTTCCCTCCTAGCGGACGTCAGGAACCTCATTGCGTATATTTGCGTATCACTATAAGACCAGCCCGTCAGAATCATCCCCCCTCCTCCTGCTGGATCGTCCGCCCACGTCAGTATGATTGCACTCAGCTACGAAACAGCTCACGGAAGTTGGGAAGTCACTATTGAGGGTCTGCTCACAATGGGTGATGGTTGAGGGGGTGGAGTGGAAGGTCCAGCTGTGCTTTGGGGAGGAAGGTGTACTGGGGGTGGGAGAGGAAGGTCGAGGATTGACTTGGATTGAACAAGGTGTCAGGATGAGTGAGGTTGGGAGGGGGAGGTGGGGAATGAAGGTGTCAGGATCGGGTGAAGTTAGTGGAGGGAATAAAGGTGTGGTGGGGAGGGAGTATGGGGGAGGAGAGTTTAACAGGGGAGAAGACAGCAACTGTGGTGGTAGGTGGAAGGTGTGAGGGAGGTAGTTCGGAGAGGGGAAGGAGTGCGGAAAGGGGAGTGAGCCTGGTGGCAGGAAGGTGTGCAGAGAGGGGAGGCAGTAAGAAGTAAGGTTGGAGAAAGAGTCAGGAGGGGAGAAGGGCTAAAGGTGGAGGAAGAAGTAAGGGTGCCTGAAGGAGCCAGGAATGGGAAAAGACTAAGCAGAGGGGTGGAGTCCAGGTTGGGGGAAGGGATTACAAGGGGGGAAGGGGCCTGGGTGGGTGGGGGATATCCAGGGGAACGTGCAAGAGAGGGCTCTGATGAATCCATGACTGCCTCCTGGGGAGCAAGCTGAGGGTGAGCGTGGTATAAGGGAATTGTGAGAATGACCAAGGGTGAGGTGGTAGGGTGAGAGGATGAGAGTTTGACGGTAGCAGTAGACGGGATGACAATGGTGGTTGGTGGGGACTCGGTAGCAGACACGAACCCTGGCGGTGGGAAGGAGGAGGTCGGGGAGCTTAATGTGGATGGGGTTTCAGGGAGGAAGGGAATGTGCACGTTCACCTGGACATCCCTGAAGGAAAAGGGTTGTGGCTGGTAGGTCACAAAGAGGAGGCAGAAGGTGATGCTGGAGGTGGGGGGGTCAACTGTGATGAGGGAAAGGAAATGGGTGACTGGAGGAGGGGAAAAGATGGGGGAGCGCACTAAAGACTGAACGCAGACCATGCTGTCCAAATTGAAAGTGAAACAAGTCATGGTGGGCGAGATCAGGTGCTGCATGGGAGTGTGATCAGTGGGTAGATGGAGATGATGGTCAACTCAGATGGACAACTGAAAGCGAACCCCAGTAGGCAGCATTCAGAATGCTCAGCATATTGAGGTGAGCATGATACATGAAGGATCTGTGTGCGTGGGAGAGTGCCTGCACGAGGCTCCGAAAGGCCCTGCACACACACACACACTTCTCCCTCCAGAATCACTCATTGGCCAGTGACAGAGGGTGAGGTTGAGGGGCTCACAGGCAAAGGGGACTCGGAGGGAGAGGACAGCCTCTGAGATTTCTGAGTGAATGACGCAGGGGTGTCCAGCTGCTGCTCCTCCTCCCTTTGGGTGCTGAGGAGCCCCGGCCTGACTCTTTGAGGGGAAGGAGCATCTGGAGGGACGTTGAGGTGCCCTATTTCCCACTTGCCTTGCCACTGCAGGAACTCCCAGGCTGTAGCACTTATAAGTCTCATGCTTTGTGCCTGAAGTTGAAATTATGAGCTTGATTGTCTCTTTGTTCCTCCTCACACTTCCTAACTTCCTCACGGCCATCTGAGGTAATGTTAGGTTGTAGTGTTTGTTCTGGAGCTGGAAGTTGTGTTCACAGCCATCTTCCCATCAATGATCCTAATGGTGAGAACCCACTTTATTAGTGATGAGGTTCCCTAGTTAAGATAAATATCTTAAGATAAATAAATATCTTCACTCTTTTTCATCAATTGCTTGATTGCTCAAACTCCTCTTTCTGCTTCTCCGTTCGACTGAGGATATCTAGATAACTAGTCACATGCATGAAACCATATTCCTGCGCAGTTATGGAACAGCTCGCTAACACCACGACATCTGGGATGCCACATTTCTCAAAGACTCTTTTTAGTGATGCGATGACTGCCTCCCCTGTGCAGTCTACTCACTTCAAACCATCTGGAGTAGTAATCAATGACAATGATCAACACTTTGACTTTAAAACCAAATAAATTCATTCCCAGGTGCTGCCAGGGCCTCGAAGGAAAAGCGGAGGGTTCCAGTGGTTCGCTCTGCTGTTGGCTATTCCCTGCTTATATAAGGCAACTCATAATTAACTCTTCAATAGACTGACAGGTTCCTGGCTACCAGACAGACTGCTGGGCTCTAACTTGGCATTTTACTATTCCCAAGTGACCTTGATGGATCTTCCGGAGAATTTCAAACTGGTGTTTTAGGGAAGGCTAGTTTGTTATTAAAAAACTAAGAAAACATTGATGATTGTGAGATGTTTTCTCTGTGTGAAGTATTGGTGAAGTAGTGGATTGTTAGGTGTATAAGCTAGCCAGCCAATCTAGAAACTTTTTTTTTATTAGGATGCATTTGTTGTCCTGTTGTTGTGCTTGCTTAATCACTTGTAATCCCGTCTCCATGTTTGGAAATTAGTGAAATATATGCTTCCACTTCCTCAATAAAATTTCATTCTTTCAGTTTGACTCCTTCCACTTGTATTCTTGATAATGCATCTGCTGTCGTCTGGTGCTTCCCTGGAACGTACTTAGTAATGGAATCGTATCTCATTAGTCTCAGTCTAAAACTTGAATTCAAGGCAGAGTGTTTGCAAACTTTTTCAGTTAAGGAGCATAACAAAAGGCTTCTAATTGGTTTCAATTTTAAACCTTAATCTTACGACATAATCAGGGGACTTCTTGCATGCCCATGTGGCTGCTAACGTTTCTTTCTCAATGGTTTTCTCTGTGTCTGTGACAGATCTTGAGATGTAATAAACCGGTCTTATTCCGAAAGATGACCCTTTGTTGTAACATGTATTCAATCTTGCTCTCGACTTTTTCTAAAAGTGGCTGAGTGACCTTCCTGGCTGTGAAAAGACATATAGGCTTAGCATTCGCCATTAGCGTTACATGATATTCTGTTTTCATCTTTCATAAGCCTGAAAATAGGGATGGAAATTGCTTCCTGAATACATTATTGGACTGCTTGTCAGCAATTTCATCAATCTTGTAAACCAGCCTCAACTGCAAGCTGCTTTTCAGCTCAGTACTGATGACACCTGGTTCTTTATAACTTACAGAGGTGTTCAATAATTTCTTTATCCTTATATCTTAATTGTGCTAAGTGTTGGCCTATTACTTTTAGTGTAGTCTTTCCTGGACCTTGTAACTGGATAGGGGATGGCTGTAAAGTGATATTTTAGGCCATTTTATTTCATCACATAATACTGAAACACCTGCACCAGTGTCTAGCTTGAATTCTGTGGGGTGACCATCAACTTCTAATTCAATATTCCAGTAATTATTTTCTGTTTTGTTAACCTCTCCTAGGAAAGTTATTTCTTTTTTTCACTTCTTGGATTTGATTTGGCTTTTTAATTCTCTTTTATTTCCTGTAAGATACTTGGATTTTAGATTGGCAGGCATTTTTAAGGCGTCCTAGATTTCCAGAGTTGTGGCACTCAGCTCCCCCTGCTGGGCATTCTTCCCTCTGGTGCAGGGTTTTCCCACCGAGAGCATCTCAACATGGTGGTTGGTGTAATTTCTCAATTTCGCAGGCCTTTGTGTCACAGCACTTTCTCCTTTAGTCTGACATATTGAATGGCTTGACTCATCTTTTTCCAAGAAACATCACTTTTCCCACTAACAATCACTGTGTTTTATTTCTTCAGCTGCCTGTTATGCTATTTGCACTGCCTTTGTGAGAGTTAGAGCTTCTTTCATTTACAAAAGACCCAATAGCATTTCATCTAACATACCCGCTACTATACGATACGTATTAATTCATCTCAGAATCTCAAAGTCGCAATTCATTGTGAATTTGTCTGAGTTATTTATGAATGAATCCATTGATTCACCTGGCATTTCTTTCCTCTTATTAATTTTCTCTCATTCGATGATTACATTTTTTGAACATTGAAGTATGCATCGAATGCCTTGGGGACTTTATTGTATGGGCTTGAAGTCTCATCAACTCCCTGTCTTGATATTATGTCATCTGCAATAGCCCCTACTGCATATAGTAAAGTACTACACCGATCCTTTTGTTCCTTCTTGTGCAAACTTGAAGTTGTTCTGTATCTGGAGAATCTCTTCCTCCAATTGTCCCAGTGTTGAGCCTGTTGTGAGCCTTCAATGCGTCTGAAAGGTTCTGGGAGTGGCAGTGTAGACTCCATGTTTACCCTAAACTCTGGATGTTGTGCTGCTTCAGTATTTTGCCTCGTAGATTGTGAACCATACTCACTGCTGAATGGATGATGGGTCTGAGTGCCAGCTTGCACCTGGAGCACCCACAATGCTCCGTTCTCAGGTGAGTCTTCAATCTTTTTTCTTCTTGTTCATTTTCCAAAGATCTGTAGGTCTTTCAAGTCTGCAGTCTTTACTTGGAGTTTTTCTGGAGCTATACACTCTGTCCACTGCTACCATGTTTCATCTTGAGTTCGGAGTCTAGATGGTGTTTCTTTAGGGTTTGCCTGTTACCCTAAGGATACTACCATAGACCGTTCTTGTTTATTTACAGATCTATATACATCCCTGTGCTCTACACGCAGTTGCAATTCTGCTTCCCTCCAGAGTTCAGTTACCTAATCATGCGACATTGCATCATAATTACATCAGTAGTTCAGCCAGTATCAGGTGCTTTTGATGTTAACCCTTTACCCAATAGAAACCACTACAGCAAAATTTGAGATTTTGCTTTTATTGCTGTTTAAACCAGGGAGGAATAAAATAAATTGGGAAGGTTCGTCTAGCCCCACTCCCAAAAGCTCCTGAATCATACAGACCACAAGGTCCTAGGTGTCACCTTTTGCTCAGATGATAGCAAGCTCATCTCAGGTTCAGAAGGTTGTGGGCTCAAGTCCCACGTTAAAGACTTGAGTGCAAAAATCTGGTAGTTGACTCTGCCAGCATTGTGCTGAGGGAGTCTTCCATTGTTAGAGATGCTGCCTATGGATGAGACATTAAACCAAGGCACTGTGTGTCCTCTCAGGTGCATATAAAAGATTCCAAGAGATTACTTCATAGAAGAGCAGGGTGTTCTCTCCTGGCCAATATTCAACACTCAACCAACATTGCATAAAAAAGATTATGTTTCAATTAACCTATAATTACTCACAACTAACAATTAGACCAATCAACAAACCCAACTGACTGACACTAAGGTTATGTAATCTAGGAACAAGTGGGAACTGATAGTTCAAATTAATATCCTAGAAAAAGGCAGTGTTCATGACCAACTTCACCCATGGACTGCATTTTCTACTTCTCACTATTGTCACAGAAGGCTTGCGCTAACAGTGATATCATTATTTTGAATTTAATCCTACTTTTTTTTGTACAATTGCTACCACCTCACATTTTCCTTAATCCAATACGAATATAGGAACAGCAGTGAGACATTCAAGGCCTCGAACCTGCTCCACTGTTCAATTAGATTATCTATGTCTAAACTCATTTAGCAACCTTGGCTCATTGACCCTTAATATCCTTCATAAGGATGGGGCCACTAAAGGGATACATACAATAAACTCACTGGCAATAGCAAAGGAATGGCAGTAAGAATGATAATTACTTTACCACGGTATTTACCAGGGAGAACAGGAAGTTGGACATGTCATTCGAAGTGATCAAAAAGGATATAAAGATACTTAAGGTAGAAAGGAGGGAGAAAATTGATAATTGATAAATTAATTAAACTTACAAAGAATAAAACCGTGATCTGGGTGGATTACATTCAGGAATATTATAAGAATCTAGGGAAGAGCTAGCAGAGGCATTATCACATAAAGAGCAAAATTCATTAGAAAGCTGGTGAACGGCTAATTTAATTCAAAAAAGGCATGAGATTTGAACAATTAGGATAGTACACTAACAGCTACATGAACAACCAATTTAAGAGACTAGGAATCCTACAGCGAGTAACTCTCCTGACCCCCAAAGCCTTCCCACCATCTATGAGGCACAAGTCATAAGTATGATGGAATACTCTCCTCTTGCCTGGATGAATGCAGTTCCAAAACGCTCAAGAAGCTTGACACCATCCAGGAAAAATCAGCCCACTTAATTAGCACCCCATCCACAAGCATTTACTCCCTCTACCACCGACACACAGTGACAGCAGTGTGTACCATATAGAAGATGCACTGCAGCAACTCATCAAGACTCCTTAGACAATGCCTTCCAAACTCTCAACCTCTCCCAACATGAAGGACAAGAGAAGCAAACACATGGAAACACCACATCTGCAATTCCCCTCCAAGCTACTCACCATCCTGACCTGGAAATATATCACTGTCCCTTCACTGTCGCTGGGTCAAAATCTTGGAACCTCCTCCCTAACAGCACTGTGAGTGTACCTACACTACATGGACTGCAGCGGTTTTAGAAGGCAGCTTACCACCACCTTATCGAGGGCAATTAGGGATGGGCGATAATTGCTGGGCTGGCCATTGACACTCATATCCCCTAGAAGAATAAAAAAGGATTCCCTAGACATTTTGAAGAAACTATAAATTGTCCTTATGATGCTACTTCCGGGTCAAATATCATTGCAAAAGCTAAAGCAACGAGAACCAGAGCTCCCTAGCTTATTAAAGAGATAAAGGGTAATATGAAGCAGAAAAAGAGCCCTTATGATAGATGTCAGGTTGATAGTAACATGAGAACCAGGCTAAATATAAAAGGTTCAGAGGGGAAGTGAAAACGGTAATAGTTTGGAAAAGAGAAAATATAAGAAGACTTTATAATATGAAAGGAAATCCAAAAATCTATTTTCTATCACTATATATATAGCAGAGGGGTAGCAAGATGAGGTATGGGGGCCAATTGGGACCAAAAAGGAGACCTAAACACAGAGGCAGAGAGCATGAATGAAGTAATAAATGAAAGAGACGATGTTTTCACTTGCAGATGAGATCAGAACCAGCAGTCATGAATATAAGATGGTCACTAATAAATCTCATATTGATTTCAGAAGAAACATCTTCACCCAAAGGATGGTTGGAATGTGGAACTCGCTACCACAGGAGGTTGTTGCAGAAAATAGCATAGATGCATTCAAGGGAGATATAGATAAGCACATAAGAGAGAAAGGAATAGAAGAATCTGCTGTTATAATTAGATGAAGTGTGATAGGAGGAGAACCGTTTGGAGAACAAACACTTACATGAACTGGTTGGGCAGATAGCTTGATTCTGTGTTGTAATTGCTGTGTAAACATTTTAATACCCTTTGCCAAAAAAAAAATCTATCAATCTCAATTTTGAAATTTTCAGTGGACCCCCAGCCTCTAAAGCTTTTTGAGGGAGAGAGTTCCAGATCTCCTGTACCCTTCAATGAAGGTGTGCTTTCTGATATTATCCCTGAATAGCTTCATTCTAGTTTTAAGCTAAAGTCCCCTTTCTTCTAAACTCCCTCACCGGAGGAAATGGTTTCTCTCGATCTACCCTATCAACTCCTTTCATCATCACCTCAGTTATATCACCCCTTAATCTCTATGCTCAAGAAATACATCTGGTCTGTGGAACATAGCACAATATCATAGCATGTCATAAACTCATGTTAAAAGGTGCATGATTGTAATAAACCAACCTGCGATCTTTGAGCACCTTGTTTTTTGGGAGTTATTTGAGCACTCTGTGACTGGGCTGTTAGGCCCCAGGTTAGTCAGGTTGTTTGAGTTACCCACAGATCTGTTCTGGATCACTAGCTGCTCACATTAGTCATCCAACGACCTGGAGAAGGAAGGGGCAGTCTCCTAACCACAAAATCGATAGTGGTTGCAAGGGGAAAGAAGTCCCAAGACATCAGAAATCTGAATATGCCAGCATCTGTGAGGAGAAAGTACCGATTAACATATTAGGTGTAGCGTCAAATCTGAAATTACAATTATCCCTTTTCTTTCCAGGTGCTTATGAACAGGCAGTGCATTTCCAACATCATCTGTTTCTTTATTATGCATATGTATTGAATGGAAATAAGATATATTCATACATCTTATTTTATGTGTGGGTGAGAACAGAGCTAGGGCCACAAATATGATATTGCTGCTAACAAATCCAATGCGGAATTCAGGTGAAATGTCTTTACCCGGAGAGTTTGAGAATGTGGAACTCACTACCACAAGGAGCAGCTGAGGTGAATAGCAGGGATGCATTCAAGGGGAAGGTGGATAAGCACATGAGGGAGATGGGAACAGAGGGATACATTGGTAGGGTTGGATGAAGAGGGGTGGAAGGAGATTTAAACACTGGCATGGATAAAAGCAAAATATCGCGGATGCTGGAAATCCGAAACAAAAACAGAAAATGCTGCAAAAACTCAGCAAGAGAGAGAAAAAAAACAGAGTTAACATTTCAAGTCCCTTATGACTCGAAATGTTAACTCTTTTTTTTTCTCTCCGCAGTTGCTGTTAGACCTGCTGAGTTTTTCTAGCATTTTCTGTTTTTATTACTGGCATTTGGATCTGTTGAGCCAAATAGCCTGTTTCTGTGCTGTAAAGACTTTGCAACAATGGAAAGAATGGAAAGGAAAATTGGGACTGTCCTGTAACAGGTGAGGATCATTTCTTAACATTACGATCTAAATAATGAAGATCAAAAATACCCCCACAATATCCAAGATAACATCTCAACCAAAATTTTAAAAACCCCATAAAATTACATATTTCACCCATTGAATTTCTTTCAGAGTTTTTCAATACCTGTATTGAAGCTTTTACTTCAAGGCATCACTCAGCCTGTCTCAGAAGCCTTTCAATTGGATATCTTTTAACCTCACAATAGTTGGACAGAGCTTTTAGACTGATTCTCCTTCTGAGTACTTAAGGCCTTGAACACATTCCTGATGTGCAATCTGCTCCAATTGGTGGGCTAAAGCAGCTTTTCTCATCTTCGACTACCTGCCTCCTGGCCCACTCCTCCACCCCCTACCCCTTCCCCCCCACCCCCTGCCAAGTGAGGAGGTTGGACTTACTCCACCGTGTCCCTATCTGTGGCAGGAGGTTTACTGCAGCAGCTTTTGAGGAGGAGGCCATGGGAAGAGGTGGCTGATTAGCAGCTTCTTCAGGTTTCTGTTCAATTTTTGCCTCAGGTGCTCCTTCAATGGTCTCAACGTGCAAGGCACCGGACCAGGTGGCCCCTGAATCCGGTAAAACTAAGCATGTACGTGGTTGGGAGGATAGGTGAAATGTGGGCCTTCTCAACTTGTTCCTACCTGAGATAGAGGCACAGTACAAAACTAGCCCTGACTTGGAACTAACAGGGATATTACTAAAGTTGATGGAGGGGACGTTGTGAAGATATCCAATTTCGTGATTCATATGTGGTAGGAACATAGCTTGCAAGTTAGAAATTGAAGTGTTAAATTTAAGATAAATGGAGGAAAAATCATGAGTTTGAGAGGTTTGTAAACCAGCTTAAAGAAATTATCATTAAAGGAATAGTTTGTGCGTACTTACAATGTGAGAGTTAGAAGGGTGAGAGCAATAAAATGGCAAGTGTGCCCATTTAGCTGGGGACCTGAACACAGTAAGTCTGAAAAGAATTACTCTGCCTTCGTTAGAGATATGAATTATTCCTGTATTCCCCAGACCAAAGAAAGATTGAAAAGAACCCAGTAAACAAGGGAAGTTCTTAAAGTATCCATATATTTTTCAGATCAAAGAAAAGAAACTGCGGATGATTGGCTTGAATCTCTAAATGGGATATCCTAGGAGTGCCATGTTGCCATGGGGTTAGGCTGCAGGGTAAGTACCCTTCTGGGTTAGGTTTATCTGTGTGTGTTTTTGCAGACACAGGCAGAGAGGGAGCACACAGCCAGCAGTGGGTGCTGGAAAGCAGCTGAGACCAGTAGCAAAAGGGCTACTGGAAGCAAGGATGTTTTCTTATTTTGGAGCCGCTAGCAAAAAAAAAATCAGGAAAGTCCATGCTTGAGGTGGGGCATCAATAATTGTGAGGAAGGATCCCAGGAATTCTCACACCTCGGACAATAGCGGGAACACTGAGGAAAATCAAAGTGCATTCCCAAGAGCTGTGGCACACCTTGGTTTGGTTCCAGGAGAAGTGAAATAACCCTCAAGATCCAGAAAAGTATGGGGGAACTCTTAGGTAGAATTAAAGACAGAACGGGAAGTGGTCTGATAAGATTTTCAGGCTTAAAGAATAAAGGGTTATGGGATATATAGTGTTTAATTAGTAGTGCTTGTTTTATTTACTTCTTGTACATTAAAAGTTTTTGTTCAAAACGTGAAACCTTGTGGCGTTCCTTAAGGTAATAACAGGGATTCAATTTTTTTAAGGTTAATGGTCTCACTCGAGATCATAACAGGAAAAATGGCAAAATGTTACAATGGAGTACTTAAACACACTGATGTGGTTGAGATTGTGGCACGATATAAAAGGAGCGTTACTCTGAATCTACCCATGGCTGCCTCACCTGTGAGTGTTGGATGTTGACGTTGAATGTCAGGGATATTCTATTCCCAGCACTAAAATTAACCACCTTGATGAGCAGAAAGCCTTAGAAAAGCAATGTCACAGGTCCCCAACATCTCAGCTCACAAAGCTACTCACAGCACATTCATTTATTTAATTCTTGATCTCTTTCATGGGCCCTATAGCAAAATGGTGTTGTTGTGGCTCACTGGGTAACATTCATGTTTTCTGGGGCAGAAAACTGTGGTTTCAAGTCTGGCTCCAGAGCCTTGAACACATAATTCAGGCTGATATTCCCAATGCAGGACTGAAGGGGTGCGGCACTGTTGGAGGTGCTGTCTTTTTGGTGTGACGCTAAACCGAGGTCCTGTCTGCCCTCTAAGGTGAATGTAAAGGATCCCATGGCCATTGTTTTGAAGACGAGCGGGGCAATTCTTCACACTGAGTTGACCCATCTCTTAATCAACGTCACCAAAACAGACAAAAACTTTTAATGTACAAGAAGTAAATAAAACAAGCACTACTAATTAAACACTATATATCCCATAACCCTTTATTCTTTAAGCCTGAAAATCTTATCAGACCACTTCCCGTTCTGTCTTTAATTCTACCTAAGAGTTCCCCCATACTTTTCCGGATCTTGAGGGTTATTTCACTTCTCCTGGAACCAAACCACAGCTCTTGGGAATGCACTTTGATTTTCCTCAGTGTTCCCGCTATTCTCCGAGGTGTGAGTTCTGTCGAAGGGTCATGAGGACTCGAAACGTCAACTCTTTTCTTCTCCGCCGATGCTGCCAGACCTGCTGAGTTTTTCCAGGTAATTCTGTTTTTGTTTTTTCACCAAAACAGATTATCTGGCCACTAGCACACCGTTGTTCACGGGGAGTGCTTAGTGAGTGCAAATTAGCTGCTCCGTTTCCTACATTTCAAGAGTGACTAAGCTTTGGCTGTGAAGTGCTTTGGGACATCCCGAGTTCATAACAGGTGCTATAGGAATGCATTTTGTTCTTTCTTTCAATGGTGTCTTTATCTGAGAGAATGTTTGGGAATTAGAATGCAGATAAAAAGCCATTTGGATAGATAGTTTCACAGTTTTCATGGACTGTGGTAGGCACTATGCATGTAAGACAACAAATCTTACATTTATATAGTGCAATTAACATAGTAAAACATCCCCAGGGGCTTCGCAGGAGTGAAAATAAACAAAATTTGACACTGAGCCACATAAAAAAGATATTGGGAGAGGTGACCAGAAGCTTGGTCAAAGAGGCAGGTATTTTAAGGAGCGTCTTAAAGGAGGACAGACAGGGAGAGAGGTGGAGTGGTTTAGAGAGAAAATTCCAGAGCTTGAGGGCCCAGGCAGCTAAAGGCACAACCACTAATGGTGGAGCAGTTAAAATCGGGGATGCACAAGAGGGCAGAACCGGTGGAGTGCAGAGCGCTCAGAATATTGTCGGGCTGGAGGAGATTACAGATATAGGGAGAGACAAGGCCATGGAGTGATTTGAAAACAAGGGTGACATATTTAAAATTGAATCGCACATCACCATTTCCTTTTGAAAGCGACCCCTCTTCTTCTTACGGTGTGTGGCCCATTGCTGTGTGAACTACAGACCAGAAAGCATCATTACTATTCTATCATTATTTTTTCCCTCTGTCAAAGTGCATGCAAAAAAAAGAGAGAAAGACAGCATCTCCTTTTCAAATTAACACAGACGCATACGAAAGGAAGAGGGATATACCAAACTAATGGGGTGTTAGGGTGGTTGGTGGGGGGGGGGGGGGTGGAAATCGAGAGGAAAGAACCTCTCAATTATCCAGTAACCTTTACCAGAGTACAAGTGTCTCTGAAATCTTAATTTATGAGGTAGGAGCAGGGTGTACATTTTGTAATGGTACACGTGACCAGTGCAGCTGTTAAGTCTTAAAGGGAGACTGTGTCATTGCCTGGGTGAATAATGTGTTAGATTCTGGCAATGAGCCAAGAGTTCTCGACGAGGCAAGTGGGAGAGAGGCAATCTAATCTTGAGAAAAGAAACCGTTTCCCACAATTCCTCCCCCACTTCCATTCCTCCTGCCCGACCCCCATCCCACCGCCACACCCCCCCCCCCCCCCCCCCACCTCCCCCCAACCATCTCCGCCCCCCCCCCTCCCCGGAGCCCCTGCTTCCGTTGTGTACTTTATGCATTATGCACTATTCAGAAGTGAAGATTTACAGCAAGGGGAGCTAATCGACAAATCAGATCAGCCGTGTCAGGTGAATACTGATGTGGAGATGATAGAATGCATGCAGATCCCTGTGCTTTTATGCTAACATTGCAATGTGGCACTGTAACAAGATACCAGCAGCACGTCAGTCTACCTGTCAGAGCCCTGCACGTTACACCCATCTCTCTCTCCCACCCCCCCCCCCACCCCCGTCTTACCCCTCATCTCTCTTTCTGTCTCCCTCCGTCTCCCTGTCTCTCTCCGTCTGTTTCCCTGCCTTTCTTCGCCTTTCTCTCTCTCTCTCTCTCTCTCTCTGACTCTCTCTCTCGCCCGCTCACACTCTTGGACTGTTCCAGTAAAGCAGATGCAAATCAAAGCACATTGTGTAAAGGGCCAGACTGACCTCAATTCTATTCATTAATAAATCAGCATCCCAAACCTACTGCCCCTGCCAAAAAAGAAGCTTAAAGTGCCCTTCATACTTATAATCTATTATGATAGACAATGCCAATAGATTCACAAGTGAAGTTTATTTTAATCAGAATGTAATCTATGTTAAATAGACAGTGTTTGTGACAAGATACCATTTTTAGTATAGCTCTGGTACAGCTTAATACAATATACATATATATATATAGATTTCAGCGTGAGGGTTCAGAACAGGGTGCTGTTGTGATGCTATGTACATCAATGCTCCAGTTGCCGCATTAGTCTGCATTGGGGCTGTGTATATTGCACCTCTGAATCCATTTCTGGGCTTTCCTGAAACAGTGGTGTTCGAGGATAAGAGAGAGAGGAGAGGAAGGAGAAATGCAGAAAAAGAGAGATGGAGTAAGGAGTGGAGTAGAGGGACAGGAACATAAGGTTGGGAGAAAGGACAGGGAGAAGAGAGAAATACAGATACTGATCAACAGGGAATTAGAGACAGAAAAAATGATGAGAGAAATAGAAGGGGTAGGGAAGAGGGCAGAGGATAGAGGGGAGACACAGCAGAAAATGACAGGGAGGAGAAAAGGAGGAAGTGAGAGATAAAAAGGACAGAGAGGAGGGCTATGGAGAAAAGGATAGAAGAAAAGGATGAAGAGGAGAGTGAGATGGAGAAAAAGGGACAGAAAATATCCAGTCAAAGACAGTGATACCTAGTCTCAGACAAATTTAGTCTTATGCACCCTTCCAATATTTAGAAAGCCTTCTTAAAAACGATGAAAAATTCTGTGCTGTTGATGGTAACTCCCCCCTCCCCAACACACACCTGACAACCCCAAATAAAAGAGATAACTGGCACAACAGTCATAATGAATCACTTCATGTGAACAGAGTCATTAATGAGAAGCCTTAATGGCTCAGAAAGCAATATGTTAAACAAAGCTCATTAACGTATGATGCAAATGAGTTCCTCACCAATGATGTCACAGACTGGCTGAGACAGGGAGCAGCACCCGCTCGGTGGGATTGGCTACTTGCCCCTCCTGAAGCAATTGCCTTTAGCTTTGGCAGTGACCGAACCACAGACTTTGCTCTCTCGCTTTCTTTCTTTTGTTGCTGTTTTCTCATGCAATCTTGTTCAAACCCAGCTACATCTCCATAGTGCTGGGTACCCTGAGAGAGAGAGAGAGAGAGAGAGAGAGAAAAACAGAGAGGTAGGCATGGTAAGAGCGACAAAGAGAGGGAAGGAGAGATGCAGAGAAAGAGAGAGCAATAGATGGAGAGATAGAAATAGACGGAGAGAGAAAATGAGGGCGAGAGAGAGGGGGGATAAAAGGGAAAAAGGGTGAGAGAGAGACACATAGAGACTCTGAGGGTGAGCGGGAGAGAGAGAGAGAGAGAGAGACACCCTCCTTCATATAGCCTCTCAGACCACTCTGAAATGCAACTGCTGTTGAAATGCCAGCCCTTGGCATTGAGCCCAGGCTGCGTTCCTTCCTTGGGGGAGTTTTTTTATATTTGAAAGGAGGGAAGAAAAAACAACTTTGATCTATCTGGTGAAACAGAAGCAAAGTAAATACAATACACTTGCTCAAATTAAATAGCGTCACTAGTGGCGATTGCATCATTGTTCGCTTTTTTAAAAATTATAACAGTTTGGTAAAGAATCCTTGCAACAAAAAAATTGAACAATATAAAAGCCATGAGCTGACCTGTGATTAAGTGCCCCGGGCTAGAATTTCCCTCCTTTGTCTCTTTCTGTGTAGAAATCTTCATTTTCCGTCTCTCTCTTTAGTGTCACACCAATTGCTCAGCAACCTTTTCAAAAGCTATCGGCGATTTCTAGAAAATCTTGATTCAGAAAGAAAAAAAATATATATATTCACATATAGGCCAGCCCTTTTCTGATCCCTGGAAAGTTTGCTTTAAATTTTAAAAAAGGAATATGGATGAGTCGGCAGGCAATTAGCCCTCTCCTTAGCGTTGTGAATTGAGAGCAGGGTGTGGGGAAGGGGAGCCAGGCAGGGATGTTCACTAAAGAAAAACTCTGGCTGAATAAAAAAAAAGTGGTGAGAAAATGCTATGAAGCTTTTTTTTTTGCAGTTCAGCTCTCTCTCCCTCTCTCTGTCTCTCTCTCTCTTTCTCTGTCTCTCTGTCTCTCCCTCTTGCTCCCTCTCTCTCTCTCTCTCTCTGACCCACTTTGCCAAAGAATGCAGTCATGTCAACTTTAGCATACAATGGATTTCCTGCACAGGGACCCTTGCAAACTGAGGCCTTTATAACCAGTGACTGTTATGTACGGCTAGACAGTAGCCAATCAAAAGGCCGCTCAACCTAGCCGTAACACAATAGGTGCGTTGGTCACACTGCCTTTATGAGTGCAGGTTTAAATTAATTTAATTGATGGCTGCTGATACCTAAGTGTGTATGTTTCCTAATAAGCAGGTGGGATCGCCGTCCTGTCTCCCCATGGCCAGCATTTACTTACAGTTACCTATAATTACCTTTCGGTCTCTCTGTTACTCTCCGCTTCCCTAAACGCTACTTTTATCAAATAAATAAATATGCATGAGCTCAGCTTGCGGAAATTATAATAATTCACACTTCCCTCCCCTGGCGGGAGAAACTTATAACACACTAGGAAAAAAAAAATCACCCGAGGCAGAATACAAAAAAGAATAGGTTTTAATCAGAGTAAATGTTAAATTCTGAACGTGTACATGAAAATAGTCCTAATTTCCCAGAATGCTTGGCCAGCTGATGGGGTGTGTGGGGGGTGGGGGGGGGGTGGAATAAGTGGATGTTATTTTATTTTTCTCTCTTTCTCTTGCTTTTTCTCCCTCTTTTTCTCTCTTTTCTTCCCTGTCGGAAAGAATTACACACGCAGCCACGTAAATTAACTTGCATGCAGCACCCTCCGAAGCGCCTTGCGTCTGATGTGGAGTAATTAAAACGTGTAAGGCAACCCGCAAGTATGAAGATCGTCACCGGATACAAGTCGACAATCAGTCATTTCACATCACTGTCGCGCCTTTTTACATTTAAAATCCGCACAGGCTTTATATAAAAACAGAAACCCTTAACCATCAGCTATTGTGCATTAATTAAATACATAGGGCAGCCCTCAGCAAAGGGGAACTCCCGGCTAATTTGTGGTGTGTGTGTATTATTTTTGATGCATGCGCGATTTGCATATAAATGAGGGAGGGTGCGCCCACTCTCTCCATCGCACATTGAATATCAGCAAGCTGTGATATTGTACCCTCCACCCCAGCAAGCTGCAAAATAGACTGGGCGGAACATCGAATTGAGAACGGTGCTTTGCAAGTAAACTTCAGCAATTACAAAAATTTAGTAATGTTTATTCAACAGAGGTCACTGGTTTGATTATGAGGGTGTTAAATTGAATTATTTTATTTTGTGATTTTTTTTCCATCCCTTCATAATGCTATGTATTGGACAACGGTACAAAATGTTCTCCAGATAATAATTTTCCCATTGTTCTTCCAACCTCCCTGCCTAGGTACTGCAGTGGTACAATATTGTATTACGCAGCATTTTATAAAGATGCAACACAGAAGCAGGCCATTTGGCCCAACATGTCCATGCTGTTGTTTATGCTCCACAGGAACCTCCCTCCAATCTTTCTGCTTCTAACCTTAATATCATATCCTACTATTCTTTTCTCCATTATGTATCTTTCTAGCTTTCCCTTAAATGTATCTATGCCATTCACCTTAACCTGTCAATGTAGTAATGTGAACCACATTCCCACCACTCTCTGGGTAAGAAAATTTCTCCAATACACCCCATTAGCTTGATTTGTGGCTATGCTATACTTATGACCTTGAGCTTTGGACTTCCTCACGAGTGGAAACATCTTCTCTCCAGTCGATCAAATCCTGTCCTAATTTTAAAGATCTTTATTGGGTCACCCCTCAGCCTTATTATGAAAGGATTAATGAATTATCTCAGAGTTCAGAGCAATGTTGTTATGTGGAAATCAGACAGGTGCGATACTTGCTAACTACATCAATACTGGAGATGGTGGCGTAGTGGTAATGTCACTGGACTAGTAGCCCTGGATAATGCTCTGGTGTCATGAGTTCAAATTCCACCATGGCAGCTGGTAGAATTTGATTTCAGTTAGTAAACCTGGAATATAAATCTAATTTCAGTAACAGTGACTATGAAACTATCATTGATTGTCATTAAAAACCCATCTGGTTCACTAATGTACTTCAGGGAAGGAAGTCTTTCAAAAAGTGTATTCTGCATGTTTACCCCTGGGAGGGGGTGGGGGGAAATGCCCACAGGAGAGCACTGCAGAAGGGACAGAAAATATATATTGACAGGAAGAGTTGCAGTGAACCAAGCAGAAAGATCACTCCCAAGTGATCTAGAGTGATTGCCAATAAATACAGAAAGTGGCACCTCTGACAGAGCAGCATTCCCTCAGTACTGCACCAAGTGTGTCAACCTAAATTCTATGTTTGAGTCTCCGCACTGGGACTTGTACCACAACCCTCTGACTCCAAGGCACGTATGTTACTGCTAAAGCTCAAGAAATGACAACCTATGTTTATACAACCCGTCCTCATAATTTAATCTTTTAAGCCCCTGTACCATCTTGGTAAGTCTGCACTGTACCCCCTTCAAGGCTAATATGTCTTTTATCACAACAGGAAATTCCATTCCATTAGGGTCCCTGGTTGGTGATTGACACAACTCTGATTCCATTCCATTCTTCATTAGCTTCAGTACATCCTGTGACAGATTAAGGCAACTGGGATTATTGAGACAGAAAGCAGGCTGGAGCTGAGTGTGAATGAACTTAGACCATATGACTACAGTAGATGGTGTAAACAGCAGCAAGCAAACTAACTATGGAGAGTAGTAACTGTTACACCTCATCATCCAGTTCACTCTAACAAACCACGACAGGATTTGTGTGGAATAGTTTCTCTCTGAACCTTTCTCTTCCTACCCAATTTTATCTGATTTTCTCAGACTTAGTGCAAAATCACGGCTGCAAATTCACATCTTTGACATTGTGGGATAATTCATTTCTTAAGTACGCTGCTCAGCACTTATACAATATGCCTTAATCCTAACGGAAAATCCTACTTGATGTTGGCTTTCCGGAATGCTGCAACACCCTGCGAGAGCAATGGGATGCAGGTCTGAGCCTGTGATTTCCCACACTCCGAGCTTCTGATTTCAGTCATGTCACTGTGGGTTGTTGTTAAATGGAGCTGATGACTTCCCCACAGGGAATGAAAGAGAAATGCATCGAACGACCAGTTGCACTTTAACAGGGGTCTTTCATTTTATTTATCCTTTCACTGGACGTGGGCATCGCTGGCTATGCCAGCATTTTTATTGCCCATCCCTGGCTGCCCTTGAGAAGGTGGTGGTGAGCTGCCTTTTTGAACCGCTGCAGCCCATGTGGTGTAGATACACCCACAGCGCTGTTAGGGAGGGAGTTCCAGGATTTTGACCCAGCGACAGTGAAGGAACGGCCGATATATTTCCAAGTCAGGGTGGTGAGTGACTTGGAGGGGAACTTACAGAGGTGATGGTGTTCCCCATGCGTCTGCTGCCCTTGTCCTTCTAGATGAGAGCAGTCGCAGGTTTGGAAGATTTCCTTTGCTGCATGGGCTCTGCTGTGATCTTACCTCCTCCCCTCCACCCCAAGTGAATCTCCTGCTATAACTTCACTTCTGCCTTCTATGTGGCCAATTTTGGCACTCCCTAAAGTTTGGTCTTGGGCGCTCTTGCTCTCCTTCTACTTGGGGCCACTTAGCACCATCCTATGTAACAGTTGGTTCAACTTTCCCTTGTGTGTCGAGAGGACCCTGAACCCTGCCATGGCCTTTCATTTGCCCCTCTATTTCTAACTATAGACCGCTGCCTGACTGTTCGAACCTTCCTCAGTGATAAAATCAATTTTGGGCCCCTGATGCAAATCCTGCAATAGCAAATCATTAGCCTCGTATGGTTTTCTTTTGTGAAGTGTTAGCCTTTATAAATGGATGGCTGCAATATAAAAAGAAGGAAGTTTTGCTACAGCTACACAGCCCTGATAGGCAACCTGTGGAGTACGCTGTACAGTCCTGGATACCACACGTTAGAAAGAATATATTAACCCTGGAAGTCGTGTGGCACCAGATTCACTAAAATGTTACCACAGCTCCAAGCATTAGATTATGAGGAGCAATTACATAAACTAGGCTTGTATTACCTGGAATATAAAACGTTAAGGGGTAATTTGATTGAGGTTTTTAAAATCCTGAAAGGAATTGATAAGGTAGATAAAGAGAAACATTTTCCAGTGTTGCAGGAGTCTGGGACAAGGGGACATTAAAATCAGAGACAGATCATTCAGGAGAGTTAGGAAACACTTCTATATACAAAGGGTGCAGGAAGTGCCAAACTCGCTCCCAGGAAAAGCAACAGACACAAGCTCAATTAATGATCTTCAACCTGGGATTGATAGATTTTTTTGCTAGACAATGGTGCAAAAGTATTTGGAGCCAAAGTGATCTCATTGAAGGTTGAAACAGTCTGCATGGCCTCCTCATGGTCCATAAAGTTCCAGGTTCAATGCTTCATCTGTACGCAGTTAACGGATCTCAGCTGGTGGAGTTTTATCTAAATGTGTTGAGGAACACCATTCAGTTCAAATAAGTTCATCCATCTAAAGATAAAAAGCCCCCAACCTTCCATCCAACAGATTTTAAAAGCTTTCACCTCAACTACTCCTCTGGATGTCTATTCAATATATTGATCATTCTTTGTATGAAGTGATTCTTCCTGACCTAGTTCTGAACTGTCCCTTCACCAGTGTGCAGTGATTCTTCCCTGTCTACTGCCTTTCTTTACATTCCAGTAACATTGAAAAAAGAGACATGTTGAAGCTTTTTGCCTTGCACTCATCAGGACACATTGCAAGAATATCAATATAAGGGGAAAGCAACAATTTATACTGTATGAAAAGAGAAAAGCTCTTCACCCCTTATATTGGGATTCTTGCAAAGTGTCCTGTTGAGTTCAAGGCAAAAAGCTTCGACATGTCTCTATTTTCAGCAATACTCAAGTTCTGTACTACCAAATGACTATTTCAATAATGCTTTGGGTTTACCTTCCCTACATGGTCCCTCTTCAGGATATCTCTTTTCTAGGCTAAATGTTATGGGGTTATATTGGCCTCTCTGCCCAACCCTTGACTACAAGTTCAAAGCTTCCCTTCTGAACTGGGAACAATTCACCTGTGCAACCTCCTATTGCAGCATTACCTCCAGTCTAAAGAGGTCTGGGCTCCTCAAGCCTCATCACTTGAGTGCAGTGTGTTAACCCAGCTCCTGGCAACACCCAGAAACGGGTGCTCCCAACTTTAACTCCCTAGTCAACCCACCAGACTTGTGGTATAGAGAATCAGCCATGCTCCGCTTCTTTCTACTCCCTTTGGTGTTGAGTATTTCTTGCATGTCTTGGTAACTGATCCTGGACACAATACTCAGGAGTACTTATACATTTTGAACATAAACTCTTCTGGCTTGTGCACAACAGATTTTGCTTTTCAGCTCAGTTTGCTTTGTTAATTGTTACTGCGCAGTTCTGTGACCCTATACTCCAGATGAGATTCAAGCTCAGTTTTACCTCTTACTACACTGCTTCTAAAGAAGGTATGGCATCCTTATCCCTTCCAATGTACATAGAATTTACAGCACTGAAACAGGCCATTGGTTCCTCAGGCTTATGCTGGTGTTTATGCTCCATTCAAACCTCCTCCCACCTACTTAATGTAACCCTTTCAACATACATTTCTAGTCCATTCCCTCCAACCTACTTACCTAGCTTCTTCTTAAACGTATTTATGCTATTCACCTCAACGACACCCTGTTTTAGCAAGTTCTACACTCCAATCACACTTTGGGTAAAGAAGTTTCTCATGAAATCTTTACTGAATTTATTAGAGACTATCTCGTATTTATGCCCCAACTTTTGCACTCCTCACAAGCGGAAACATCTTCTCCATGTCTACTCTAACCATTTCATAATTTTGAAGGGCTCTACCAGGTCATCCCTCAGCCCCGGTCTTTTCTAAGTGCAGTATAATAAATGAACACGGCTGTTGTTGTGTTACAGTTCACTCAGGGAGTCCAAGTTGCAGTGACAACAGCTATGGATAGTGATGATTGAGGCTCCTATATTCTTTCCATCACATGGCTGATCAGGAATCTCTCCCACTCTTAACACCTGCCATAGGTGCATTGAAGGGTTTGCAAGTTGTTAGTTAACCTATTTGGCCATGTTATGAAATACACCTTTCTTGGCCGTCAAATCCTGGAGTCGAACTTGAACCCAGAACCTCTGGTTCAGAGACAGGGATTCTAAGCATTGCACCACATAACTCCTAAATGAACTGTAGCTAACACTGAGTGGTATTATGATTCATGAATCACCATTTTGGCTGTTTACATATGTTACCTAAATACTGATGCGCCAGCTAATTATTCCCTGCCAAGACAATCACCATCCTGACAGGGGCATATCGCTATTCCCCTTACTGTAAGCAGGGCCAGGATTTTACAGCCTCGTCGTGGTGTGTCTCTCCCCAATACCCCCTCCCCGCCGGACGCAGCGAGCCAGTTTAAATCTCCATTCAGTTTGGCAGGACCATAATATCTCGCTGGGCTGGAGGGGCCATAAAATCCTGGCCTAGGTCAGTCTCCTCTGATATCCCAGCAAACACCGTTGTGAGGACACAATCACTGCCCTCACAAGGCAAAAAACTGGCGATGGGCAATAAATGCAGCCTTGCCAGTCTTCTCGAAGATAAATAATCATTTTCAAAGTCTATTCTCTCCCCACCACGTTTGTTATCTACAAACTTGACCATTTTGTACTGAATTTATGGCCAGGTTTTCCTTTTTAGCACTTGAATATAAAGCATCATCTGGGAGGTGCAACCCTTTGCACTCCGGCGATAACTTACACCCATGTGCTTAAAAGGAGAATCCCGAGTTCTGCTCATTGATGTAGATGCGAAACAACAGAGATCCGAGGGCCATGTTCTGTGGCATCCCAGTTCCTGCACTCCACTCACCCAGCAATGATCACTTTTTGCCATTAATCCAAAGTCTGTTGCTAAAATAATAGATTAAAGCTGCTGGCTGTTGTTAATTTGAGGTGAGGAAGAGGTATCCCGTGCGTTACGACTATAAGTTGCTGGATGATTTGCACTGCTCCACCATTAACATCACAAAAATGGCAACTCTTCCTCAACTTTCCAAATTTCACCAAATTTGCTGCATTTACAGGTTAATTGCCAATTAACCCCGCCATAGATATATTTTTAATAAAATTCACAAGAACACAAGAGCACATGAAATAGAAGGAGGGGTAGGCCATTCAGCCCATCGAGCCTGCTCCACTATTCATAGGATCATAGGAACATAGCAGCCGGGGTAGACCATTCAGCCCATCGAGCCTGTTCTGCCAGTCAATGTAGTCATGGCTAATCATCCGCTCCAATGCCTTTTTCCTCACACTATCCCCATATCCCTTCGTGGTATCGGTATTTAGAAGTCTGTCGATCTCTGCTTTAGACATACTCAATGTCTGAGCTTCCAGAGCCTTCTAAGGTAGAGAACTCCAAAGATTCATAACTTGCTGAGTAAAATAATTTCTCCTAACCTCGGTACTAAGTGGCTTCCCCCTTATTTTGAAATTGTGTCCCCAGATTCTGGATTCCCAACCAGGGTAAACATCTCACCTGCACCTACCCTGTCTATCCCTTTAAGTATTTTGTAGGTTTCAATCAGATCACCTCTCATTCTTCAAAACTCTAGAGAATACAGGCCCAGTTTCCCCAATCTCTCTTCATAAGACAGTCCCTCCTTCCCGGGAACAAGTCTGGGTGAATCTTCGCTGCACTCCCTCTATGGCAATAATATCCTTCCTAAGGTAAGGGGACCAAAACTGCACACAGTACTCCAGGTGTGGTCTAACCAAGGTTCTATACAGTTGAAGGAAGGCTTCGCTACTCCTGTACTCAAATTCCTTTGCGATAAAGGCTAACATACCATTAGCCTTCCTAATTACTTGCTGCACCTGCATGTTAGCTTTCAGTGGCTTATTGACGAGAATACCCAAGTCCCTTTGTACATCTACACTTTCTAATCTCTTACCATTTAAGAAATGCTCTGCGCATCTGTTCTTTCTGCCAAAGTGGATAACCTCACATTTTTTCACATTATAATCCATCTGCCATGTTCGTGCACATTCACTAAGTCTGTCCAAATCCTCTTGAAGCCACTTTGCATCTTCCTCACAACACACATTCCCATCTAGCTTTATGTCATCTGTGAACTTGGAAATATTACATTTGGTCCCCACATCCAAATCATTGATATATATGGTGAGCAGCTGGGGCCCAAGTACTGATCCTTGCATTAACTCACTAGTCACAGCCTGCTGATGCAAGAATGATCCGTTTATTCTGACTAACATAGAAACATAGAAAATAGGAGCAGGAGCAGGTCATTCGGCCCTTTGAGCCTGCTCCACCATTCATTATGACCGTGGCTGATCCTTTACCATAATGCCATACTCCTGCACTCTCCCCTTGACACCTTTAAAGTCCAGAAATGTGTCTATTTCCTTCTTAAATATATTCCGTGGCTTGGCCTCCACAGCCCTCTGTGGTAGAGAATTCCACAGGTTCACCACCCTCTGAGTGAAGAAGTTTCTCCTCATCTCAGTCCTAAATGGTCTAGCCCATATCCTGAGACTCTGATCCGTTGTTCTCGGCCCCGCCAGCCAGAGGAAATATCATCCCTGCATCCAGTCTGTCCAGCCCTGTCAGGATTTTATAGGTTTCAACAAGATCCCCTCTCATTTTTCTAAACTCCAGTGAATACAGCCTAGTTGGCCCAATCTCTCATCATACAACTACCTTGCCATCCCAGGAATCAGGCCAGTGAACCTTCGCTGCACTCCCTCTATAGCAAGTATATCCTTTCTTAGGTAAGGAGACCAAAACTGCACACAATACTCCAGATGTGGTCTCATCAAGGCCCTGCACAGCTGCAGTAAGACATCCTTGCTCCTGTACTCAAGTCCTCTCACAATGAAGGCCAACATACCATTTGCCTTCTTAACTGCTTGCTGCACCTGCATGCTTACTTTCAGTGATTGGTGTACAAGGACACCCAGGTCCCGTTGTACATCAACATTTCCCAATCTATCACCATTTAAATAGTACTCTGCCATTCTATTTTTCCTATCAAAGTGGGTAACTTCACACTTATCCATGTCATAATGTATCTACCATGTATTTGCCCCTCACTCAACCTGTCTAAATCGCCTTGAAGTCTCTTAACACCCTCATCATCACTAAATTCCCACCAAATTTCATGTCATCAGCAAACTTGGAAATATTACATTTGGTCCCCTCATCCAAATCATTGATAAGTATTGTGAGTAGCTGGGGCTCAAGCACTGACCCCACTTGTCACCACCAGACACTCTGAAAAAGACCCATTTTATTCCTACTCTCTATTTCCTGTCTGCTAACCAATTCTCAATCCATGCCAATATATTACCCTTAATCCCATGTGCTTTAATTTTGTACACGAACCTCGTATGTGGGACTTTATCAAAAGCTTTCTGGTAATCCAAACACACCACATCCACTGGTTCTCCCTTATCTATTCTGCTAGCTACATCCTCAAAAAACTCCAGTAGGTTTGTCAAACATGATTTCCCTTTCATAAATCCATGCTGACTTTGCTTAATCCCGCTGATATTTTCTAGCGTTTTGTTATCACATCCTTTACCATAGACACTAGCATTTTCCCAACTACCAAGGTTGGGCTAACCAGACTATAATTCGCAGTTTTCCCCCTCTCTCATATTTTAAATAGTGGGGTTACATTTGCCACCATCCAACCTGCCAGTACTGTTCCAGAATCTACAGAATTTTGGAAGATAATAACCAACGTATCCACTATTTCCATGCACACCTCCTTAAGTACTCTGGGATGTAGATTATCAGGCCCTGGGGATTTATTGGCTTTCATTTCCATTCATTTCTCCAGTACTATTGTTTTAATAATACTAATTTCCTTCAATTCCACCGTCTCACGAGACCTTTGGTTCCCTAGTATTTCTAGGAAGTTATTTGTGTCTTCCGCCATGAAGACAGAATTTAACTAATCCTTAATCCATACCAATATATTACTTCCTATTCCATGTGCCTTAATTTTGCTAATCATTGTCCTTCCATCATAAGGTCAGAAGTGGGGATGCTCGTTGATGATTGCACAATGCTCAGCACCATTCATGACTCCTCAGATACTGAAGCAGTCCATGTCTAAATGCAGCAAAACCTGGACAATATCCAGGCTTGGGCTGATAAGTGGCAAGTAACATTCACGCCACACAAGTGCCAGGCAATAACCATCTCCAACAAGAGAGAATCTAACCATCCCCCCTTGACGTTCAATGGCATTACCATCACTGAATCCCCCACTATCAACATCCTGGGGGTTACCATTGACCAGAAACTGAACTGGACTAGCCACATAAATACCGTGGCTACAAAAGCAGGAATAGCCCAGAGGCTAGGAATCCTGCGATAAGGAACTCGCCTCCTGACTCCCCAAAGCCTTTCCATCAACTACAAGGCACAAGTCAGGAGTGTGATGGAATACTCCCCACTTGCCTAGATGAGTGCAGCTCCAACAACATTCAAGAAGCTTGATACCATCCAGGACAAAACAGCCCGTTTGATTGACACCACATCCACAAACATTCACTCTCTCCATCACCAATGCACAGTGGCAGCAGTGTGTACCATCTACAAGATGCACTGCAAGAATTCACCATGGCTCCTTAGACAGCAACTTCCAAACCCACAACCACTACCATCCAGAAGGTCAAGGACAGCAGATAGCGGGGAACACCACAATCTGGAAGTTCCCCTCCAAGTCACTCACCATCCTCGCTTGGAAATATATCACCATTTCTTCACTGTTGCTGGGTCAAGGTCTTGGAACTCCCTTCCTAACAGCACTGTGGGTGTACCTACACCACATGGATTGCAGCAGTTCAAGAAGGCAGCTCACTGCCACCTTCTCAAGGGCAACTAGGAATGGGCAATAAATGCTGGCCCAGCCAGCGAAGCCCCCATCCTGTGAATGAATAAGAAAAACCTCCAATCAGAAGCCTTCTGAATGCCTAAGTACACTACGTCCATCAACTCTTCTTGATCAATTCTAATAGGCATTTGGTAGTACAGAGCTTGAGTATGAGTGCAAGACAAAAAGCTTTGACATGTCTCTTTCTCAGCAATTTATCAATTCTGTTAGCAACATCCTCAAAAAACCTGAACAGGCTCATCAAACCTGATTTCCCATTCTCAAATCCATGCTGACTATACTCAATCAGATCATTATTATCCATGTGTCCACTTATCACATCCTTTATAATAGGTTCCAGCATTTTCCCTACTACTGATGTAAGGCTAACAGGTTTGTAGTCTCTCTTTTTCTCTCTCCCTCCCTTCTTAAATAGTGGGGTGACATTTGCTACCTTCCAATCTGCAGGATCCATTCCAGAGTTTATAGAATTTTGGAAGATGATCACCAGTGCATTCACTATCTCCATAGTTACGTCTTTCAACACTCTGGGATATAGAATATCAGGTGCTGGGGACTTATCAACCTTCAGTCCCATTAATGCCTCCAATACAACCTTTATACAAATACTAATTTCCTTCAATTCCTCATTCTCCCTCGTCCCTTAGATCCCTAATTCTGGGAGATTTCTTGTATCTTCCTCAGTGAAGACAGGCACAAAGTAATCATTTAGCTTCTCTGTCATTTCTCTATTCCCCATTATAAATTCAATATGATCATGGTTGATCTTGGACTTCAACTCCTCTTTCCCACCCACCTTCCATATCCGTTGATTCCCTGAGAGATCTAAAGTCTCTCTAACTCAGCCTTAAATGTATTCCACAACCCTCTGGGTAGAGAGTTCCAAAGTTTCACAACCCTCTGAGTGAAGAAATTTCTCCTCTTCTCAGTTCTAAATGATCGTCCCCTAATTCTGACCTAATTCTGGTGCCGTGTGTTCCAGATTCTCCAGCCAGAGGAAATAATCTCTCCCTGTCAAGTCTCTTCAGTTTTGCATGTTTCAATGAGATCACCTCTCATTCTTCTAAACTACAGAGAATATAGGCCCAATTAACTCAGCCTCTCATCATTGGAGAACACCCTCACCCCAGGATCAATCGAGTGAACCGTCACTGTACCACCTCCAATGCAAGTTTATCCTTCCTTACACATGGAAACCAAACAGTATTCCAGGTGTGGTCTTACCAAAGAGACTTCTTTATCCCTGTACTCCAATCTCTCTTTTCATCCCTTTATATTTGCACCTAATTTGGCTCTAATTCACTTTCTCCGTTGGTCCACTTTTTCTTTCTCAATCTTTGAATCTGGTTGGTTAAGGAGGTACAATGCTTATTGCATCAGTCACTGAAGTCCCAGATGTATCCCTGTTGCCCTCAGCACTCAACTCATATTGCAAGCAAATTACAAGGCAAAGCATTTTTGAGCTGAAGGATGGACAGGGAAGTATAAGTCATGGGGCAGACCGCGAGATGCCTCACTCAAAATCTGCCCTGTTATCTTTTCACTGGCGTGCCAGTGGCCTCATTGCTCACTGAGCCAGACAAGAGAAAAATCAACCACTGTCATGATCGCCATCTGGTGACGTGTGCTGGAAAGTGCACATGTACCTGTCGGATGTGAGGACCAAAATGGCTTTGTTATAGTGCCATCTCACAGCCGTTCAAGAACAGCCATAGCTTAAAGGGTAGCACTCTTGTCTCTGAGGCAGGGCATTGTGAGTTTAGGTCCACTCCTCAGGCTTAGGCCCAAGAATGAACCTGAAAAAAGAGATGAATGTTTGGAACTCTTTTCCACAAGTGTCAATTGCTGTTCGATCAATTGTTGAATTGAAAACTGAGTTTGACAGCATTTTACCAAAGGTATGAAGGCAGATATATGGAGTTAGCTTACAAATCAGCCATGATCTCATTCAGTGCAGTGGAGCCAGGACAGGCTGAAGTGACTAAGTGGCCTACTCTGGTCCTTCTCTTTCTAAATGCTATTTTTTCTTTATTCTTTCATGGGATGTAGGCATCACTGACAAAGCCAGCATTTGTTGCCCATCCATAATTACCTTTGAACTGAACGTTTCAGAGGGCAGTTAAGAATCAACCGCATTGTTGTGGACCTGAGTCACATGTAGGCCAGATTGGCAGATTTCCTTCCCTAAAGGGGCATTACTGAACCAGGTGAGTCTTCACAACAATCGATGATAGTTTCATGGTCACCATTATTGAAAATGGCTTTATATTGCAGATTTTTATTAACTGAATTTAAATACCACCAGCTGCCATGATGGGGTTTGAATCCATATCCCCAGAATATTAGCCTGGGCCTTTGAATTAGTATGTCAGTATAACATTACCATTACACCACCATCTCCCCCTGTGCAGCTGTGCTGGACTCAGTAAGTTACCACAAGTAACTCCAGTAACTAACTGAGGTAACTACAGAGGAATCTTCCTGTTATCTGACACAGGGAAGATAATTGCAAAGATCCCCCTCAATCCCCTAATCTCAGTGGCTGAAAAGCTCCTTCCAGAGTTGCAGCGTGGTTTTCACCCATTAAGAGACACCACAGACATGATCTTCACTGTGCTGCAAATTCAAGAAAAGTGCAAGGAACGACAACTGCTGTATGTGGCCTTTCTTGGCCTCATGCAAGTTTTTGACTGTGTCCACCTTGAGGGCTTATGGAGTATCCTCCTCAAAATTGGCTGCCTTCAAAAAATTGTCACCATCCTTTGCCTACTCCACGATGACGTGCAAGCTGTGATCCTCATCAGCTGAACCACTGCAGACCCTATCTCAGTGAAAACTGGGCTCAAACAAGGCTGTGCATTGCACCAGCTCTCTTCTCCATTTTCTTCACAGCAACACAGCTCCTTGAATCCAGCAAGTTACCCATGGCTGTGGAGATAATCTACAGAACAGACAGGAAACTGTTCAATCTTTGCCTCCTTCAGTCCACAACCAAAACCACTCCAACCTCAGCCATTGAGCTTCAGTATGCAGATGACTCTTGTGAATGCACTCACTCAGAAACTGAGCTCCAGGTCATTCTCAACTCCTTCTTGGAATCTTAAGAAAAAATGGGTATTTCGCTAAACAGCTGAAAAGCCAAGGTCCTCTTTCAAATAGTGCCCACAGCACATCACCTCCCCCTGTCGATTCAGATCAACAGCGAGATCTTGGAAAATGTGGACCATGCTCAGGATCCTGCCTTGATGAAGGCAGACATAGACGACAAAATTGTTCAGCAGCTACAATGTGCCTTTGGCTGAATGAGGAAAGGAATATTTGAGGACTAGGATCTCAAACCCAAGACGAAGGTCATGGTTTACTGGGCTGCAGTGATCTGTATGCTCCTATATGCTTCAGAGACTTGGATAAACTACAGCAGGCACCTCAAAGTACTAGGGAAGTACCACTAGCAGTGTCTTCACAAGATCTGCCAAATCCTGTGATAAGAGAGGCAATCCAACACCTCTCCCAAGCCAACTTGCCAAATGTTGACGCACTAATCACTCAAAACCAGTTCCGCTGGGCAGGACATGTCATTCAAATGCAAAATCACTTCAGGAATGTCCTCAAAGCATTCCTGAAGAGGTCAAACATCCCCGCCAACTCATGGGAGACTCTGGCTTGTGACTGACCAAAATGGAGAATGTTTATTTGGGAAGGCACTGAACATATCGAGAGGCTTTATCAGGTGCACATAGAGGTGAAGTCGAGGCGTTGGAGACAAACCTCCAAACACCTCACCCTTGAAGCACCACCTGCCTTGCATGTGGCAGAGTCTGCAGGTAGCATAATGGATTTATCAACTATCTCTGAACCCATCAAACCAGAGGGAAAGCAAGTCATCCTCGATCCCGAGGGAGGACCAAGGGAGTGCAGCCCTGTTGTAGTTGCAGCCTTTTAAGTGAAATGTTAAACTGAGATGTTGTCCGCCCTCTCAGATACCACGTCCTATACCCAAATGGTTTAGCCAATCCCTCAATGATCTGGTCATTATCCCATTGCTGTTTGTGGGAGCTTGCTTTGCGTAAATTGGCTGTAAAATTTCCTACAAAAATTTCCTACACTACAACACTAACTACACTTGAAATGCGCTTCATTGGCTGTAAGGTTCTTTGGAATGTTTTGAAGTCATAAAAGTTGCTTATAAATGCAAGCATTTTTTTTTATTTCTTAGATGCTAGGCCTATAAGCGAGAGATAACTAAAAGGAATATGGTGACTCATGGATGCAAGTCCCAGGATAATTCTGCTCTATCAGAGTGGGAGAGGAGGAAGACATGAACCAATTTCTTGTCTCACACTTGAGGTTATTGCTCCTGTTGCCTGCCTCTGGGCACAGATAAACACACTCAACGTCCAAAACATGTCACATCCACGCTCAAAATAATGATTTAACAGTCCAGGCTGAAGTGGTCATTGTTTGTTGCACAGCACTATTCCCGCAACACAAACTATTTGAAACTTCTTTTAAAAAAAAGTTTTAACCCCTACCCTTTGCCAGACTGCTGTCATGGTTACCAATCCTCGGACTTCCAATCACCAAGCTTTTCACTTCATCACATTCCAGAACTGATTGGTTTGTCTGCTCCTTGGGTGGAGCAGCAAGAGGGTCACCAAAGGTCAGGCAGGAGAAATGTCAAGTATGCAATTTCTCAACCTTATCGTTCTCTGCTCAATGAGAAATTGCACATTCCTCATAAATTGATTTTATTCAGTCTGTACTAACCAGAAAATGTGAGTGCTGGAGGGTCTTATGAATCTTGTGGTTCCTCTTCGCATTACATCGGAGCTAAGGGTTATCAACCCTTCGAGATTGTCCTGGAGTTATGAAAACTAATCTGCTACAAATTTATAAAACTCTAATTAGGCCACAACTAGAGTATTGTGCTCAGTTCTAGTCAGCACACTTTAGGAAGGATGTGACAGTCTATGAGAGGGTGCAGAGGAGATTTACCAGAATGGTTCCGGGAATGAGGGCTGAAGAGGCTGGGATAGTTCTCCTTGGAGCAAAGGCGATTGAGGGGAGATTTGATAGAGGTGTACAAGGTTTGGTAGACAAGGGAAAACTATTCCCATTTGCTGATGGTACAAGGACTAGGGGACACAGGTTTAAGGTTTTGAGCAGGGGATGCAGAGGTGGGTTGGGGGTGGTGGTTGAAGGGTGAGGAATGTGAAAAAGAACTATTTTATGCAGCGAGTGGTAATGACCCAGAATTCACTGCCCACAAGGGTGGTGGAAGTGTACAAGCTTCAGACTGTTATCCAGATTCAGCTGAATTGCTACAGTTTAAAGCTGGAACAATGCTCATCCCCTAAGCTCTTGAGCAACTAATAGCAGGATGCTGGTGTCCATGGAGGTGCAGCAGGGCAAGAACCCAGGTGAAAGCGTTGTTAGTAAATACTTATGTTCTTGTTTTTATGGATAACTGGTACCATATTAGAGACAATTCTGTGTTGTGCCCTCATGCTCGCTCAGAACTGGAGTCAACAGCTACAAGATTTAAATGATGAGGACAGGCTGCATAGAGTTAACTTGTGTCCCTTTGAGTATAGAAGTTTACAGGGCGATCTAACTGAGATATTTAAAATGATTGAAACATTTGATAGGGTAGTTAGAGAGAAACTATTTCGGGTGCGGGGAGTCCAGACAAAAGCGCATAATCTTAAACCAGAGCCAGGCCATTCAGGGATGATGTAAGGAAATACTTCTTTATTCAAAGGTCAATGGAAATCTGGAACTCTCTCCCCTAAAAAGCTGCTGAGACTGGGGTTCAGTTGAAATTTTCAAAACTGAGATTAATAGATTTTTGCCAGGCAAAGCGGTTTAAGGGTACAGAACCAGGATGGGTAAGTGAAGGTACAGATCATTCATGATCAAACTGAATGACAGAACAGGCTCAAAAGGCCAAATGGTCTTCTCGTGTTCCTATGTCTACCCAAATTCATCTGCTCGCTTTTAACCTGCTCTTTCAAATGCCGAACACAAGAGATAGGTACAAGAAATATGCTCTCAAAATATCTTGTAGCCAAACATGAAATAGACACCAGCGTTCACATTACAAGGAGACACAAATCCAGACTTTGTGCAGAGAATAATGGTGAGGCTATTAGCACTTAGCATTGTTATGGACTAAATCAGATTTCATCTTCCAGAGTCGGCATGTGTCCAGTCAAGAGACTTGGCAATGAAACTCGTTTCAGGGGTGATGTTGCTGTACTTACCCACTAGTTAACCAATAAACACATCAAAAATAGTTAGGGCTGGTGCATTCAGATGTAAATTATTTTTTAACGACATAGTAAATCTTAATTACGGCCAATCAACCTCTCTAGCCCTGAAATTTCAATGTTTCAAGTGTGGATTCTCATCCCTTCAGAGTTGAATTAGTGTTGGAGATTTTAAAATAAATAAAACTTAAGATTTTTTTAAAAAGCCCTTTCTGCCTCTTTTGTCTCTCTTCACCTCTCTCTTATTTGATTCCATTCTTCATTCCCAATCTTTATTTTGGTTTCTGCACATAATTTATTTCTCATTTATATTTCCTGGTTTATACTTCCTGGTTTAGGGTCTGTGGCTGGAATTTTACCAGCAAGAATGAAGTCCCAATGTTGGGACAAAAGTCATGCCTTGGGCCCATGGCAGCAGGCATCAGGGCCACGGAGGCTCTTTTGCCAGCCAGCGACCTGGACCGCTGTCCCACTTGCCTCACTGATCTGCCAGCCCAATCAGAGGGCTGGCAGCTTTGCAGACTTGGCATTGCCAGTGATTGCAGTGGCTGCTACTGAGGCTGCAAGGGGAAAGAGATGGCGCTTCCACCTTGAGGCCCTTGCAGAAAGTGGGGAACTTTTATTTTTAAGTTGGGTCTGGGCATGCAAGGCCCAGCGATCAGCGGGTAACCCCCTCCAGCCACAATGTGAGGGTTGCGTTGCCATTGGTGGGTCCCTTTGTAGGTCATGGAGAAGCTGAAAGAAAGGCCCCCCTCAAGCCTGGGAAAATATTCAACGTATCTGATGTGGCATTCTGGTATTCCTGACAATGCATCTGCTGTCATCTGGTACTTCCCTTGAATGTACTCAGTAACTGATTCATATCTCATGAGTCTCAGTCTAAAATGGTGAATTCTAGGCAGCAACTTTATAATTGCTTTTAGGTTAAAAAGAGTAACAAAAGATCTGTGGTTGGTTTCAATTTTAAACCTTAATCCCATGATATAATGACAGAACTTCTTGCACACCCTCGTGTCTGCTAAAGCTTCTTTTTTCAATCGTTGCATACTTCTTCTCTGTGCCTATGAGAGATCTTGAGGCATCATTAACTGGTCTTCTCTGTCTATCATTTTGAACTTGAAACAGCACTGCGCCCAAGCCTGTAGATGGTACATCTACTGTTACAGTTGTTGATAACTCTGGATCATACAATAGAATTTCTGGTGAAATTAGGAGATTTTTGATCTTTTCAAAATCATTTTGCTAGTCCATGTTCCAGAACAACTGTTGGCCTTGTCTCAACAGCTGCCATAATGGCTCATTGATTTCCACCAAGTTTGATAGAAATTTGCCCACTTGATTGACCATCCCAAGGAACCTTTGTAATTCTGTGATGTTTCTGAGCTATGGGAACTTGTTAATCACCTTAGTTTCCGGTGGGTTGCTTGCACAATGTGAACTAAGAATTTTATCATAGCCATTGCAAATTCACATTTGTTTAATATCAACCCTGCTTCTGGTAGAATTTTGAAGACTGCTCTCACTCAATGGACTGTACAAGAATGTCGTCCAAATGGCATATTAATCCTTCCATGCCTTCCAGGGTCTGAATTTCTCAGGTGCCTGCTAAAACAATAACAACAAAATAGGGTGATAAAGGTAGCCAGCAATCTGGATTCTTTGTCCAGAGGCCACCACCAAAGACCAATGTTAGCATCCAATTTTGTGAAGGGGGTGCTCTTTGCTAATTTGGTGAGAATTTCATCCACTGAAGCCATCGGGTGGATCTCGAGCTCTACTGACTTGTTTAATTGAGTCAGATCCACACAGACTCTAATTGAACCATCAGTGATCATTCTGGAACACCATTTTGTCAATACTGGAGATCTGATCCCTTGTTGTAATATGTGTTCAATCTCACTCTTGACTTTGTCTGAGAGTGAACGAGGAATGTGAAGAGACATATAGGCTTAGCATCTGCCCTTTGGCATGATATTCTGCCTTCATCTTTCCTGAACCTGAAAATAGGGATGGAAATTCATTTCTGAATAAGCTGAAAACATTACTGGATTGCTTTCAGCAGTTTCATCAATCATGTAAATCTATCCCAACTGCAAGCTGCATTTCAGCTCAATAATGATGACCCCTGGTTCTGTATAATGTACCAAGGCATTCAATAATTTATTTATCTTTGTACCTTAATCTCGCCAAATGTTGGTCCATTATTCTTCCTGGACCTTGTAACTGGATGGAGGGTAGCTGTAACATGATATTTTTAAGCCATTTTATTTCATCAGATAATACAGAAACACCTGCTCCAGTGTCTAGCTTGAATTCTGTGGGGTGACCATCAACTTCAAACTTAATGTTCCAGTAATTATTTTCTGTTTCATTAACTTCCCCTAGGAAAGTTATTTGTTTTTTCTGTGGCTCTTCCACTTCTTGGGTATGGTTAGACTTTGTTGTTTTCTCTTTCTTCCTGTGAGATATTTGTAGTTTAGATCAGCAGGAATTTTTGAAATGTCCTAACTATCCAGAGTTGTGGCACTCAGCTCCTCCTGCTGGGCATTCCTCCCACCTGTGCAGGGTTTACCCGCCACACTGAGGGCATCTCAAGATGGCGGCTGGTGCTTTTTCCCAATTTCACAGGCCCTTGCCACACTGCGCTTTCTCTTTTTTATCCAACATATTGAATGACCTCATTCATTTTAATCCAAGTGACATCACTTTCCCCATGAACAACTGCTCTGTTTAGCTCCCAACTGTATACCACTGTGCCGCCACCTCTGCTGGTTCTGTCCTGCCGGTGGGACAGGACATACCCAGGGATGATGACAGTGGTGTCTGGGACATTATCTGTAATGTCTGATACCATGAGCATGACTATGTCAGGCTGTTGCTTGACTTGTCTGCAGGACAACTCTCCCAATTTTAGCCAAAGGCCCCAGATGTTAGTAAGGAGGACTTTGCAGGGTCAACAGGTTGAGTTTGCCATTGTCGTTTCTGGCACCTAGGTTGATGCCGGGTGGTCCATTTGGTTTCATTCCTTACCGACCTCATAGTGGTTTGATACAACTGAGTAGCTTGCAAGGGCATTTCAGAGGGCAGTTAAGATTCACTCACATTGCTGTTAGTCTGGAGTCACATGTAGGCCAGACCAGGTAAGGAAGGCAGATTTCCTTCCCTAAAGGGACATTAATGAACCAGATGAGTTTTTACGACAATTGACAATGACTTGATGGTTATCAATAGACTTTTAGTTCCAGTTTTTGATTGAATTCAAATTCCACCATCTGCCATGTTGGGAATTGACCCAGGTCCCAAAGGATCCTTTGTCACAGACAATATGGGGAGTGGCAGTCATGTGACATGGGTCTCTGGCTTGTCAAACCAGTGATATTGCCTTGCTGAACTGCAAAGCTCAGTCTTCTGTTTATCATCTAACTGGCAGTCTGACAGAAAAGGATCTCTGGCCCCACCTATCCTGCTTCTGCTGGAAATTCTGTACCATCGCCTACAAGACTGATTCACCTCTGCATGCTTATTTCACTGTGTGAAGTCAACGTCACCAGAAAAGTGAATTATACAGCATCGGTTTTCGACCTGCCAACTTTCATGAAGGAATACCTCATTGGGCTTTGATTCTGGACTCTGGAGCCCACATATTTTTTTCCCCTGTAGTTTCTGCTCTGTACATCCTTCTTTTCTCTATCCCTCTTTACTATCTGAAGGTGAGGGGGATGTTGCAAACCCTTTTTTTTGCATTTTGAGTGTGTGCAAATGAACTAAGCCTTTGAGTTCACCCTATCTTGAATTTGCTGTGGGGTCATTAATAGAAAATTGGGTTGCACCAAACCCAAGGGTTTGGGACATATGCCACCACTTATAAAGAGGGAAACTAATCAAAAACACCTTTCTGTTTATGGACAGTTGGCGAGAAGAGGAATTAGTGCTCTTTAAGTTAACCCCACTCCTATCCTTAACACAACTGAAGATGCATACTGGAACGATTAAAATCAGAGGTGACCAATAGGTTAGAATGAGAGGGGCATAGAGATCTCAGAGGGTTATGGGGCTGGAGGAGATTACAGAGGTAGGGAAGGGTGAAGCCATGGAGCAATTTGAAAATAAGGATGTGAACTTTAAAGTCAGTATGTTGCTGATGGAGAGCCAATATAGGTCAGCGAGCACAGGGGTGATATTAGGTCAGATGACCAAATTTGAGAAAAGTGCAAGGAACAGTACCGACCTCTGTACATAGCCTTTTTAGACCTCACGAAAGCCTTTGTGTCAACCCATCTGATTCAGGTTTGGCTGCCCTCAAATATTTGTCACCATCCTCCGCCGAATCCATGATGACATGCAAGCTGTGGTCCTCAGCAACAGAACCACCACAGACCCTATCACAGTGAAAACTGGGATCAAACAAGTCTGTGCGTTGCACCAACTCTCTTCTCCATTTTCCTAGTTGCAACATTGCTCCCTACCTCCATAAAATTAATAATCTACAGAAGACGGGAAGCCGTTCAACTTATGCCACCTTCAATCCAAAACCAGAACCACTCCAACCTCAGTAATTGAGCATCAGTATGCAGATGACACTTGTGTATGAGCTCCCTCAGAGTCTGAGCTCCAGGTCATCGTTGACTCCTTCTCCGAATCTTAAGAGAAAAATTCCGGGAAAATGACGGTCCTCTTCCGAATAGCGCCTACAGCACAACGCCTCCCCCCGCCCCCACTCCGTCTATTCAGAGCCTCGAAAACGTGGACCATTCTCTGTACCTTGGGGGCTCCTCTGGATGAAGGCAGATATAGAAAATGCTTGTGAGGTGGTGGTGTAAAGGTAATGTCATTAGGCTAGTCAAAAGAGAGGCCTAGGCTAAGGTGCAAGGTTCAAATCTCCCATGACAGTGGGTTGCCTTCAATCAATAAATCTAGAATATAAAGCTAGTTTTATAATAGTGACCATGATAATTATCATTGATAGCTGTGAAAAACCAATGAACCAGATGGGATCTTTTAGGATACCCTGGTCTAGCCTACAAGTGACTCCAGACTCATGGCAATGTGGTTGACTTTTAATTGTCCTCTGAAATGGCCTAGCAAGTCACTCAGTTGTATTCATGAAAGCAAGAGAGCAGTTAAGGATTGGCAATAATTGTGAGCCTTACCAGTCATGCTCACATTTAAAAATAATATATAGATAGGTGATGGGTACAAGGAAATGGAGCCAACAATTACATTAGACGCTTTTTTAAATCTTCATTCATGGCATGTGGCCATTGCTGGCAAGGTTAGCATTGTTGCCAATCCCTAGTTGTTCTTGAACTGAATGGCTTTCAGAGGGCAAAGCCTCCTTAAGAGTGAACTATATTGCTGTGGATCTGGAGTCACATGTAGGCCTGACCAGGTATGGATGGCAGATTTCCTTCCCTAAAGGGAAGCAGTATGTCCTGTCTAAAGGACATTAATGAACCAGATGGGCTTTTACAACAATTGACAAGAGTTGTCATGGTCACCATTACATAAGAACATGAGAACTAGCAGGAGTAGGCAATTCAGCCCCTCGAGCCTGCCCCACCATTCAATACAATCATGGCTGATCTCATTTCAGTCTCAACTCCAATTTCCCGCCATAACCTTTCAACCCGTTTCTAATTAAAAATCTGTCTATCTCCTCCTTAAATTTATTCAGCGTCCCGACATCCACTGCAATCTGAGGTAGTGAATTCCACAGATTCATGACCCTTTGAGAAAAGCAATTCCTCCTCATCTCTGATTTAAATCCACCACCCCTTAGCCTAAGACTATGGCCTCTCATTCTAGAATGCCCCACAAGGGGAAACATCCACTCCATGTCTATTTTGTCTATCCCTTTTAGAATCTTATATTCCTCAATTAGATGTCCTCTGATCCTTCTAAACTCTAGCGAGTAAACTGCTTAATCTCTCCTCATAAGACACGTCCCACATCTCTGGAATCAATCTAGTGAACCTCCTCTGAAACGCCTCTAATGCAACTACTTCCTTCCTCAAGTAAGGGGACCAAAGCTGTGCACAGTACTCCAGGTGCGGTCTCACCAATGCTTTGTACAGTTGCGACAACACTTCCCTATTTTTATACTCTATTCCTTTAGCAATAAATGCCAACATTCCACTTGCCTTCCTTATTACCTGCTGTACCTGCATACTAGCTTTCAGCAATTCATGCACGAGGACACCCGGATCCCTCTGCACTGAAGCATTCTGAAGTTTCTCTCCATTTAAATAACAAGTCACCTTTTTATTCTTCTGACCAAAATGGATAACCTCACACTTATCCCTGTTAAACTCCATCTGCCAAATTTTGGCCCATTCACCTAAACTGTCCATATCCATTTGTAAATTTATTTCTTCATTGAACTTACTTTCCCACCTATTTTGGTGTCATCTGCAAGTTTAGCTGTAGTACCTTCTATCCCTGAATCCAAGTCATTAATATAGATTATAAATCGTTGGGGTCCAAGGACCTGTGGCACCCCACTAGTTACAGCTTGCCACCCAGAAAAAGACCCATTTATCCCGACTCTCTGCTTTCTGTTGGTTAGCCAATTCTCTATCCAAGCTAATATATTACCCTTATCTCCGTGTGATCTTATCTTGTGTATTAATCTTCTGTGCGGCACCTTATCAAAGGCCTTCTGGAAGACCAGATATACGACATCTATAGGATCCCCATTATCCACTTTGGTTGTCACATCTTCAAAGAACTCTAGCAAATTAGTTAAACTGGATTTACTCTTCATAAAATCATGCTGACTCTGATGGATTGCATTTTGACTTTCCAAATGCCCCATTACTATTCCCTTAACAATGGTTTCCAACAATTTCCCAGCGACAAACGCTAAACTAACTGGTCTATGGTTTCCTACTTTCTGCCTCCCCCCCTTTTTGAATAAGGGTGTTATATTAGCATTTTTCCAATCCATTGGAACCTTTGTAGAATTCAGGGAATTTTGGAATATTATAGCCAATGCATCCACTATCTTCACTGCTATTTCCTTTAAGACCCTGCGATGTAGGCCATCAGATCCTGGGGACTTGTCACTCTTTAATCCCAATAGTTTGCACAGTACTTTTTCTCTAGTGATGGCGATTGTTCTAAGTTCCTCCTTCTCTATATCCTCTGCACTATCTGTTACCATTGGGGTGGTACTAGTGTCTTCCACCGTGAAAACTGAGACAAAATATTGAATAAGCATCTCTGCCATTTCTGCATTCCCCACTATTAACTCCCCAGTCTCATTCTCCAAAGGACCAACATTCACTTTAGCTACTCTCTTTCCTTTTATATACTGGTAGAAGCTTTTGCTATCAGTTTTTACATTTTGCGCTAGTTATCTTTCATAATTTACCTTTGCTATTTTTATTATTTTTTTTAGTAACCCTTTGTTGATCCCAATCTTCTAGCCTGCCACTGACCTTTGCAATTTGGTATGCCTTAGATTTTGCCTTTATCTTATCTTTAACTTCCTTGCTTAGCCATGGATGCTTTTTCGCCCTCTTACCATCTTTCTTCCTCTTTGGAATATATTTTACTTGGGAGGAAATGAATATTTCCTTAAATATCTGCCACTGTTCATCAACTGTCCTACCTTATAGTCTTCCAGTCCAGTCCACTAGGGCTAAATCTGCCCTCATGCCTATATATTTACCTTTGTTTAACTCCAGAACACTAGTGTGGGATTCAAGTTTCTCGCTCTCAAACTGAACTTGAAATTCTAGCATGCTATGATCACTCTTCCCTAGAGGATCCTTTACTATGCGATCATTAATTAATCCCATCTTATTACACGAAACCAAATCCAGAATAGCCTGCTCCCTGGTTGGTTCCACAACAATCTTTAATACACTCTATGAACTCTCCCTTGAGGCTACCCTTGCCAATTTGATTAGTCCAGTCTATATGCATATTAAAATCACCCATGACAATTGCTGTGCCTTTCTCACATGGTCCCAGTATTTCCTGGTTTATATTGTGCCCTACTGCTCAGCTGCTGTTTGGGGACCTATAGATTACTCCCACCAGGGACTTCTTTCCCTTGCTATTTCTTATTTCTACCCAGACTGACTCTACATCTTGCTCTCCAGTGCCTATATCATTTCTCACTATAGCACTGATCTCTTCCTTTACTAACAAAGCTACACCATCTCCTTTTCCTTCCTGCCTATCCTTCAGAAACACTGAGTACCCTTGGATATTCAATTCCCAAACCTGTTCCCCTTGTAACCATGTCTCAGTAATCGCCACCAAATCATACCTATTTATCTCTATTTGCACTGTTAACTCATTAGCTTTATTCCGAATGCTATGCGCATTCAGATACAAAGCCTTTAAGTTTGCCCTATTGTCAATTTTCCCTTTGGTGCAATATGGCGTTTATACATACTGTCCCTTCCTTTCACTTACTGGTAACAATCAACCTCGCCACTAATGTGCACTCTTACCCTCTCCTTAAACTTTGATTTTTTATATTGCCATGCAACTGAATCCTCCCCCCCACTATTTAGTTTAAAGCCATATCTACAAACCTGGCTATGCGATTCACTGGAACACTGGTCCCAGCATGATACAAGTAGTGCTCATCTGATCGGAATAGCTCCCTCTTTCCCTAGTACTGGTACCAATGTCCCATGAATTCAAACGCATTTCTCACACACCAATCTTTGAGCCAAGCATTTACCTCTTTAATCAAATTGACCCTGTGCCAATTAGCTCGTGGCTCAGGTAGTAATCCGGAGATTATTACTTTTTTGGTTCTGCTTTATTAATTTAGCCCCTAGCTGCTCATATTCCCTCAGCAGAGCCTCTTTCCTCATTCTACCTATATCGTTGGTACCTGAATTTAATAATACTTATATGAAGTATGTATTTTCAGAAGTTATTTTTTAAAAAGTATATTTGGATTTGAAATTTGCAGTAGAAGTAGGAACTTGACTTTTCAGCTGTTAAGTTTCAAAGGGAGTTTAGAAGTGACAAGGGCCTTTTACAATTTACAAAGGTTTCATAAGTAAACAAGGGAACGCTATTAAATTTTATTTTGCCTGAAAGTGGAGGTAATAGGAAAATATGAAAGATTTTTATATTTTGGAAAAATTGAGTTCAAAGAGGTGCTTAGAATAATGGAGTCTAAGATCAAAAGGAAAAGGATATTTAAGGAAAGATGTTTAGTTGAGTTGTGTTGGCTGCGGTTGGCTTTGCTGCACAGGGGAGGGGTAAAAAATGTGGGAATGCAATCGTTATAGGGGATTTAATTGTAAGGGGAATAGATAGGCGTTTCTGTGGCTGCAAATGAGACTCCAGGATGGCATGTTGCCTCCCTGGTGCTAGGGTCAAGGATGTCTCATAGCGGCTTCAGGACATTCTGAAGGGGGAGGGTGAACAGCCAGTGGTCATGGTACAGATTAGAACAAACGACATTGGTAAAAAAAGGGATGAGGTTCTATAAGCAGAATATAGGGAGTTAGGAAGTAAATTAAACAGTTGGACCTCAAAGGTAGTGATGTCAGGATTACTATCAGTGCCACGTGCTAGTCAGAGTAGAAATAGCAGGATATATCGGATGAATATGTGGCTGAAGAGATGGTATGAGGGGGAGGGTTTCAAATTCCTGGGATACTGGGACTGGTTCTGGGGGAGGTGGGACTAGTACAAACTGGACGGGTTACACCTGGGCAGGACTGTGACTGATGTCCTAGGGGGAACATTTGCTAGAGTGGTTGGGGAGGGTTGGGCAAGGAGTCAGAGGAAGGGAAATCAAGGACAAGAACAAAAGACAGAAAGGGGAATAAGAAAAGTGTTGGGAAAAAAATCAAGGGCAAGAATCAAACAGGGCCTCAGTGAAAAATAGTGGGAATAGGACAAGTAATGTTAAAAAGACAAGCCTTAAGGCTTTGTGCCTTAACATGAGGAACATTTGCAACAAAGTGGGTGAATTGACCATGCAAATAGATGTAAACAGGTATGATATAGTCGGGATTAAGGAGACATGGCTGCAGGGTGACCAGGGATGGGAACTGAACATCCAGGGGTATTCAGTATTTAGGAAGGTCAGACAAAAAGGAAAAAGCGGTGGAGTTGCATTGCTGGTTAAAGAGGAAATTAACACAATAGTGAGGAAAGATATTAGCTCCAACGGGTAGAGCTGAGAAGCACTAAGGGGCAAAAAATGTAAGTGGAGTTTGTATATAGATCCCCAAACTGTAGTGGTGATGTTAGGAATGGCACTAAACAGGAAATTAGAGACGCATGCAATAAAGGAGCATCTGTAATTATGGGTGACTTTAATATGCATATAGATTGGGCAAATCAAATTAGTAACAATACCATAGAGGAGGAAATCCTGGAATGTATATGGGATGATTTTCTGGACCAATACATTGAGGAACTAGAGAACAGGACATCCTAGGCTGGGTATTGTGTAATGAGAAAGGAATAATTGGAAATCTAGTTATGCCTTGGGGATGAGTGACCATAATATGATAGAATTCTTCATCAAGATGGAGAGTGACGTAGTTGATTCTGAGACTAGGGCCCTGAATCTTAATAAAGGAAACTACGATGGTATGAGGCACGTGTTGGCTATGATGGATTGGGGAATGTTACTTAAAGGGATGACGGTGGATAGGCAATGGCAAACATTCAATGAGCGCAAGGGTGAACTGCAACAAATGTTTATTCCTGTCTGGTGTAAAAGTAAAACAGGAAAGGTGGCCAAACCATGGTTTACAAGGGAAATTAGAGATAGTATTAGATGCAAGGAAGAGGCATACAAATTGGCCAGAAAAAGCAACAGACCTGAGGATTGGGAGCAGTTTAGAATTCAGCAAAGGAGGACCAAGGGATTAATTAAAAAGGGGGGAAAAAAGAGTACGAGAGTAAGCTTGCATGGAACATAAAAACTGACTGTAAAAGTTTCTATAGGTATGTGAAGAGAAAAAGTTTGTTGAAGACAAATGTAGGTCCCTCACAATCAGAAACAGGGGAATTTATAATGGGGAACAAAGAAATGGCTGACCAACTAAATACATACTTTGTTTCCATCTTCACAAAGGAGGACATTAATAACATACCAGAAATGTTGGGGAACACAGGGTTTAGTGGGAGGGAGGAACTGAAAGAAATCAGTATTAGTAGGGAAATGGTGTTGGGGAAATCGATGGGATTGAAGGCCGATAAATCCCCAGAGCCTGATAATCTACATCCCAGAGTACTTAAGGAAGTGGCTTTAGAAATAGTGGATGATTGGTGATCATCTTCTGAGATTCTACAGACTCTGGAACAGTTCCTACAGATTGGAGGGTAGCTAATATAACCCTACTATTTAAAAAGGGAGGTAGAGAGAAAACAGGGAATTATAGACCAGTCAGCCTGACGTCGGTAGTGGGGAAAATTCTAGAGTCCACTGTAAAAGATTTATTAGCTGGGCACGTGGAAAACAGTGGCAGAATCGGACAGAGTCAACATGGATTTATAAAAGGGAAATCATGCTTGACAAATCTACTGGAATTTTTCGAGGATGTAACTAGTAGAGTTGATAAGGGTGAGCCAGTGGATGTGGTTTATTGGACTTGCAGAAGGCTTTCAACAAAGTCCCACATAAGAGATTAGAGTGTAAAATTAAAGCGCATGGGATTGGGGGTAGTGTATTGAGATGGATAGAAAACTGGTTGGCAGACAGGAAAAAAAGAGTAGGAATAAACGGGTCTTTTTCTGAATGGCAGGCAGTGGCTAGTGGGGTACAGCAGGGATTGGTGCTGGGACCCGTTATTCACAATATATATTAATGATTTAGATGAAGGAACTAAATGTAATATCTCCAAGTTTGCAGACGACACAAAGTTGGGTGGGAGGGTGAGCTGTGAGGAGGATGCAGAGATGTTTCAGTGTGATTTGGACAAGCTGAGTGAGTGGGCAAATGCAAGGCAGATGCAGTATAATGTGGAGAAATGTGAGGTTATCCACTTTGGTAACAAAAACAGGAAGGCAGATTATTATCTGAATTGAGAGAGGGGAATGTGCAACGAGACCTGGGTGTCCTCGTACACCAGTTGCTGAAGGTAAGCATGCATGTGCAGCAGGCGGCAAAGAAGGCAAATGGTATTTTGGCCTTCAAAGCCAGAGGATTCGAGAACAGGAACAGGGATGTCTTGCTGCAATTATACAGGGCCTTGGTGAGGCCAAACCTGGAATATTGTGTGCAGTTTTGGTCTCCTTATCTGAGGAAGGATGTACTTGCTATAGAGGGAATGCAGCGAAGGTTTACCAGACTGATTCCTGGGATGGCGGGACTGACATATGAGGAGAGATTGAGTCGGTTAGGATTATATTCACTGGAGTTCAGAAGAATGGGGGGGGGATCTCATAGAAATCTATAAAATTCTAACAGGACTAGACAGGGTAGATTCAGGAAGGATGTTCCCAATGGTGGGGGAGTCCAGAACCAGGGGTCACAGTCTGAGGATACAGAGTAGACCATTTAGGACTGAGATGAGGAGAAATTTCTTCACCCAGAGAGTGGTGAGCCTATGGAATTCGCTACCACAGAAAGTAGTTGAGGCCAAAACAGTATATGTTTTCAAGAAGGAGTTAGATATAGCTCTTGGGGCGAAAGGGATCAAAGGATATGGGGAGAAAGCGGGAGCAGGCTATTGAGTTGGATGATCAGTCATGATCATAATGAATGGCAGAGCAGACTCGAAGGGCCAAATGGCCTACTCCTGCTCCTAGTTTCTACGTTTCTATGTTTCTATGTCAGGCTGTTGCTTGAATAGTCTTTGGGGCAGCTCTTCCAAGTTTGGTCCAGGTTAAGGAGGACTTTGCAGTGTCGAGAGGGCTGGGTTTGCCATTGTCGTTTCTGGAGTCTCGGTTGCTGCCAGGTGCTCGGTCCGATTTCAAGCTTTTTTTAAAAAAACATTTTGTGGTGGTTTGATACAACTGAGTGACTTTTCAGAGGGCAGTTAAATGTCAACTACGTTGTTGTGTCACATGTGAGGGCAGCAGATTTCCTTCCACCAGATGGGTTTTTATGACAATTGACAATGGACAATGGTTTCATCGTCACTATAACTGAGACTAGCTTTTAATTCCAGATTTTTATTCATTGAATTTAAATTCCACCAGCTGCCGTGGTGGGATTTGAACCCATGTCCCCAGAGCGTTAGTCCAGTCTCTCTGGATTTGTTTTATATTCATTTATGGGGTGTGGGCTTAGCTGACTGGGCCAGCATTTATTGCCCGCCCTTAGTTGCCCTTGAGAAGGAGGAGGTGAGCTGCCTTCTTGAACTGCTGCAGTCCCTGCAGTGTGGGTACACCCACACTGCTGTCAGGGAGGGAATTCCAGGATTACTAGTCCATTACCACAATGCCATCCTATGCATCAAAACTTTCATTCTCATACACTCCTCCTTCAGTTCCCTCTTTATCTATTGTTGTCCATTTCTATTTCATTCATCTAACTCATTTCCTCTCTACACTATGGAATAAAGAGTATATTAACCCTTTACTCCTGAGGGCATTGTCACTGTGTACACTACAGAATAAGGAGAACATTAACCCTTTACTCCTCATAACACTATCTCTGTGTACACCACAGAATAAGGAGTATATTAACTTTTTACTCCTGATAATACTGTCCTCGCGTACACGACAGAATACAGGACATGTTGAAGCTTTTCATTTTGCACTCAACAGGATCCTTTGCAAGAATGCCAAAATAAGGGGGGAAACAACAATTTATACTGTATGTGAAGAGAGTGCCGATTGATTGGCAAGTGTTCTCTCATTGGTGGAGGTGTTGCAATGGAGAATGCAATAGTGATGGTGACTGACCATTAGCTGCCAAGCATTGTTGGAAATTTAAAGCAGGCAGCTTGACCCTGATTGGTCAAGACATGTCCTGAGGAATGAGTCAGCGAATGGCTGTCACTTATTTTCTTTAGTTGAAACAGGCGCAATATGAATACACGTTCTTTCTGTCTGCAAAGAACAGGTCCTTTGCATTAATATATGCAACTTCCATACATGCAAAAATGTCACAGAGCGAGCCCGACTGACAATCTTATATTGCTTGACAGTGTAAATCTTCACACACTGAGGATTATTTAGCAAACGTTGTCCAATCGCAGAATCGCATCTAATGTTGGACACCGTGGCCGGGATTTCCAGTGCCCGCTGGCTTTGGGAATGCTCGGTGGCAGGAGCAGACAATATGGCACAATCGGTTTCATGACGGGGTGAAATCAGCGCGCCATCATCCGCTCAGCCCGCCGATAGTGGGGCGCGTTTTCCGCTATCGGACATCAGGAACCTCACTGTGATACATCAGCGTATCATTTTGAGGCTTGCCCACCGGAATCATCCCCCACAACTGGGTCGTCTGCCCACGTCAGCAGGAAAACACGCCGATGTGTTTCACAGCAGCACATAAGTGACGTGCACCTGGCGGGCTGTATTTTGCTCGGGACTTCAAGGTTTGTTTGGCTACGTTGCTTCAGTCAGATCTCACAGTCATCAGTGCCAGGCTTCACAGACAGCACCATATCACTTCCAGCGGGACTTATGGCAGGTCTCTACCTACCAGTTCAGCCATACGTTGCTGGATTTTTCAATGGCTGTAGGACTAGGGCTCTCTTGGTGAATGGAGACGCAAGTGGCCTCAGGCAAGGGAAGAGGCTGCAGGACGAGGGCTGTACTGGGGAAGGAGGGTATCCCAGGATGTGTGTGGAGGGTGGGGGGGGGCACATGTTGATCTGTGCAAGTGGCCTCAAGATGGTGAGGGCTGAGGAGGTAGTCGCCAGAGGAAATGAGGCCAGATGGACATGCGAGGGAATGTGTGTGAGAATGAGTGGTGATGTCCCTTGAGCTGGCAGTGAGTGAGATGCCAGTGAATGTGTGATGGGCTTGAGTGTGTGAGTTTAGAGTGATGAGATGGTTGCCTTACCCAGGTGGCATGGATGAGATCATTCATCCTCTATCTTCATTGGATGGCCAACCTCTCCTGTGCAGCATTGGCACTGACCATCACTGCCACTGCCTCCGAAGCCTGGTTGGTCATGCTGCTGCCCATCCTGTGACCAGAGCGGGGGTAGAGGACATCATGGTGGTCTCCATGGCTTCCAAATGACGTTCCAGTGACCCAACACTGGGAGCTGCAGTCTTACTGTGTTTTGGGGACATCTTCCCTGCAGTAATTGTGGGCTGGAAACACCGAGATGTATACGCACAGCTGGACTTTAAATATAGAGCCCAGCTTGATGAAGGGGCGAGGTGATGGTGTGGTGGGCGAATGAGAGCCCACCCGCCATTGAAACGGCGTGTTTCCTGGGAATGGATAGCTAACGTGGCGGGATTGAGACAATACAGTGTGGAAACTTACCATTGCAGCCAATGGGTGAAATGTCATTTTACCCGCCCACTACCACACTTAGTGAAAATCTGTGACAATTCCGCCCTGCGTTTAGAGTTTTGTAAGCATGGGCTGGTTGGGTGCGGTCTGTATCTTGCTCATTCCAAACAGTGGCTGGGACATGCTGTTTGATATGATCCATCAGTCTTTGGGAGGCACGGCTTACATACCTGTCATCACACTAGCACTGAAATTGATATACCACATTACTCATTTGTGTGATAGGCAGAACATCTTTTTGCTTGACAGCAACATCCTGTTAGTGGCGAATACCACTCGTGTTGGCTATTGCATGGTAGCAGCGTGAAACAGCTAGCTTCACCTGTTGTCTCTACCAATCAGAGTCCACTTGCCAACCAATCAGCACTCTCTTCACATACAGTATAAATTGTTGTTTTCTCCTTATATTGGTATTCTTGCAAAGTGTCCTGATGAGTGCAAGACGAAAAGCATTCAACGTGTCTCTTTTTTCAGCAATACAGAATGAGGAGCATATTGCTCCTCGTAACATTGTCCTTGTGGACACTACAGAATAAGGAGTATATTAACCCTTTACTTCTGAGAACACTGTCTCTGTGTACACCATGGAAAACGGAGTATATTAACCCTTTACTCCTGAGAACACAGTTCCTGTGTACATACAGAATAAGGAGTATATTAACCCTTTACTTCTGAGAACACTGTCTCTGTGTACACCATGGAATAAGGAGTATATTAACCCTTTACTCCTGAGAATACGGTTCCTGTGTACACTGCAGAATAAGGAGTACGTTAACTCTTTACTCCTGGTGTCACCAAAATTGTGCTGGTATCTGTCACGAATCAAATTATCCAAAAGCACTTACTGATAACACTGCAGTCTGGCTGCACACAAATGCAACAACCTGCAGTTAGCTGGAGTGAAAATAACATTCAGACAGAAAGATATGTAAGGGCTTATGGTGATTGCACCACAGCAGGAATTATGTGCCATTAATTGCAGGTAGCAGCCGAATCAACTTATCGAAAACTTTGCCTACCTGAAGATCTGAGGCATTGACTGCCTCTGTCATGGGTTTCGAAGGAGCGATTAGCAGAACAAACTCCCTTTCTCAGACCTGGTCTTGTAGGGGGGCCTCCGTTTGGCACTGAGCTAATTTTGTTCGTGCTGGAATGAGAGTGGTGGGGGTGGGGTTGAGGGAGGGGGAAGGGAAAGTAGTGGGGGGGTGGTGCGGGTGGCTGGGGGGTGCTAATAATCTGTGGATTTCTAACATAAAGTGACTTGAGTTGCTTTGAGCATGGATTTTGGAACTGACAATATCCACAAGGAATTCAGTCACTGAGGACTCTCCTGGCAGTCGGAGGAGATAAAGGAAAGAATTTTAAATAGATCTTGTGACTGGTCACAGGCTTTGTTTGTTCCCACCTTTGCACTCGCTCTTTGTTAAATGGAGCAAGCGCTGATCTCAAGTAGAAGATGGCATGAGTTTAGATAAAGACATGTGAGACTATACACAGATGAAGAGGAAGCAAATGGATACTCCTTGTTTAACCAGAAACATCGAAATGTCACGTCTTTATTTTTCTTCAATACTGTTCCCTCCCTTGCTGACTTTTGCAAGGGCACAATTCCACAGGCACCAGCACCATCTCATTCAACTGACCTCTGTCCATCTGTGAGCACAGGCCTAGAGGGTAGAGGTGGGCTATTGAACCATGGGGAGAAACGTAGATAAATTTGACCTTGTTCTTGTGTTACATCCACAGGTGCATGTATTTTTTTAAACTGAGGGCTTACTAGGCAGCTTGAGGTACAGGTCCCTGAGCCGATTATAGCCTCCGCTTCCCTTTTGCGAGACACTCTAACTATCACAACATCTAACGGCACAACAGCCCAATATGCTCCTCTTAAGAAATTCCCCCTTTTTGCTTTCACAAACTAATCTCTGTTAGCCTAAATGTACAGTGAGGGGTAAGGAGTATGCCCCCTCTGCTGCTCTTAGCCCGAGTCCTTACATGTGAAGCATGCACCAGCTAGAAATTGACAACTTGTCTATATCTGGTGGAATACCTCTTGCGAAACCTCAAGATAAATTCTTGCAACTGTCCAGAGCTGACATTTAAGATACAGGCAATGTTCCAGACAGGAGGTTTTTTTTTAATACTCATTCACAAGATGTGGGCATCACTGGCGACATCAACATTAATTCCCCACACTTGAGAAGGTGGTGGTGAGCCGCCTTCTTGAGCCACTGCAGTCTCTGTGGTGTAGGTACACCCACAGTGCTGTTAGGGAGGGAGTTCCAGGATTTTGACCCAGCGACAGTGAAGGAACAGAGATATATTTCCAAGTCAGGATGGTGTGTGGCTGTGAGGGGAACTTCCAGGTGGTGATGTTCCCATCTGTTTGCTGCCCTTGTCCTTCTAGATGGTAGCAATCATGGGTTTGGAAGGTGCTGCTGAAGGAGCCTTGGCGAGCTGCTGCAGTGAATCTTACTGGAGGGGTGTGACTTGGCTGCGGCTCAGCGCTGGCTGTGGTTCTGTGGTTGCCACTTCCACCATGGAGGCAAAAGATTGAAGATTTGAGTCCACTCCAGAGACTTGAGCAGAAACTCCAGGTTGACAGTCCCAATGAAGTAATGAGGGATTGCTGCACAATCTGGGGTATTGGCTCCAGATAATGAGAGGTTGGACATACCTGGAAGATCCGTTACAGGACCCCTTGGAGGTCCCAATTCAGTGATTTTGTGGGAATTGCCTGGGAGGTTTGAACTTACGATGGGCAATTCCCCTGCTTCCCAGGACCCCCTGAGGAAGTCTCCAACTCTGAGTTTGAGTCAGAGACTTTGGACGGCTCTGACCTACCTGGATAGTTGCCTAGGAAATGTTAAACAGAAAGAAACCTAGTCTAACTCCTGGGTAACTATACAACCAACCGCTCAGTCAGTCACACTGACCCCCGCCAACTCCCTCTTTAATCCTGACACCCTCCTGACTCCACCTTGAAGCCCCCAATTCCCCCAATCCTGACTCCGCCTGACCCCCGTGTCCCCCTGATAACCCAACTTCCCCTGATCCCCCTGTCTTCCCCTGACTCCCCCCCAACCCCGACCAGGCCTAACTACCACCCCCCCGCCCCCCCCCACCCCCACCCCCCCCACCCCACCCAACCCCAGCACCCGACTACCTCCCCGACCTGACCTGACAAGACCCCACTACACCACTGCACGACTCCACTCCTAACCTTCAGCCTGACTGGCCCCCAACCTCACAACCCCTCCCAGCCTGACCTGACTACCACTGACCCACCCACCCATTCATGCACCTGCCACACTACCTACCTGCCACGCTGCCTGGCTGCTACCCTAACCCCCTACCACCCTTCCCACCTCATCCACCCTGTCATCTTACCCACCTGCCACTCTATTCCTTTGCACGTTTAGTTCACCCAACCCTACCCGCTTGCCCACCCTACCCCATCGCACATCCTACCCCCTTACCAACTTACCTCGCCCACCCTACCCCCTCACGCAATCCCCTTACGCCCTTACCTTCCCTCTGCAGTTTTACGTAGAAGCTTTGGGACATTTCAGCTCTACTTACCGGAATACGGCAGCTCGTACCCTGAAAAAGGGGTCCCGGCCTCTGCCCAGTTTACCTCCGCTGCTCCCGCCAAGGTTTCCTGCGCTGAGTCAGTTCTGCAGAATCCTCCATTGCCTAGAAAAATCCGAGAAAGATGATTGGCTCTTTGCTTTTTGTCTGATTAGGGTCGGGAATAGGGGTTCTGGCCCGTGAGCCATTGTTTTTTTGGTTGAGACCTTAAGTCAAGGCCCCACTTCCTTCTCAGGTGGACGTAAAAGATCCCGCGGTGCTATTTTGAGGAAGAAGTAGAGAGCCTGTGTCTCACTCCCGGCTATCCACCATTCCCTCTCTGTCCCAGTTATCCCTCTGCCAAATTATGAGATGATGTGTTCAGCACAGTTTCTATGAAGCTGTAACCTTGCTACAATCCCGGTGCTACTCTCATTCTAAATTATTAATAGCTGTATCTAACTTTAGTGCATGAAGTAAGCTGGGACTTCCTGTGATCAATGGACAATTATGGCCAATGCTGAAATCAATGTTCGGTTTGGTTTTAGAATTCACTCAGGGTTTTTCCTTTTCCCCTCCCTAGGTAATGCCGAGCTCTAGCGTCCATAGAAATAAAAGCAAAACTTTGGTATTAGGTTGTGCCACTTTGTGAGAGACAGGTCTGACCTCCCGGTGAACCCGGGAGACTGAAGTGTTAGTACAGTGGGGGCTGGGTTCAGATTGTTGAGGCTGCTTGTGCTATAAGGAGAACGTAGGGATATCAGGAATCTTTGGGTGCTCCATAGCTTCTGCATGCCCTTATGTTTTCGGTACTGTCTGTACAATTTGCAAAGAAATGAAGGTTGTATCCTCATTATTTTTCTCATGGATTCCATGGATGTGAATTTAGATTGTCTCCGAGGGTGCTCAGGCAGGGTTGCCAACGCTCCAGGGTTGCCCTGGAGTTATCAATAATTGAAGATTCACCTCCAGGTCACTGTTGGGAGCAAATATCCTGGGAGAAAAATCAAAGGAGGCACTGGGAATTTGTTTAAAAAAAACTTCTTTAGACACTTTAACTTATAGTTATAAATATTTAGGAAATGGGGAGCAGAAACAGCTGCTTGAGTGACGGTCACAAACCATCCAACCGGTTGCTATTGTTCGTCGGAAGGTGGATCACTGGGAGGCATGAGGTGCTGGGTGACTAATGCCGGGAGCTTGGGGGATGGGGTAATCCGAGGTGGGAGGTCATGTGATGAAACCTCCAGGAGTTAATCCCAGAAGAGTTGGCAACACTCCCTCCAGGCTGGCACAGCGTTGTGGGATGTGGAGTAAAGCTTCAACCGCAGTGTCACAGCCTCAGAGAAATGTCCCTCTTTCCTTTTCTTCACAGGGAATCCAAGCTGCCTCTTGCAGTCAGGGTGAAAACATTATCCCCATTGAGGGTGGATTTGGTAGTTGCCCATTACCACTGGGAAACAGATTGAGAATAAATGCCAACTTAACAGCTGGGAAGCAGACAACACTTTCACCACATCAGCCCGGGTTCGATTTGCACCACATTTTATGCAACACCAGCAACAACTTGTTTTTCTTTATTGCCTTAAACTGTAATAAAATGTCCCGAGGTGCTTCACAGGAGCGTTATAAAGTAAAATTTGACAGCAAGACACGTAAATCAATATTGGGCCAGATGGTCAAAAGCTTTGTCAAAGTGGTAGGCTTTAAGGAGCATCTTAAGAGTGAGACCGAGGTAGAGAGGTGGAGAGATTTAGAGAGGGAATTCCAGAGCTCAGGGCCTAGGCAGTCAAAGATCCTCAATGGTGGAGCCATTAAGATCAGGGATTCTCAAGAGGTCAGGATTAGGTAAGCGCAGATATCTCAGAGGTTTGTGGGGCTGATGGAGGTTAGAGAGATAGGGAGGGGAAAGGCTATGGAGGGATTTGAAAATATGGTTGAGAGTTTCAAAATCGAGGTACTACTTGACTGGGAGCCAATGTAGGTCAGCGAACACAGGGGTGATAGGGGAATGGGACTTGGTGCGAGTTTGGACATGGCAGCAGAGTTTTGGATGAGCCTAGGTATACAGAGAGTAGAATGTGGGACACCAGCCAGGGGTGCATTGGAATTTTCAAGTCTGGAAGTAACAAACGTGTAGATGAAAGTTTCAGCAGCAGATGAGCTAAGGCAAGGTTGGAACCAGCGATGCTACAGAGGCAATCTTAGTGGTGGTGCAAAAATTGGGGGTGGGGGAGGGGCAGGCGCTAGAAGCCAAATGGGAGGTGGGGCATGGTGGCATAGCCACTTGACTAATATTTCAGAGACTCAGGGTAATGCCCTGGGGAACTGGGTTCAAATCCCACCACAACAGATGGTGAAATTTGAATTCAATAAAAATCTGGAATTAAAAGTCTAATGATAAACATGAAACCATTGCTGATTGTTGTAAAAACCCATCTGCTCACTAATGTCCCTTTAAAGAGGGAAATCTGCTGTCCTTACCCAGTTTGGCCTCCATATGACTCCAGACCCACAGCAATGTGGTTGACATTTAAACGTCCTCTGGCTCAAGGGCAATTGGGGATGGGTAATAAGTGCTGGCCTAACCAGTGATACCCACATCCCATGAGCAATTCAAAAATGACGCCATGAACCATTTCTCCCCTTCTGTTTTGGGAAATGCTAGGTGGGCCTTTTCCTGACTTTGTGATCCTGAAACTGTCAACTCCCCCCATTCCCACAGAGTTTTCATCTCTGTGAGATTTAAGAGGGAAAGGTTCGGGCGTGCTGCCTTCTGAGTCAAACCTGAGGCAGCGATGGTGGCAGGCAGGTGTTGGGGTGAGTGGGTTAGAAGGCCTGCCTTGGCTCTCTTGGAGCTCAACCAAGCATTCATAATGAGGCCATCTGGCAACTGTACCACAGTAGCAGTTATAACAAATGGTCATACATCTGTTCTTCCTGATGTGTGGAAGCAAGGATCTGTTGGCATAGCTTGCTGTGGAGTGCAAGCTTTGTTTTATTGATGTCCTTATTACCTTGTGTAAGAACCATTGTTCTTTCTTTGATGTGTTTTTTCAATGCCTGTGTGTTTATTTACACAAGATTAAGAGGTGTGAAGTGAATGTAAGCTTTTGACATTGATACAATGCATGGCTGTGGTTGATTGACACTTTTACGAGGTTATAAGATGAGCAGTTTCTTCTTTGCAGTATATTTTCAAAGCGTTTGCTTATGTTGTCAGTTTCAGGAGCATTTCAAAGATTTGCCAGACTTGCCAATGACTCTGGTTCTGTACGTAGTGGATACTAGGAGAGTGGGTATGGAGGATACATGGGGAGGCTATGGAAGGGGAATGGGGTTATGGAGGAGATATGAGGGACATATAAGTGGCATGGGGGTATGAGGGGGCATGGAGAGGGCATGGTGGATATGTGGGGCATTGACAGCAACAGCTTTTAAACTAATGTTCACAAACTCATTTACCTGGTGGGGTTCCCATGCACCTACACAAAAATATTGAAGGCAGGAAGATTTGAATTTCCAGCAGGAATTTAAATCACAAACCTGACGTCACTTTAAGTGGATTTCGGGTCGCGACCCACCATGATTCCTGACCTGACGAAAATGGCAGGCAGAGGAAATTGTCAGGGAAATTCGAAACTGCAGCTCCCAGGCCTCCTCTTGGCTCTCAAATCGGGTTTATTCTGATTGGGAGATGAATGCTCAGCCCCAAGTTTTTGAACGGTCTAGTTCAGCCTCAGACAGTTCCGAAAGAGAGGGAAGGAGCTTGGGCCTTCCAAAGGTTTAATTCGGGGAAATTTCTGCTCAACCAGTACTGGAAGTTGGGTAAGCAGTCTGATAATTTAGTAACAGTGGAAGGGTTGAGAGAGCGGGGGTGGTGATGGGAAGGTAGAATTGGGTGTTTTCTGTGTGCATGTGAAAACTGATAAGGTGATTTTGCATTTCAGACAGATTTTTGATCTCTCAGAGAATTAAGTGATATTGGGAACAGGCAGGAAAATGGAGGCTGAAGCCCAAGGTCAGTTGTGATCATATTGAACGGCGGAGCAGGCTCATTCACCATCTGATCTACTCCTGCTCTATTTCTTTCTTATGCTCTTATATGTCACCCAGCGACAGAGTGTAGGTGAGAAATGGGAAGGGGCCAAGTGTGGATCCTTGGGGAACACCAGAGGTAATGGTGCAGGAGCAGGAATAGAATGTCATTGCAGGTGATTCTCTGGCTACAGTTAGATAGATAAGAATGGAACCAGTTGAGAGCAGTCCCGCCCAGCCAGGCGATGGTGGAGAGGCATGGGAGGTGGATGGAGTGGTCAACCATGTCAAAGGCTGCAGACAGGTCGAGGAGGATGAGGAGGGACAGTTTACCCTTGTCACAGTCACATTGGATGCGAATTGTGACTTTGATACAAGCTGTTTCTACTATGACAGAGTTAGAAACCTGATTGGAAGGATTCAAACATGGAGTTCTGGGAAAGATGGGAACAGATTTGGGAGGTGGCAACACGTTTAAGGATATTGGAGAGAAAAGGGAGGTTGGAGGTGGGACAGTAGTTTGTAAGGTGGTGGGGTCAAGGGTTCAGGATTTGAAGAGAGGCATGATGATAGCATAATTAAAGGAATGAAGGACAGTACCTGAAGAGAGAGAACCATTAAAACTATTGGCTGACATGGGGACCAGAAGGGGAAGTTGGATGGTCATCTTAATGGGAATAGGTTCGAGAGAGCAGGGGTCCCATGAAGCTTGGAGATGGCATGAGGGGAGTTAGAGGAGAAACTAGAGAAAGGTGCAAGTTGTGAACAAGGGAGCAGAGGCGAGGGGGTTCTTTAGAGGAAGTTTGGTGGACAAGGGGAAAAGATGCAGCCCATTGGACAGTTTCAACCTTAGTGACAGCGACACCCATTAACTTCTTACACTTATTGTTGGAGGTGAAGGTGGAGAGAGAGGGGGAGAGGGGCTTAAGGAGACAGTTTGCATCATAGGTAGGATCGGCCGGGTAAGGATGGCAGACTTCCTTCCCTAAAGGGTATTAGTGAACACGCTGGGTTTTTTTAATCACAATCAATGATAGTTGTCATGGTCACCATTACTGAGACTAGTTTTTAATTCCAGATTTATTAATTGAATTTAAATTCCACCGGCTGCGTTACAGCATTAACCTGAGCCTTGGAATTACTAATCCTGCGACAGTACCACTGCACCTCCATTTTACCCCAGTCAGACCCATCCTGGGGGAATGGCCAGGGTGAGAGGGAGTAATGGTATTAATAAGGACTAGGACACCAAAAGTGGAAATAGGAATGTGTCTGAGCAAATCAGTTCCTGCAGGAAAGTTGTGGTGAATGAAGGGCCAAAGGCTATAGATGGTTGGGATTTTGAAAAATGCTGTTGTAAGTGAATTTTGGGATAGTTTCTTTCCAGGGTCAAACACAGAAGGAGGGAGGGTTGGGTTTAGAAGGGGGAGTTGGGTTATTTTGTCCATTTTTAATTATTTTCTAAGAACAAAAGACTTTGGGAAAATGCAGCAGAAACAATGTTAAGAAAGATTGATGACAGGTTAACTTTTTGGGGGAACCCTTCATCAGAACTCTAATCTTGATCTGAACTGAGTCAGACCCTCTCAGGACAAGACTGGTCTCAGCTATGGAGTTGGTCAAGGAGTGGCGGGGGTTGGGGAAGAAGAGGTATTTGCCCTGTGTTCCCTCTCCCAATCAAACTCCAGCAACTGGCTCCAGAAAGAGCAAGTGAGAGGACGGAGTCAGCCTCAGTTGTGAAGACTTTCAGAGCTGAACAGCCAGCCGATACTTGTGTCCTAGCCATACCACCAAGAAAGATGTTTGGAGTCAGTGCCTTCAGGAGACGAGCCAGGAAGGTGGTTTTTTGGACGGTTGCAGTGAGAGAATGTCTGGCCGCCAAGTAATTACGCAATATTCCCATTGAGCCGAATACACAGAAAAGGTATTTTTGCACAACTGATCCTTGGCTGTATGTGCAATAGGCTTCCCCTAATATGCCTCAGTGATGTGGAGTGGGGTGCTTCAGCACCTGTTTGTTAATGTCTTCCTATCCTGGATAACGCTTATGTGGACATTCAGTGAAGATTCAGCTCCTCTTCCTCCTTTGACTCCAACTCGATGAGGCTGTTGACACCATCGCATCCTTCATGTGTGTCACTTCATGTGGCTCACCGGATTGGACTCTTGCCTCCAAGTCAGGGCCCTGAATAGGAAATCTCAGCTGATTCTCCTGTGTGGCACCGAGAGAGTGCTGCACTGTCGGAGCTGCTGTCTTTCAGGTGAAATGTCTGCCCTGTCATGGTCACAAAGTGTATGTGGGACTATCTTCAAGGCAGGCTGCAGGAGATTTGCCCAAAGTCCTGGCTAATATCTATCCCTCAACAAATATCACTAAATCGTATCACTGAAACGGATTATCTGGTCATTATTACCTCATTGTTTGGAGGAGTTTGCTGTGTGTAAGTTGGCTGCACTGTTTGTTACAGTGCAACAGTGACTACACTGCAACAAGCTTTGGGATGTCTCAAGGTAGTGAGTGGTGCCATATAAATATGTAGGGCTGACTGGCTATATGGGAATCAGAGAGAGTCAGTGATATCTGGAGGGCTAGCATTCCACGAAGAAAAAAATTGAATGGCTGCTTGTTTGCTGCTCTGATCTTGAAGTCTGGCACATGACAAAGTATATGATAGGGCTGATCTAATGCACAGATTACTCGAGGTTTAAACTTTGCTCCAGTGAGTGCGGAGTGACAGGGGTAATGTATAATTTGAAAGAAAGCCAAGCTTTGAAAGATCAGTGTATCAGCTGCGACACAAACTCTGCTGAAAGACAATACTTGCAGTTGGTCCCAGGAAATAATCCCCTCTTGTAAACTCACCCCAGAGGCAAAGTTGAACTTCACACTGCATTCTCTTAATTTTTATGGGAAATTCAGAGCTCATACGAATTCAAACAAATCATACTGGATTAAAAAAAAAATCATACCGTGCAGAAAGGGGCCATTCTGCCCATCGTGCCTGTGCCGGCTCTTTGGAAGATTTATCCAATTAGTCCCAGACCTTTCACTGTCCCCAAAGCCCTCTTCACAAATTTTAGTCCAGTTCCACGTTAAAAGTTGCGACTGCCTTGGCTTCCATCACCATTTCAGGTGGTGCGTTCCAGAGCATCACGACTTCCTGTGTAAGACAAAAAGGAAACAGAACACATTCAGGCAACCAGTGTCAGTACACCTGCAGCAGCTGAAGGTATAGCCCCTCCTGCTGTCTATCGGGGGGGTCACGTGATGTTCTGGGAGGCTCTGACCAATGAGTCCTAAGCGTGGGCAATCCGTGGGGCGGGGCTTCCTGATGAGAGTCCTGATCGAGCGTGTAGCACCTGAAAAGCTCCCTGTAATAAAGTTGATCTGTTTCTTGTTGAAACCTGTCCGCTCTGTCAAGTCATTACATTCGGCGATTAGGGTAAATTAGCTCCGACGCTGCACCTCGCCTTGTTAACGTGAGTACATCGAATCTTAAGAAAAATAAAAGACCACTCGCCGGCCGGACCGCTCTTCGGCAGAATTGATCCTTACGATGCAACGATGGAAGACTGGAGCCAGTATGTAGAGCGCCTCGGGTTTTATTTCGTAGCAAACGGAATTACTGTGGAGGAAAAGCAGGAAGTCGTCCTGTTGTGCGTATGTAGCAATAAGACATACAATCTCGTTCACAACCTGGCGGCCCCGAGCGTGCGCAATTCTAATTCCTACGGTGAACTACTGGACCCTGTGAAAATGTGCCTCCAGTGTTTTAATGCAGTGTTTTAAATTCAATTCAATTAGGGCCCCGGGAGAGTCCGTTACAACCTATGTAGCGAAGCTGAAGCAGCTGACAGGACACTGTGGCTTCGGGGACACACACTAAATGATATGCTGCGGGACTGATTAGTTTGTGGAGTTCAGGATGATGCCGTGCAGCGCCGTTTACTCGCAGAGGTCGACATCGACTTGAAGCCACGCCCTGGGAACCTCCCTCGCCATGGAAAGTGCTGCGAGAGACCCGCAGGCTTTGCAACACATACAGCATGGCGTCGTTCTTCATGTGGGACGGGAACCCACCGCCGGGCCTGGTGAGAAAACCAGAGGCACAGCAAGAGGGAACGTCCCGCTGTTAGAAACAGGTAAAGGCCGAGTAGAAACACTTCAGCAGCGACTCCGAGGTTAATTTGTTCTAGATGTGGAGGTGACCACGGAGTGGAGACCTGTAAATTCAAGGAGTCAGGATGCCATTAGTACCATAAGAAAGGTCACGTAGTGAGGCAACGCAGGGCAAAGTCAAAACAGCCCGTAAAGCAGCAAACCAACATGATTAAATTGAAAAATACAGCAGAACCTGAATCTGCCGACACCGACATTTATATCCTGCATAATGTAACTGATGTAAAACACCAAACCTATCATTGTCAGAATCCAAGTTAATGAGAAACCACTAACAATGGAGGTGAATAAGGGTGCCTCAGTTACAGTGGTGGGAAAGCACACCTCCAAATACCTCAATGAAGGTAGACAGCCAATAAACCTGGAGTGGACAACCGCTAAATTAAAGACACAAACTGGAGAATCCATTCAGGTAAAGGGCATTGCCTCAGTACCAGCGTCTTACAGGCAACAGACAGCCCAGCTGCTTGTGATAATAGTGAAAGCAGAGGGACCGAGTCTTTTAGGGCGAAGCTGGTTATGGAACATCAAGCTCGACTGGTCTGAGATATTTCACCTGAAAACAGGAGGACTTCCTGAACTACTAAGGAAATACGACATGGTGTTTCAGGATGAATTCGGGAAGTTAAAAGGCGTGCAGGCCGAGATATATGTGGATCCCCAGGCGACACCACGTTTCTTTAAGGCCAGACCTGTGCCTTACGCATTGAAGGAGAAGGTGGCTGCAGAACTGTGCTGGTTAGAAAAACTGTCCAATTCTCGGAATGGGCAGGGCCCATAGTTCCAGTGGTTAAGCCTGACCAAACCATACGCATTTGTGGAGACTATAAATGGACCGTAAATAAGGCAGTGAAACTAGATAAGTACCCCATTCCAAGGATAGACGACTTATATACAAAGCTGGCTGGATGCAAGTCCTACACAAAATTGGATATGAGCCACACCTACCAATAATTAGAACTGGATAGCACATCGGGAGAATACATAATTATGAACACACACAAGGGTTTTTTATCAGTACACTCACCTACCCTTTGGAGTAGCGTCTCCATGCGCTATCTTCCAGAGAACAATGGAGAGTCTTTTGCAAGGACTTCCCCGAGCGGTAGTTTACCTAGATGATGCTCTGAACACAGGGTCAACTGAGACTAAACACTTGGCCAACCTGGAGGAGGTGCTAAGAAGGTTCATGGAAGCCGGCATACAGGTTAAGAGGGAAAAATGTACATTTCAAGCACCAGGAGTTATTCACCTGGGTCACAGGGTGGATGCCATGGGTTTGCATCAAGTAGAAGAGAAAGTTCAGGCAATAAAAGATGCGCCCTCACTGTCCAATGTAACCAAACTTAAGTCCTTCCTGGGTATGATCAACTACTACAGCCGCTTCTTGCCTAACTTATCAACCGTGTTGGTGCCATTACACTTGTTGCTAAAAAAGAATCACTGTTGTTCGTGGAATTCACAACAGGAAGAAGCCTTTGTGAAAGTAAAGAGACTATTGCATTCGTCGTGTTTATTGGTGCACTACGACCCATCGAATGAGTTGGTATTAACATGTGTTGCACCTCCTTATGGTATAAGAGCTGTGTTATCACATAGAATGGAAAATGGATCAGAAAGGCCCATTGGCTATGTCTTGAGAACTCTCTCCACAGCCGAGAAGGGTTATTCCCAGCTAGAAAAGGAAGGTTTATTGGTGATATTTAGAGTGAAGAAATTCCACCGGTACCTTCATGGACGAAATTTCATCATTGTGTCGGACCATAAACCATTAATGGGTTTATTCACTGAGGATAAGGCCAGTCCACCAATAGCCTCAGCAAGAATACAGCATTGGGCTCTGACATTATCTGTGTATGAGTATGTTTACACATTGCAAATGCGGACGCACTCAGTCGTCCCCCATTACCAGATAGTATTGTACATGCTCCTGTTCCACAAGAAGTTGCGCTATCACTGAATTTCTTGGGTTCTTCACCTATTTTGCGCGAAGCAAGTTAGAAATTGGATGGACAGAGATCCAAAATTGTCAAAAGTCAGAGACTTTGCTCTGGAAGGGTGGTCAAATTCGCCTGTATTTGAAGATTTGAGACGGTTCCATGCCAGAAATAGAGTTAAACCATCAAGATGGAATTTTGTTGTGCGGATCAAGAGTTGTCATCCCATCATAAGGTAGAGAACTACTCTTGACAGAGCTTCACAGTGTGCATTACTGCGCATATCAAAGATGAAAATGCTTGTGCAAAACTACGTCTGGTGACCAGGCATTGACAGCGACATTGAAAGCATTGTCAAGCATTGTCTCCATTGTCAGCAACAACAAAAGTTGTTGCCTGTTTCAGCTTCCCTGCATCCACAGGAGTGGCCTGGTCAACCCTGGGTTAGACTACACACCCATTATGTAGGAACATTCTTAGGTGCCATGTTTTTGTTGATTGTAGATGCACATCAACATGGACGGATGTATAACAAAGTCAAATTGCCAACATCAAGCGCAACTATCAAGAAGCTGTGTCACTGTTTTAGCATACACAGCCTACCTGAAACTGTTATTTCTGTTAACCATGCAGCCTTTACCAGCACAGGGTTTCAGAACTTCATGAATCTGAATGGATTCAGACATATCCTCCATCAAATGGTTTAGCCGAGAGACCTGCACAAATCTTCAAGTCTGGTATGAGAAGGTTATCAGATGGATCTCTAGAATCTCGACGTTCCTGTTTTCTTCTCAGTTATTATACAACGCCACATTCAATATGGTATGAATTATTGATGAAACACCACCTAAGTACACGATTAAGCCTGGCGTTTCCAAATTTAGAGAAGGAGGTAGAGTGGAATCAGAGCAATCAAAAATTGAACCACAATATACGCAGCAAAGCTCACACATTCAGTATAGGTTACACAGTATTCGTGTGAAATTTCAGAAGTGGACCTTGTCGGATTTCTGGAACCATTGTCTCAGAGACTGGCCCATTATTTTTCCAAGTACAAGTGGAAGATAGAATTGTTCATAAACACATTGATCATATTTGTGTTAGAAAGTCATTCCAACAACCAACTATTCCGCCTGTGATTAACATCGAACTGTTAATTCCTGAAGTGACGGGTTGACTTTGAATAGACATGCCCGATGTCTCTGTAGAGTTGCCAAACCCAGAACTGCCACTTTCTAATGATGTGTCTCATGTTGCGGTTCCAGATCCTGTCCACTCTGTTGAGGAACCTCAAGCTACACTGCTCTAGCTGTATAAGGAGATCACCTCAAAGACTTGATCTTTATTTGCCTGAAATTGTAGAGATGTATGTGTTGTTAGATATTCAAATATTTCCCTTTAAGTAGAAATTGTAAAATAAAACTAAAGGGAGAGGAAATGTAGGAACTTAAGGTATAGCCTCCCCTGTTGTCTATTAGGGGTCATGTAATGTTCTGGGACGCTCTGACCAATGAGCCCTAAGCGTGGCCAATCTGGGGGGGTGGAGCGTCCTGATTGAGCATATAGCACTCAAAAGGCTCTTGGTAATAAATTTATCTGGTTCTTGTTGAAACCTGTCCAGTCCGTCATGTCATTACAACACCCAAGTGAGATACCAAGTGGTTAATGCACACTAAGGGTGCTTTGACATCAGGATTGGTGACAAGTGCCAGGTTGGTCTCTTTGATCTCATATGTCCATCTAGACAGTGGCCAAATACTCCCTGGGCAGGTACAGCACAGGGTTAGATACAGAGAAAACTCCCTCTACATTGTCCCATCAAACACTCCCAGGCCAGGTACAGCACGGGGTTAGATACAGAGAGAAGCTCCCTCTACACTGTTCCCATCAAACACTCGCATGGCAGGTACAGCACTGGGTTAGATACAGAGTAAAGCTCCCTCTACACTGTCCCCATCAAACACTCCCAGAACAGGTACACGGGCCTCGACATTCAATGGCATTGCTATCACTGAATCTCCCACTATCAACATCGTGGGGGTTACCATTGACCAGAAAGTGAACTGGACTAGCCATTTAAATACTGTGGCTACAAGAGCAGGTCAGAGGCTAGTAATCCTGTGATGAGTAACTCACCTCCTGACTCCCCAAATCCTGTCCACCATCTACAAGCCCAAGTCAGGAGTGTGATGGAATACTTCCCACTTACCTGGATGAGTGCAGCTCCCAAAACATTCAAGAAGCTTGACACTGTCCAGGACAAAGCAGCCCATTTGATTGGCAGCCCATCCACAAACATTCACTCCCTCCATCACTGATGAACAGTAGCAGCAGTGTGTACCATCTAAGAGATGCACTGCAGGAATTCACCAAGCCTCCTTAGGTAGCACCTTCCAAACCCACGACCACTACCACCTAGAAGGACAAGGGCAGCTGATACATGGAAACACCACCTCCTGGAAGTTCCCCTCCAAGCCACACACCATCCTGACTTGGAAATATATCACCGTTCCTTCACTGTCGCTGGGTCAAAATCCTGGAACTTCCTTCCTAACAACACTGTGAGTGTTCCTACACCACAGGGACTGCAGCAGTTCAAGAAGGCAGCTCACCACCACCTTCTCAAGGGCAATTAGGGATGGGGAATAAATGCTGGCCCAGCCAGTGACACCCACATCCCGTAAATGAATAAAAAAAGGAACAACACAGGTTTAGGAACAGAGTAAATCTCCCTCTACACTGTCCCTATCAAACACGCCCAGGGCAGGTACAGCATGGGGTTAGATACAGAGTAAAGCTCCCTCTACACCGTCCCCATCAAACACTCCCAGGACAGGTACAGCACGGGGTTAGATACAGAGTAAAGCTCCCTCTACACTGTCCCCATCAAATGCTCCCAGGCCAGGTACAGCACGAGGTTAGATACAGAGTAAAACTCCCTCTACACTGTCCCCATCAAACACTCCCAGGGCAGGTACAGCACAGGGTTAGATACGGAGTAAAACTCTGTCTACACTGTCCCCATCAAACACACCCAGGACAGGTACTGCATGGGGTGAGATACAGAGTAAAACAACAAATTGACCCATGAACTATCTAATCTTCAATCTATCGCACTGACTGTGGACAAACAAATCCAAAGGATTTAAAAACCTAAGCCTTTTATTGAAAACTGGGATGTCATGAATTCTACATCGGGGAGCATAGCCTCAACAAGAATCTCTCTAAGTGTTTCTCTCTCTCTCTCTATCTGATCCCTCAGTGTGTTTATCTCTCTCCCTCCCTGGTCTCTTGGTGTGTTTATCTTTCCCTGAGGGTTTATCTCTTTGTCCTGATCTCACCATTTGTTTACCTCTCTCTCTCTCTCAGTGTGTTTCTCTCTCTCTCTCTGTGTTTCTCTCTCTCTCTCAGTGTGTTTCTCTCTCTCTCTCAGTGTGTTTCTCTCTCTCTCAATCTCTCCATGTGTTTTTCTCTCTCTGTCTTTATCTCTTTCTCTCTCTCAGTTCACACTGTGTGTTTTTCTCTCTCTCTCTCCCTCCATGTGTTTATCTCTCTCTCTCTCTCTCTCTGATCTCTCTGTGTGTTTATTTCTCTCTCCCTCTATCTCTTGATCCCTTTGTGCACGTCCTTTGTGTGCGATTGGCAGGGCTGGAAGCTGCCGCGATTGCCGCTTCTGCCTGCGAACATCAAACAAGGTGGTTTCTCGCTGGCTGGCCAAAGTGGCCCCACACTGGGGAAGGGCGGCCAGCAGGAGTGGGAGCGTGGCGGCCGCTGGGTCCAATGGTGACCCGACAGGGTGTTTTACAAAGCTGAGGGAGCACTGTGAACACAGCCAGGGGTACCAGAGGAGGCACAGGGAGCTGTCCAAATCTAAGCTGAGGGAATGGCATCAGCACCCGCTCAGCACACCAGGCGGGAGGGCAAGGCAGGTGGGCTTCTCGGATGAGTGCCGTGAGTGCCAGGTGGGATATCCTGATGCTGCGGAATGGCAAGTGGAGGCTAGTCCACCAAACAAAGACAACCTGGGCAGAGGTGGCAGGCCAAGTCAGTGGGCACAACATGGTGCACCGCACTTGGATTCAGTGCCGTAAAATGCTTAATGATCTTCTGTGCTCGGGAAGGGTGAGTACCAATTTGGCATGGCACTGTGTGGAGAAGTCTCAAAGGGTACCCAGTAGACCTGGGTACATATCTGGGTCAGGTGTGCAAATAAGACGGGCACTTCAACCTGCTTCCCGGGGGTGGGGAGGGGGATCGGGGGTGGGGTATAGTGCTGCAGGTAGAGGGTGGACTAGTGTATCCCTTTGTCCGTACAGGAGGAGAAATGCCACAATGATGCCGCTGAGAGTACAAGAATGGGGGGCGGGTGGGGGCAGCCAACCTGCTCATCCTGAACAAACGTGAGATGGACGCCCTAGAGCTTGAGTGTGAGCGCACACCAAGGTCATCAGGTCACAGAGACACAAGCGTCTCAGAGGAAGGTATGAGTTCAGTTTACAAACAATGAAAAGATAACTTCTAATCAAGAGTGCCCAGTGATCCAGCAATGACCATGATGCTGCTGTCCATTGTCTCACCAGGGCCACCAAGCATGCACATTCAATATATGGTGATTGATAGCACTGACATATTGTCAGGTGCACCATCCTCTAGAGGCACCCAAGACCCCAGTTGAGACTGGAGGAGGAGCCACTCAGAGATCCACCCCCATCACACCCTCTCTCGCTACCAGTCACCAACTCAGATACAAGCACGTCAGTGGGCTATCGCTCGTCAGCTCAGATGGTTGTGCACTGTGTAGAGGTCATGGCACACTCGCAGGAGGAGCTGACAGAGGCAGAGAGTGTCTAGGGTGTCAGCCTTTGGAGGACCGCTGGGTACCAGGATGATGCTGAATCTGAGGCAGGTGATGAGCCTCTGGGGTTGCCCATCAGGCAACAGATGCTGGATGTCCAGCGGGATGCACAGGGAGATCTGGTGGAGATCCCTGAGGGTTTGCATGCCATGGCCTCTGTCATGGATGAGTCCTTGAGGAGCTTGAGCACTGCGTTGACCTTGAGCACTGAGTGCACAGTCTCCTCCATTGAGAGATTGGCAACTCTAATGGAGAGGCAGCTCCAAGAACAGAATCAGGGGTTCCTGGGGTCGTGCTTGGACCTGCAAGCCCACACCGTGACTTCAGGAGGTCAATGCCGGTGTGAGAGGCAGATGAGGCACCTAGTCTCTCTGCTAGGTGTCTGTCCATCAATGGTGAACAGGGAGGTCCAGACGTGCCTTACACTGAGCTACCTGTCGTCTCTGCAGGCCCCTCTCACGGCACTCCAGACAAGGGCAGCAGCTCTTCTGCCCCTCTGCCAGTGACCGTGGCATCCATTAAGGCCACAACAACTGATGAGTGCCCAGCCATGTCACTGGTGGAGCCTGCTTAGGCCCCCACACCAGCCAGGGGATGACTGCCAAGGTCATTAGGGCCAACAGGACAGCAGAATCAGTAAGCTGCCTCTAAGGCTGCTGCCCGCGAGGGAGGGTGGGCAGGGGGGGGAACCAAGATGTAGCATTCGCAAGCATAAGTTTAAGGCACTGTGAGCGCAGGATGGGATTCTCACGGGTGACATTCTTTCATTTCATCAGTGCTATGTAGTGTTTTTGTGTGACAGTAGCAACAAAATTATGTTGCGTTCCTTTTTGGCCACTCTGGGAAAGATATAAATTTAGACTTTCCTTCAATGCCCTGAGTGTCCTTCATGTTTTCCACAGGTGCAGGCCTCATTGGTGCCTTATGATAGACAGCAGGAGCAGCAAACTTTATTACACAGGTTGTGAAGCGACACTGGGGTCATGGGATTTCAGAACGTGTGAGGTGGCGGCACCCTTACCTAGAAACCAAAGCAGCCTAGCTGAAGGTGCGTTGAATCAAGGCCTCCCCGGTGTCCCTGCCTCCCTGAAGGTTCTTTAAGTCTGCCTCCGCATCCTTCCACTGTGCTTGCCTGGGCTCCACATCAGATCAGTACAGTCTTCCTCTGAGGCCTGTGGAGCTGTCTCACTATCCTCATCCTCCAATGGGTCCCCTTTGCCAGTGCCAGCTTGTACAGAGTGCAGCAGACAATGATGGGTGACATGTGTTCTGGAGGGCAACCTCTGATTAGTCCAGGCAGCGCAAGCCCACCTTCAGCTGCCCAATGGTCATCTCAGCCTCCACACTTGTGGAGACATGACTCCTATTGTACCTCACTTGTGCCTCTATCCTTGGTACCAGAGTGGCATCATGAGCCACCTTTTCAGGAGATATCCTTTGTTACCCAGCAGCCAACCATCCAGCCGAGCTGGAGCCATGAACAGGCTTGGCGCCTGGGTGTGTCGCAGTATATATACACCATGGGAGCTGCCAGGGTACCTTGCACAGAATTGCAGAACCTGAGTCTTGTGGTCGCATACTACCTGCACGTTCATGGAGTGGTAACCCTTTCTATTCACGAAAGCACCTGGTTCACCGGCTGGCGCCTTGATGGCCACGTGTGTGCAGTCGATGGCACCCTGGATGTGGGGGTACCCAGCAATCACTGCGAAGCCTCTGGCTCGCTCAGCCAGGCTGGCTTGGACTGTCCAGTGCTGAATGAATGCGAGGACCCACCTGAAGTAAGTGTCGGTGACAAGCCAAGCCTGACACAAATGTGGACAGCTGATTGGGACACTCCACACAGATCCCCCGCTGACCCCTGGAAAGATCGGAAACAAAAGAATTGAGGGGCCCTGTGACCTTCAGCACCTCTGGCAATTGATACCTACCCACACAGTTGGAGGTGATCTCCGGACCAATCATCTGGCATGTTGATGTCACGATGTCCCTAGAGAGGCGGAGCCTCCTGCAGCACTGGACGTCAGACATGCTGAGGTAGCTGGCTTGCTGTCGGTATGCCTTGGCAGCAGGATAGTGGCATCTTCTGTGGTCCCTTCCACCTTGATCTCCCTGCTGACCCTGCACCCTCTGTGCCAGCGCCCAGGTCTGTTCCTGAGTCGCTACCTGCGGACACCTCCTCTCCCTTCTAACCGTCTCTTGCTCTTCAGAGCAGATCCCCCAGTGGAGCACACAATCCCAATCTGCTGAAGTGCACTGAAGGCTGCACTTGGCAGAAATGCCCTGAGAGAGTTGACAAAACAAAAGAGTCCTAAAGCAAAGTTAACACAGCAAACACTTCAGAGGAAACCACAGGAAATGTTCTGAAATCGCAGCAAACAAGCAGCGGCAAACTCTCACCTGAACTCCCCACAGCTCACACAGCCCACACAGCCAAGGCTCCCTTCCCTTTTATTCTGCCCTTAGAGAGAAAAGTGAAAAATTGAGTTGGCCAACATGCCCGTGTTGCCTGCGTGATTAGTGCAAAATCGACTTCAATTGCATTTTTAATTACCTTGCGTGAGGCTGATTAATTGTTGGCGGGCTCATTTCCAAGTCCTGCACGCAGCCACTGACTGAAATATTGTTCCAGTGCGCGATGATGTCGGGCACCCACCTGACATCTTCTTTAATACTCTTCCGGGTAGGGTGGGCGCCCAATACTAGTGCATAAAATTCTGGTCTCATGGTCCGTTTATCGCTCTCTCTCTGATCTCTCGGTGTGTTTATCTCTCTTTCTCTCTCTCTCTTACCGCTCTGTGTTTACCTCTCTCTTTCTCTCTTATCTCTCGGTGTGTTTATCTCTCTCTCCGATCTCTGTGTGCTTATCTCTCTCTCTTGCTCTGATCTGTCCATGTTTCTCACTCCCTCTGATCTGTGTGCTTATCTCTTTCTGATCTCTCGATGTGTTTATCTCTCTCTCCCTCCGATGTGTTTATCTCCCTCTCTCTCTCTGATTTCTCTATGTGTTTATCCCTCTCTGTCATCGATTTCTGTATTTATCTCCCTCATCAATCTGTGACTTTATCTCTCTCCCTGATCTCAGGATGTATTTATCTCTCTTTTATCTGTGTGTTTATCTCTCTATCTCTCTGCTTAGCTCTCTCTCTCTCATCTCTCTCTGTTTAGCTCTATTGTGGTGAAGCTATTAATCTATATTTTTCTTTTAAAATTGGTACTATGAAAGGGGTTTTATTGTTAGAAGAGGCTGTATAACTTCAACAGTTTTGTGTGTAGAGCAAAGTCAATATGAGATCAAAAGCAGCTGTGAGCCTTCATCTGCCTCCACAGGAACCAAAGTGAAAAGAACTTCATTTTGAATTCGTAAGGTGAAAAGTGCCTGGTTAAGTCTATGGGTTTTTGTTGCCTTAATGGAGAAGAGTTTGGGAATTTGTTAAAAGTTATGATCGTAGTAATTTGTAGCCATGTGTATATATTTAACTTCTGTAAATTAATAAAATGTTTCATTTAACTTAATATAAAACCTTGAGAACTGGTGGTCTGATTCCTGAATTTAGAGTTGCACCTCGAACATAACACTTAAAATTATAGATTATGACAGTTGTTTAAAGTTTCCCTTTGGGATTTTTAAAAATAACTCAGCTTTGCCAAACTGCTCAGCCATAGCACTCTCTTATCTGTGTCTATCTCTCTTTCTCTCTGATCTCTCCATATGTTTATGTCTCTCCTCGATCTCTCGGTGTTTATCTCTCTCTCTCATCTCTGTTTATCTCTCTCTCTGATCTTTTGGTGTGTTTATCTCTCTATCCAATCTCAGTGTGTTTATTGCTTCCTCTTATCTCTCTGTTTATCTCTCCCTCTGCTCTCTCCATGTGTTTACCTCTCTCTCTAATCTCACTGTATTTATCTCTTTTTTTCTTTGATCTCTCCATATGTTTATCTCTCTCTCTTCAATCTCTTGGTGTTTATCTCTCTCCCTCTCTCATCTGTTTATCTCTCTCTCCCTGAACTCTTCACGTGTTTATCTCTCTGTGAGCTCTTGGTGTGTTTATCTCTCTCTCCAATCTCACTGTTTATCTCTCTCATCTCTGTTTATCTCTCTCTTTCTTATCTCTTCACATGTTTATCACACTGGGTGTTTATCTTTCTCATCACTCTGTGGGTTTATCTCTCTCTCCCTTATCTCTGTGTTTACCCCTCTCTGATCTTTCCATGTGTTTATCTCTCTGATCTGATCTGATCTCTCCACGTGTTTATCACTCTTTCCAATCTGTACTTTTTTCTCTGATCTGTGTTTATCTCCCTCTCTGAACTCACCATGTGTTTATCTCTCTCTTCGATCTCTCTGTGTTTATCTCTCTCTTAACTGTGTTTAGCTCTCTGTCTTATCTCCGTGTTTATCTCTCTCTCTGACCTCTTAGCATGTTTATCACTCTCTCTGATCTCTCCATGTGTTTACCCTTCTCTCTCTTTCTTCGGTCTCAGCGTATGTTTATCTTCCGCTCCCTCTCTGATCTCTCCATGTGTCTATCTCTTTCTCATCGATCTCTGTGTCTTTATCGCTCTCTCTCATCGATCTGTGTCTTTATCGCTCTCTCTCTAATCTCAGGGTGTGTTTATCTCTTTCTCATCTCTCTCTGTTTATCCCTCTCGTGTGCTTATCTCTCCCTCCCTTATGTGTGTGTGCTTATCTCTCTGATCTCTTGGTGTGTTTATCTTTCCTTATCTCTTTCTCTGATCTCTCCATGTGTTTACACCCTCTCTCTTTCCAATCCGTTTTTCTCTCATTATCTCTGATCTCTCCATGTTTATCTCTCTCACTCTCTGATCTCTCAGTGTGTTTATCTCTCTCTCATGTTTATCTCTCTTATCTTTGTGCTTATCTCTCTCTCATCTTCCTGTGTTTATCGCTTTATGTGTGTGTGTATCACCTTTTCTCTCACTCTGTGATCATCTCTCTCTTATCTGTGTGCTTATCTTTGTGTTTATCTCTCATCAGTTTATCTCTCTCTCATCACTGTTTATCTGTGTTTAGCTCTCTCTCATCTTTCTCTGCTCATCTGTCTCTCCGATCTATCTGTTTTTATTTCTCTCTATGTCTCTCAATGTGTCTATCACCTCTCTCACTCTCATCTCGGTGTGTTTATCTCTCTTGCTGATCTCTGTGTGTTTATCTCTCTCTCTGATCTGTCTCTTTCTATCTCTCTCTGTTTATCTCTCCATCCAATCTCCGTTATCTCTATGTCATTCACCTTCTCTCTTGCTTTCTGATATCTGTGTTTATCTCTCTCTTATCTGTGTTTATCTCATCACTTTTTACCTCTCTCTCATCTTTGTATTCATCTCTCGCCGATCTCTGTTTATCTCTCTGTGTGTTTATCAACTTCCCTCTCTCTCATATCTCTTGGTATGTTTCTCTCTCTCTCTCATCTTTGTGCTTATCTCTCTCATCTCCCTGTTTATCTCTCTCTCTCTTATCTGTGTGTTTATCTCTCTCTCTGATCTCTCCATGAGTTTATTTCTCTCTCTTTCAGATCCCTTGATGTGCTTATCTCTCTCTCAACTCTGTTTCTCTCTCTTCTCTGCATTTATCTCTCATCTATGTGCTTATCACTCTCCGATCTCTCTGTTTATTGCTCTCTCATGTCTCTATGTTTATCATCTTCTCTTGCTCTCTCATCTATGTGTTTATCTCTTTCTCTCTAAGATCTCGTGTTTATTCCTCTTTGATCACTGTGTTAACCCCTCTCTGATTTTGCCATGTCTCTCAGAGCTCTATTTTTGTACATTTCTGATCCCTCAGTGTTTTAATATCTCACTCTGATTTCTGTTTTTACTCTCGTCTTGTCTCATCCTTGCCCACGTGCGTATACACAATCCCAAGGTTGTGTGTTCAATTTTGCATTACAGATACTTGAGCACATAATCTAGCTTGACATTCCAGTCTGAAACTGAGAAAGTGTTGCATTGTCAGTGGTGCCACCCTTCACGAGACCCTGTCTGCTCTCTCAGTGGAATGTAAATGATCAACGCACAATATGTTGAAGAAATATCATAACTGGTTTCTGGCTCCAATATCTCCTCCTTTTGTCTCTGTCTTCTCTCATCTCTCTGGTTCCCTTCTCTGTTCTAACTTCTCCCTCACTGCAACATATCCAATTCAAAAAGTTGTGAATTTTTGTAATTACAGTAGCTATCACAAAGAGGTTCTGAGTCTTGTATGGTTGAACATTAAGCGTTTATTGATAACACGTGCAAATAGATATAGTCCAATAGATACAGGGTATAGTCCAACTTATGAGCTAACTCAACTCTTGCTTCTACACAGGTCTCTGTCCAATCCACAACTGACCCGAGGCTCAGGTCATGTGTCTCTTTACATCACATTGTGGGCAGTACTGTTTCCCAATCCCATAATAACCCTTGCTATGCCAGGTACCCTTATACTATACCTCCCCCAAAAGTCTTTACCCAACATACTTGCATTACAATCATGACACCCCTCCTCCTTACCCCCAACCCCAAGTCTCTGACTTCATCAATTCAGATGTTTTGGAGGGTTGAAATTTCTTCTAGATCTCATTCTGACCTTGTTTGGAGGAGTGCTAGGTTCTGTTGATTTGGGCTTTGAGTTGAGTTGTGTTTCTGGCACTTGGTTGTCTTCTTCTGATACCCTTTTTCCTCTCCTTGGGAGTTCGACTTCTCTTTGTCAGCTCCCCATCTGGTGAGATGTCCGCATTTTCCAAAAAAAGAATCCAGGATCTTTGACTAAACCTAAGAAGAGGGTCTCTTCCTGGTGTGGTACCTCAATCTCATGGACTGTCCTGGGATCCTCCACCCGCCTGGGTGTCCTAGGTTTGCATTGCTTTCTGAAGTGTCCCAGGTGGTTGCAGTAGAAACACTGCACTGAGACTGCTGGACATTGCTCTCGCCTGCGAGGTCACTTGGCTCCACAGCACTAACACGGTCGCCCATTCTTTCGTGTTCGGCTTGGGGATTGGCTCCCTTGGTTTGGAGTCTCTCTGCCCCTTTGTTGCTTTACTAGCTGGACAGTTAGACTTCCGCTCTACCATGGCTTGCTTTCACCATGTAAAATGGATCGGTGTCATTGGTGGATTCAGACTGTCCGACTACTTGGTTGGCCTTTTCTGTAGTCAGGCCTTCCTTGGCCTGCAGTATGTCAGAAAGGGCATTGTCAGCCACTCCGACAATTGTACCCCTTACAGTTTCTGACTTAAGGTCACAACCTTCAGCCAATCTGTATAATTTGCTTATAAAAGAGTCAACCGTTCCTCCATGCTGTTGGGCACATTTGTTTTTAATTTTGCTTTAAAATGTTGTTACTTCTTAGATTAAAATATTGAAGAATTCTAGAACTTCTTCAAATTTATCTGAGGATTTGTTTATTCGTTGCCTCGCAATAATATCATTGGCTACTGGACCGACTGAATAGTGTATTCACTTGTTCTGCTTCTGTCTTTTTATCTAATTCTGAAGCTGTCAAGTATCTTCAGAACCTTTTCCACCAAAGTCCCAAATCTTGTGCTGGGCTGGCCTTTGGGTCAGTCCAAGCTGACCTGGTAATGTTGATGTGTTGATCATGGCTGCTTTAAAGTTCAGGTGAATACAGCTTTAAGTGCGACACAGGTTTTAAAGATGATGCCTCAGTAACCGTTTCATCAAAGATCCTTCCCGCACTTACTGTTTTAGCAGGCTCCCGCAGTGATGGAGGTCCCAACCTCTTTGGGGGTTTAGTTTCTTTGCGGCAATTTGTTAAGTCAACCATTTAGGACCTTCCCTGCGACGTTAGCGGATTTTCGGCCATTTTTGCAATCAATTCCCGGAGGTTTTTAAACCTTCGGCATCTTGTTTTTTTCTTCTTCTCTCACAACAAACATGACTGGCACGTGGGTACGGCGCTAACTCTAAACCCAGCTGGCCGTGGTAGTTTCGGAAATGGGCTACTCCTGACTTTTGTGCAGCATTGAAGGCTTTTAAAAGAGTCCTGGCTCAGAACGGAATTTTTTTGCCCACCCCTAGTGGATCCTTTGACCCAGGGCTCTGTGGGAATTCACAATGGACCACCCACGAGATCTTGTGGCATCCTCAGCTGCACACAGTGGAGTGTTTCTCTTCTGCCTTTCTGCTTCCAATTCTGCAATGGAGCTTCTTTCAGGTGATCTCCCTCTGCGTCTTCACTTCGGCTGCTTTCAGTCAGGTCAGAATGCTGTTCCTTTAATTTTCCAGCATTCGAATTTCTGCTCCAGCTTCTCTGAGGCTCTGGGTTTTTTTCCATTCACTGTCACCATTTTCTATGTCCAGTAGTTCTCACGAGGAGGTTCTGAGCCTCGTGTGGTTGAACACTAAGCGTTTATTGATAACATTCAACTCTGTACATGTGTACAGGGTATAGTCCAAGCTATGAGCTAACTCGGAGATAAAAGCAAAAGACTGCGGATGCTGGAAATCCAGAACAAAAACCAAAAAATTGCTGGAAAAACTCAGCAGGTCTGACAGCCTCTGTGGAGAGAAAGATAGAGCTAACGTTTCGAGTCTGTCTGACTCTTCCTCAGAATAAAGAGAAGTAGAAATATGGTGAAATATTTACTGTTTAAGGGGGGGTGGGACAGGTCAAGCTGGATAGAAGGCCAGTGATAGGTGGAGGCAAAGGAGAGATTGCAAAAGATGTCATCAACAAAAGGTCAAAGGGGTGTTGATGGTGGCGATAGTGGCTAAAGGAGGCGCTAATGGTGACATTAAGAGTAGAAAGCAGGATGTGCAAGTGACAGATGGCCTTAGTGGGGGTGGGGTGAAGGGAGGGGAGGTATGGGAGGAAAAAAAATCAAAATAAGCTAAAAGGTGGGAATAAAACAATGAATGCAAATAAATTTAAAAAAAAGTGAGGAATATATATAAAAAAAAATTTAAATTAAAAAATTTGTTTGACAAGGTGTTTACTAAAACTCGCTTTCACAGTCATATTTCCTTCCTCAGTGACTGTCTCCGTCTCCAACTTGCCCCACTTGGATTTCAAATGAAGTTCCATCCCTCATGTTTCAAACCCAACCAGAATTACAGGTATCTCCGGGACATTCAATGCTCCTTGGACTGCTGTTCTCGCCGCATTCTGAGATCCGCACACAGTGACATGCATCGCTATATGAACACACGCAACCTCTCCCTCCAGCAGCACCGACTATGATCTTGCCCCCAGTTGCATTTTATTCTTTGTCTTATCCGACGCCTTAACAAGTAGCTTTATCTCTTTCTTTCAGGTGCTAAGGAACGCAAGCTCCAACAACTCATTGATACCAACACCCAGCCAGGGCTCTCCATCCCTCTGACCCCATCCTGTCTTCTAATCCCAGCCCTGGCTGTGTATTCACCATACCCTCTGGCCTTCCCCTCTCTGATGCTGAATGTTCAGTATTCAGCAAAGGGCTCAGTTTCATACTCTTACACCCTCACCTCAAACCCTCCACCATTTCCGCCAGCTCTAGCATGATGCCACCACCAAACACAGCTTCCCTTCATCTCCCCTATCAGCATTCCGTCAGGATCGTTCCCTCCGGGACATGCTGGTCCACTCCTCCATTACCCCTTCACCTCAACCCCCTCCTATGGTACCTTCCTATGAAATCACAGAAGGTGCAACACCTGCCCCTTTACTTGCCCCCTCCTCACCGTCCAAGGGCCCAAATACTCCTTTCAAGTTTACCCACAATTTGGTCTACTATATTCGCTGCTCCCAATGCGGTCTCCTCTACACTGGAGAGACCAAACGCAGACTAAGTGACTGCTTTGCGGAACACCGTCGGTCTGTCCACAAGCTTCCTGTCGCTTGCCATTTCAACACACCACCCTGCTCTCAGGCCTACATGTCTGTCCTTGGCCTACTGCAATGTTCCAGTGAAGCTCAATGCAAACTGGAGGAACAGCACCTCATCTTCCGATTAGGCATCTTATAGCCTTCCGGACTTAACATTGAGTTCAACAACTTCAGATCATGAACTATGCCCTCTATCCTCATCCCTTTTTGATCTCCTTTTTCCAAATATTTATTTTTAAGATTTTATATATATATATTTTTCCTACCTATTTCTATTATTATTTTTAAAATTTATTTCCATTCATTGTTTTATCCTCACCTTTCAGCCTATTTCAATCTTTTTTCCAACACTGTTCCCTTCCCTCACACCACCCCCACTAGGACCAGCTGTCACTTGCTCATCCTTTCTACTCTTAATGTCACTATTAGCACCTCCTTTAACCAGTATCACCACCATCAACACCCCTTCGACCTTTTATGACATCTTTTGCCTCCACCTATCATTGGCCTTCTATCCAGCTTCACTTGTCCCACCCTCCTTAAACAGTATATATTTCACCACATTTCTACTTCTCTATAGTTCTGAAGAAGAGTCATACGGACTCAAAACTCTGTCAACTCTGTCTTTCTCTCCACAGATGCTATCAGACCTGCTGAGTTTTTCCAGTAACTTTTATTTTTGTGTGAGCTAACTTCATGCTTTCTTCTACACAGGTCTCTGCCCAGTCCACAATTCACCCTAGTCTCAGGTCACGTGTTCTCCATACATCACACTGCAGTTGATACAGTTTCCCAATCCCATATTAACCCTTGCTATGCCAGATACCCTTATACTACATGAACCACTTTCTTTCAGTCACAACCACAAGTGAACCGCTTTTTTGTTTAAATATTGGCTGTGCCAGGAACATCAAAGTCCTACTCACAGAGTGTCAGAGCAGGAATTTCGAAACATTTCTCTCACCATCTGAAATATACATGTCCTCTAACCGATAGGTAATTTAGGCACGGGAGGTGGTACAGTTATTGAACGGTTGTGAAGCAGTGACAGAAAGTACTGGAAAAGAAATGACCCTCTCAGCAGCATAGTGAATCAAGAGTTCACTGCAGCCTGTGCATTTGCCCCTGGTCACCTCGGGATCACACAACATGAACTGTACAAGGTTACCCAATGTGGGAAAAGACTGACTGACTGACCTCGACAGCCTCTGCCACACAGCACAACAAAAAACCCTCACCAAACACTGAAGTTTAGCGGATTATTTGATGCTGCTTATTTAACATCTTTCACATGAAATATTAAACCAAGGCCCTAGTCTGCCCTTTCAGGTGGCCATCAAAGGTCCCACTGACTTATTTTGAAGAGGAGCAGGGGAGATCTCCCTGGTGTCCTGGCCAATATGTAGCTGTCAGTCAACTTCGCTGAAGGAGATTATTTTGCCCATGTTACATTGCTCTATGTGGGGTCTTGCTGTGCACAAACTGACTGCTGTGCTTCCTACATTACAGCAGTGGCAACATTTCTAAAAGTACTTCATTGGTTGCAAAGCGCTTTGGGATATCCTGAAGTCGTGAAAGGCGTTATATAAATACAAGTCTCTCTTCTTATTTCAGAGAAATCAAGTGAAATCTTACAATCCAAAGGCATGTAGGTTCCTCACTGTATTTTTCTGTTTCCTGTCTGAGGGTCTTCACATCTGAAGTGGAATTTCGTGAGCACCAATATTTTCCCCTCTCCAGTGACAAACCTGGAAGAACAAAAGCCTGCAATGCTGTTTTAAATTCCGTCCCAGGCTGTAGGCATTTCTGGGCCACATTTTTTGCCCATCCCTATTTACTCTTGAGAAAATGATGGTGAACTGCCTTCTTGAATTGCTGCAGTCCCTGTGGTGTAGGTGGAGGGGAACTTGTAGGAGGTGGTGTTCTTGTGTGTCTGCTGCCCTTGTCCTTCCAAGTGGTAGAGCTCGTGGGTTTGGAAGGTGCTGTCAATGGAACCTTGGGGAGTTGCTGCACTGCACACGCTGGATGTTACCAATTTGAAAAGAACGGGAGAGAAGACAAAGTAAATCGGGAGTGATTAGGGGAACACCGAGCTCAGTTTTAAAAACCTGTAGTTTGCAGGTGCATGTGACGATTGAAGGTGATAGGGAGATCCAGGGTATTGAGAACTTGGTGAAGGAGTTAGAGGAGGAGGCAATGAAATAAATTTTGATCTGAACACGTTCAAGCAAGTGGCAATGTAGGAGTTTGGGAAGGACCAGAAATAGTTCAGCAAGGGAATGATCATTGATTCTGACCATGGCTATTAATTAAGGGTGAGTTTTCCACAGGGGGAAGTGAGCTTCATATCAACAGTAATTTGTTCTTGTTACCAGTAATGTCCTTCATGTAATATGGGTGATTTGAAACTAAAATATTTATTAGAAAGACCACTTGAGCTGCTGGATTTATCTCTTGTACAGATCTTATATGGTTAGTATGGATGGATAGAGCAAATGAATTGACCCATAACAAGTCTGCCTGACTGACACAGCTGTGATATTTTGTAGCAGGTTTTCTTCTATCTGGAACTTGACATTGTCGGGGGACATAACCCCAAAAGGATTCCATTTACTGCGTGGTTTATTCTGCTGTCAGATCTCATTAATCTCTATTGTAAAACATTCATTTTGTCCTTCTCCTCCCCTAAAATCAATCAGGTGCGATACGTGTGGTATAAAGATCTGGCACAAATAGGGTTAACCTGGGACTCAGTACAATACCACACACTGATATAAGAGAACACATAACCCACCCCTTGGATTGCTACCTGAAAAGAGAGAATATGCAAGGTTACGGGGATAAGGCAGGGGGGTGGGACCCAGAACGCTCTTTCAGAGATCTAGTGCAGACTCAACAGGCTGAATGGCCTCCTTTTGCACTGTAAAAAAACTGAGATACTGAGTCAGTCTAGTGTTGGACAGAGCTGTGTGCACAGGCAAGCATGGTGACAGCCCCTAGCTTGGACCCTTAACTGAAGACCAAATGATATCCAATGCCCTACAATAAGGGCCCTCAATGCAAAGCATTTCTGTTCCCAAATTCATGTTATTTTCCACCCATTTTCCTGAAGATGATGATAGTTGAAGATAGTTACTAATAAATTGAATAGGGAATGATAGAAGTTTCTCTACTCTGAGAGTGGTTAACATAAGAACTTAAGAACATTTTTTTTTATTCGTTCATGGTGTCACTGGTTAAGCCAGCATTTATTGCCCATTTCACATTGCTGTGGGTCTAGACTTCACCACATTGTATTTTGTCTGCCACATTCTTCCTTCCCTAAAGGACATTAGTGAACCAGATGGGTTTTTACGGCAATCAGCAATGGCTTCGTGGGCATCATCAGACTTTTAATTCCAGATTTTTATTGAATTCAAATTTCACCATCTGCCCTGGTGGAATTCAAACCTGGGTCCCCAGAGCATTACCCCTGTGTCTCTGGAATACTAGTCCAGTGACAATACCACTCTGCCACTGCCTCCCCATAAATAAGATCAACAGGGGCTATCTGGCCCTTCAAGCCTGTTACATCATTCGTTAAGATCATGACTGATCTTCTACCTCAACTCCACCTTCCTGCACTAACCCCTATCCCTTGATTCCATTAGCATCCAAAAGTCTATTGATCTCTATTTTGAATATATTCAACAACTGAGCATCCACAACCCTCTGGGGTAGAGAATTCCAAAGATTAACAATCCTTTGAGTAAAGAAATTTCTCCTCATCTCATCGCTTAATGGCCGATCCCTTATTCTGAGACTGTGACCCCTAGTTCCAAACTCTAAGCCAGGGAAAACAACCTTTCAGCAACTACCTGTCAAGTCCTCTATACGTTTCAATGAGATTACTTCTCATGTGTGTGAATTTCAGGGATTATAAACCAAGTCTACTCAACCTCTCCTCATAGAAGCATTCCTCCTATCACTGGACTTAGTCGTATTAACCTTTGCCGCACTTCCACTCGGGCAAGTATATCCTTCTTTAGGAATGGAGACTAAACAGAATTACAGTACTCCAGATGTGGTTCAAAAAAACGCTATAAATTGCAGTAAGATTTATTTACTTTTACATTCCAAAAGGCTAACATCTCATTTGTCTTTTTAATTGATTGTTGTATCTACATTTTAACTTTGTGATCCTTGTACAAAGACACCCAGGGTCTTCTGAATAATGGCATTTCTCAGACTCCCACTATTTTAAAAGAAACATTCTGCTTTTTTACTTTTCCTAAGTGGATCACTTCAGGCTTCACCACATTGTATTTTGTCTACCACATTCTTGCCCACTCTCCTATCCTGTCTATATGCCTTTTAAGCTTCTTTGCAATCTCCTCAGTTTGCTGCCCCACATGCCTTACATTGTCAGTCATCGATACATTACACTCAATCCTTTCATCCAAGTCATTGATACAGATTTAAATAGCTACTGATCCTTGGGGTACTCCACTAGTTACAACATACCAACCTTAAAATGACCTGTTTATTTCCCTTCTATTCTGTATTTTAGCCAATCCTCAACCCATGCTAGGCCTCTCACCTGTGTCCGTTCCATTTCTCACACTTCTGTTCTCCTCCCTTCCCCTCCCTCCCAGAGCTACAATAGGGTTCCCTTGCCCTCACCTTCCACCTCATTCTGCCACCTCCAGTATGATGTCACCATCAAACATATCTTCCCCTCCCCTCCCTGTAGATGGATCTGGTTAATTAAGGGTTAACCTGGGATTGAGCACAATACCGCTCAGTGATGTAAGGTGGCACTGGGCCCAGAGCTTAGGTCAGCAGTGTAGACCTAGGTAGCAACGTGTAAAGTCATGCCATGGAGTCCTCTCAATACCTGTACGCTCTAATGTAAATATTACATAGTTCAGCAATGTTAATAAAGACTTCTTGTTAACTTCTACATGACCACCTAACGGTGTTTAAGCAGTGCACACCATGGCTAATAACAACCCAACAACACATGGTGGCAGCTGGAGATCAAAAACCACTTCCTCCATAAAAAGGCTGAAGAAATTAAAAGGACGCTCATCTCCGAAAAGAAGCTCACTCAAGAAGCTGAGAAAACTCACCTGATAAACTCCAGAGACATAAGATCCTGGCAGCAGGAAAAAAAGGCATAAGTTAAGCTCAAGCTAGAGTCTCACTGGATCCCTGTGTAAGCGGTTGCAACAAAACAGAGCTAGCAGCCAGTAGCCTGCAGGGTGAGATACAACCTTTTTAAAGTTTCAGGGAAGCCAGTCTTGTGAACTATTGCTTTGAGAAATCAGTCAGGCAGAAAACTCAGTTGCACATTCATTGCTAGCTTGACCTTTGGCTTGGCACCCCTTCCACATGGGCCCCTGAGTCTGGAGTGTAATAAAAGAGAGAAAAGCCATCAAACACACAGAAACCTCTGTTTAAACGAAAGTCCAAAAAAGTTTGTCTCAAAGCTGAACTGGAAGATCTCAACATGATGTATAGCCAGGCACGACAGCAGACAAGAAAGGCGCTCACCAAACTCGTTGCCTTGAAAGACCCTTTGACAAACTGATATGTATTCCTGGAAAAACACGAGGAGTTGCCAAAGACCTTCAAGGCTACTTCAGAGGAAGCTGTGTTGGAGCCGTCAATAATGACAAATGTACTCACTGATACACAGCTCGAGAAGGCAACAGCGGAACAAGAAAATAAACATTTGACAGAACAGCTACTTCAAGAGCAGATTCAATCACAGTCCAATACCCTTTGGCAACACGACAAAATACAGAACACCTTGAGCAACAGAATGGCAGAACAGGCTCGATGAGACTGTGCCAAATTACAAGATGACTCAAGATGAAGTACTTGAGCTCCACAACAAAAAGGAAAACCTGAAGGACCTTCATATGCTACAAGGATCACTCAAGCCCGAGTTTGTCCCTCAGGGATGTTACAAAGTGAGACAAAATGAATTTACTACCACTCTAAGTGAACTGACAACCCAGTTGTCATGGAAGACTCAAGGATGTTCACTATTCCGGGAAGAAACCAAGAAGTAGAATAATGAGATTGCAGTGCTGAAGGAAATAATTGCACATCTGCGAGGAACCTTGGAACAACATTACAATTCCAAAGAATTACAAACTACAAACAGCTGAAGATCAAGAACATTGAATGGCAAGTGAAGGTTAAAGTTCTCACTAAAGAACGTGAGCTCTTGCAAAATCAATTGGCAAAAGAGTAATCTCAGAATGTGACCTTGAAATGTTGCATAGAGGAAATATACTCTGCCAAGGAAGAGCTGATCACTGGAGAGAACATGTAATGGGGGAGAAACCAGCCCTCAGTTGTAATCCAGTGAAACGGCATCCTCCTGAAGGCTCAACCACAAAGCCATATTTAAAAGGTGACTTTGTTTATAACCTCTCTTATCTGGTCACGGAGCAGCTCTGTCCTTTTCCTTTTCTTGTCCCCACTGTGCAGGAGGTTACCACAGCACCCACAGTAGAGGTGATGCCACAGCCAGACAATTTCCAGAAGAGCCTCCACCTCCACCAGTGACCACTGTGTACTTGGTTGAGATGGCGACCTACACACGGCCCCAGCAACAACCAGCTAGTGCGATGAAATCACTGAGTCCACACAAGCCAGGTAGCAGCCCAACACTCATGGTGCCAAACCACTGCCACTGCAACTCGATCGACTGGGTGTAGTGCAACGCCTGCCAATGGAAAAAGTGCATGAAACCATGACTCCAACCAATAATACACCATCAAGATCAACAGCCCCTCGATCCTACCACTCTCTCAATTGGATGGAAAATGAGACAGCAGGGATACAAGACCTCCAGACTGCCTCAAACCTTGATTTCAAAGACTTGAAGGGGGGGGGGGGGGGTGGTACGAACTCTGCTAATGCATGCTGTTAATGTTGTAATGTTAATCACAAAGTAGTTTAGAGTGAGGATAGTTATAGTTGTAACACCGGAGTTAAGTACAGAAGCCTTATGATAACACATGGCATGAATCAAACTGTAAGTAAGTATGGTCAGTCTATATCCAAGGGATAAAGGCTTGGGGGAAGGTGTAGTTGAAGGGTCTGGTACATGAAGGGTTAACCTTGGACTGAGTACAGTACCACTCATCAATGATGAAATAAGGCACCTAACCTAGAGCTTAGGTCAGCAGTGTAGAGATAGGTAGCAACATGAAAGGACATGCCATGGAGTCCTCTCCATACCTGTATCCTCTAGCAAAAATATGTACATAGTAACTTCTACAAGGCTCCTTAATGGTGTCTAAGCAATACACACCACGGGTATAGACAACCCAACAACACTACCCCTTCAGCATTAAAAGGTCTCAGAACATTGTCCAATCACTAATATGCTACAAACTTCTATCCAATATCTTTTTGAGTTGCTTCACCACATTATTTAAACACTGAGAGCTCTGCATCATTACTCCCAGCTTCCTGTTAACTCCTCCTGATAGTTTCGTTCTATTTACTATTATGACCCAAGTTTTTGATTTATTCCCAATATTTTGTTTTAAAGATTTGTTAAAATTGCATATATAATTGATCTAAACCATTTTCACAAACCTTCAGTTGTCTCTACTGGTCCTTCTGGTTCATTATATATATGTACACATCTGATTTCCCTTTCTCCACCATTGGCAGCTGTGTCTTCAGCTGCCTGAGCTCTAGACTCTGGAATAACCTCCCTAAACTGCCCCAGCTCTCTCTTGTCCTTTAAGATGCTTCTTAAAACCTACCTCTTTGATCAAGGTTTTGGTCACCAGTCCAAATGTCTCCTCATGTGACTTGGCGTCATATTTTTTTGTCTGGAAAGATAGCTCTGAAGCACCTTAGGGCACTTGACTATGTAAAAGCTGCTACATCAATGCAAGTAGTCATGAGCAATTTTGAGCATCTTACGAAATAATTTAGAGTGTTTTAGTATTCAGGTCATTTGTACGAACTTAGAAAATATCCAAGGGCTGGCCCAGTGGAGTACCAGTCAACAGTTCCCCAAATATAAGCCAATAAAAGTATAAAATTAAGTTTTAATTTTTTAAAAATCCACTTCTTCCTTGGATTCAAGTAGGTTTCAGTACCATTATTTTTTTTTATATGCAACCTTGACAAAAGCTTTCTGAAAGTACAGTATAGAGAAGTAGTACTGGGAAAACTAATGGGACTAAAGGCTGACAAGTTCCCAGGACCTGATGGCCTGCATCCAAGGGTCTTAAAAGAAGTGGCTGCAGAGATAGTAGATGCATTTGTTATAACCTTCCAAAATGCTCTAGATTCTGGAAAGGTCCCAGTGGTTTGGAAAGCTACAAATGTAACACCTCTATTCAGACAGAAAGCAGGAAACTATAGGCCTGTTAGCCTAACATCTATCATTGGGAAGATGTTAGAACCCATTATTAAGGAGGTAGCTGCAGGACATTTAGAAAATCATAATACAATCAGGCAGAGTCAACATGGGTTTGTGAAAGGGAAATCGCATTTAACAAATTTATTAGAGTTCTTGGAGGATGTAACAAGCAAGGTGGATAAGGGGAACCAGTAAATGTAATGTATTTGGATTAGCAAAAGGCATTTGACAAGGTGCCACAGGAAAGGTTATATTAATAACTTGGATGTAGGGATGCCATGTGTTGGCAATATGAAGATAGATAGGATAATAATTTATGAGGAGGATACAAAGAGACTGAAAAAGGATATAGATAGGTTAAGTGAGTGGGCAAAAATTTGACAAATGGGAGTATAATGTGGGAAATATGGAGTTGTCCACTTTGGCAGGAAGAATAGAAAAGAATATTATTTAAATTGAGACAATACAGAATGCTGTAGCACAGAGGGATCTGGGTGTCCTTGTGCATGAATCAAAAGTTACCATGCAGGTACAGCAACTAATTAGGAAGACAAATAGAATATTGGCCTTTATTGCAATGGGGGTGGAGTATAAAGTTAGGAAAGTTTTGTTTCAACTGTACAGGGCATTGGTGAGACCACAACTATACTACTGTGTAATTTTTTAGTCTCCTTACTTAAGGAGGGATTTACTTGCATTGGGAGCCATTCAGAGAAGGTTCATTGAGCTGACAGGGTAGGCTGACCAGGTTGAGCCTATACCAATTAGAGTTTAGAAGAATGAGAAGTGATTTTACTGAAGTATAAAAGATTCTGAGGGGACTTGACAGGGTGGATGCTGAGAAGATGTTTTCTTTTGTTGGTAATTTAGAACTAAGGAACACAGTTTAAAAATAAACCGTCTCCCATTTAAGACTTAGAGATAAACAGGAATTTCTTCTATCGGAGGGTCGTTAATCTGTGTAATTCTCTTCTCCAGAGAGCACTGGAGGCTGGGTTATTGAATATATTCAAGGCTGAGTCAGACAGATTTTTGATCATCAAGGGAGTCAAGGGTTGTGGTGGGGGAGGGGGAGGCAGGAAGGTGGAGTAAAGGCAACAAACAGAGCAGTCATGATCTTATTGAATGATGGAGTAGGCTCGATGGGTCGAATGGCTTACGCCTGCTCCTATTCCTTATGATCTTAAGCCATTTAATTGGGACTGACAGATTTAACTTTACTTGCGGCATTATCAAAGTAGTTAAGGGATTTCTTCAAGGCAAATTTGACCTGCCTAAATCTGTTTCTTATTGAGTTATGTGGAACATGCCCCAGATGGTTTCAAGTGAATGTAAAGGGAGGATAAACACACACACACACACACACACACACACAAAACTCTATTTGGCAAAAGTTGCAGCAGATTGGAAAGTCGCAAATTTACTGTCCCTACTCATGAGAGCAGGGAGACAGAAAACAGGAAACTATAGGCTATTAGCCTAATATCTGTCATTGGGAGAATGCTGGAGTCCATTATTAAGGAAACAGTGACCATAACATGGCTGAATTTAGCATTCAGTTTGAGTGAGAAACTTGGGTTGGAAACAACTGAACTAAACTTAAATAAGGGTAATTACAAAGGAATGAGGGCAGAGCTGGCTAGAGTGGACCAGGAAAGGAGTTTAGCAGAAAACATGGTTGATGAACAATGGTGGACGTTTAAGAAAATTGTTCATGACTCACAACAAATATATATCTGAGTAAGGAGGAAGGATTCAAGGAAGGGGAAAAACCAACCATGGTTAACCAAGGAAGTTAAGGATAGTATCAAATTGAAAGAAAAAACATACAATGTGGCAAAGATTAGTGGTAAGCCGGAGGATTGGGCAAGTTTTAAAAACCAACAAAAGATGACCTCAAAAAAATATGGAGAAAATAAAATTGAGGGTAAACTAGCAAGCAACATAAACATGGACAGTAAGAGCTTGTTTAAATATATATATAAAAAAGAGAGGTCAAAGTGAACATAGGCCCCTTAGAAAACCGAGGCTGGGGAAAATAATGGGGGGGTGGGGGGCAGGAAATGGCAGAGGAGTTGAATAAATACTTTGCATCAGTCTTCATAGTAGAAGACACTAATGGCATTCCAAAAATACTAAATAATCAAAGGGGGGAAGGAAATAAATATAACTATCACAAGAGAAAAAGTACTATGGAAACTAATGGGGCTACAGGACGATAAGTCCCCTGGACCTGATGGGTTGCATCCTAGGATATTAAAGGAAGTAGCTACATGGATAGTGGGGGGATGCACTAGTAGTAATCTTCCAAGAATCCTTAGATTCTGGAAAAGTCCCAGAAGATTTAAAAACTGCCAATGTAACAACCTTATTCAAAAAGGGAGGGAGACAAAAACAGGTCAGTTAGCTTAACATCTGCCATTGGGAAAATGTTAAGAGTCTATTATAAAGGATGTAATAGCAGAGCATTTAGAAATACATAATATAATCAAGCAAATTTAGCATGGGTTCATAAAGGAGAAATCATATCTGACAAATTTATTAGAATTCTTTGAGGAGATAACAAGCAGGATAGATAAAGGGGAACCAGTTGATGTAATATAATTGGATTTTCAAAAAGAGTTTGATAATGCACTGCACATAAGGCTACTTAATTAGATAAGAGCCCATGGTGTTGGGGTAGTATATTAGTATGGATAGGGGGTTGGCTAACTAATAGAAGACAGAGACTTGGGATAAGGATGGCAACCTGCAACTAGTGGAGTGCCACAGGGATCAGTGCTGGGGCCACAATTATTTACAATATATATTAATGACTTAGATGAGGGATGAGAATGCACTATCGCCAAGTTTGCGGATGACACAAAAATAGGTGGGAAGGCAAGTGGTGAGGGTGACACAAGGCGTCTACAGAGGGATATAGACAGGTGAAGTGAGTGGGCAAAAACTTGGCAGATGGAGTATAATGTGGGAAAATGTGAGGTTATGCGCTTTGGCAGGAAGAATAGAAGAGCTGAATATTATTTAAATGGAGAAAGGCTGCAGAAAGCTGTAACACAGAGGGATTTTGGAGTCCTTGTGCATGAATTCCAAAAAGCTAACATACAAGTTCAGCAGGTAATAGGGAAGGCAAATGGAATGTTGGCCTTTATTTCAGAGGGAATGGAGTATAAAAATAGGGAAGTCTTGCTAAAACTATACAAGGCACTAGTTAGACCACATCTAGAATACTGTGAACAATTTTGGTCCCCTTATCTAACGGGAAATGTACTAGCATTGGAGGCAGTCGAGAGAAGGTTCACTGGCTATGGAGAGATTTTCTTATGAGGAGAGGTTGAGTAGGTTGAGCCTGTACTCACTGGTGTTTAGAAGGAGAGGCGACCTTATTGAAACATATACAGTTCTTAGGGGGCTTGACAGGATCAATGCTGAGAGGCTGTTTCCCCTTGTGGGAGAGTCTAGGACCAGAGGGCATGATCTCAGATTAAGGGGTTGCCCATTTAAGACAGAGAAGAAGAGGAATTTCTTCTCTGAGGGTAGTGAATCTGTGGAACTCTTTACCGCAGAAGGCTGTAGAGGCTGGGTCGTTAAATATATTCAAGGCTGAGATAGACAGATTTTTAATCAGTAAGGGAATCAAGGTTTATGGGGAAAAGGCAGGAAAGTGGAGTTGAGGTTTATCAGATCAGCCTTGATCTCATTGAATGGCGGAGCAGACTCAATGGGCCCGCCTACTTCTGCTCCTAAGTCTTATGGAAGTAGCAGCAGGACATTTAGAAAACCAGAATTCAATTAGGCAGAGTCAACATGGTTTTAGGAGTATAGGAACATAGGACTTAAGAGTAGACCATTCAGCCCTTCAAGCCTGCTCCACCTTTCAACAAGGTCATGGCTGATGTGGTTATGGTCTCAACTCCACTTTCCTGTTTGTCCCCCATATCTCTTGACTCCCCTGTCTATCAAATATCTGTCTAATTCAGCCTTGAGTAAATTCAATGACCCAGCCTCTATTGCTTTCTTGGGAAGAGAATTCCACATTATAATGACCCTCAGAGAAAAAAATTCTCACTTCTGTCTTAAACAGTGGACCACTTGGTCTTAAACTGTGTCCCCTTGTTCTAGTCTCTACCACAAGTGGAAACATCCTCCCAATATCACACCAGCAAGTCCCCTTGCGATCTTGTATGTTTCAATAAGATCACCTCTCATTCTTCTAAACTCCGATGGGTATAGACCCAATCTGTTCAACCTTTCTTCATAAGATAAGCCCTTCATCCCAGGTATGAGTTGAGTGAACCTTCTCTGAACTGCTTCGAACACAATTATATCTTTTTTTCAAATAAGGAGGTCAAAATGGCATACAGTCAGACCAAAATCTTACACAGCTGCCGTAAAATTTCCCTACTTTTATATTCCATTCTCCTTGCAATGAATGCCAACATTCTAGTGCCTCCTTAAGCACTTGCTGTACCTGCATTTTAACTTTGTGATCCATGTACCAGGACACCCAGTTCCCTTTGTATCACTGAGTTCTGAAATCTTTCTCCATTTGAAGAGTATGTGCTTGCTGCTTTTCTATTCTTTCTGTCAAAGTGGACAAGTTCACATTTCCCACATTCTACTCCATCTGCAGCTGTTTATATCCCTTTGCAGACTCTCTACCTCATCTTGACAACTTACTTTCCTACCCAACTTGATGTCATTGGCAAATTAGCTACCATACATCCGGTCCCTTCATCCAAATCATTGATACACATTATAAATAGTTGATGCAGCACTGATCCCTGTGGTACTTCATTAGTTACAGCTTGCCAACCCAAAAAAGGCCCATTTATTCCTGAGTTAACATTTCAAGTCTGTTCAACTTTTCTTCAGAGTTCTGAAGAAACCGTGTGGACTTGAAACGTTAACTCTGTTTCTCTCTCCACAGATGCTGTCAGACCTCCTGAGTTTTTCCAGCATTTTCTGTTTTTATTTCATGTTTCCAGCATCCACTGTATTTTGCTTTTACCCATTTATCCCTACTCTCTGCTTCCTGTTAGCTAACCAATCCTTTATCTGCGTTAATATGTTACCCCCTACCCCATGTAATCTTATCTTCTGTAGTAAACTTCGATGTGGCACCTCATCAAATGTACCTCATCAAATGTATTCTGGAAATCCAAGAACAGCACATCAACAGGTTCCCCTTTATCCATGTTGCTTGTTACTTCCTCAAAAACTCTTAATAAATTAGTTAAACATGATTTTCCTCTCACAAAAGTTTTCGTAGCACCTTTTCCCTAGTGAGGGTGATTGTTCCTCCCTCCCATCCACCTCCTGATTTTCAAGTATCTTTGGAAAGTTTTCTAAGTCTTCTAAAGTGAAGACAGACAAAAAATACCTGTTTAATACCTCTGCCATTTCCTTGTATTTCATCATCAATTCCCCAGACTCACTCTTTAGATGACCAACACAAGCTTTAATTACTCTTTCCTATCTAAATACTTGTAGAAACTATTACTTTCTGCTTTTATATCACTATCTAGCTTTCTCTTATACTCTACTTTCTCCCTCCATTATTTTTTAGTCATTCTTTGCTGGTTCTTAAAATTTGACCAATCTTCTGACCTAACACTAATCTTTGCAGATTTGTACAGCGTATCTTTCAATTTGATAAATCCTTCTCAAAGAGTCTTTCTTTATCATTGGGATAAACCTTTGCTGAGACTTTTAAATAACTCTGCCCCAACTTTACTGTCCTACCTTTTAACCCAGTTTCCCAATTCATTTTAGTTAGATCTGCTTTCAGACACTTAGAATAACCTTTATTCAGATGTAAAATGCTAGTCTCAGACCCACACTTCTCCCCTTCAAACTGAACATGAACTTCTATCATGTTACGAGCGCTGTTGCCTACAGGCTCCTTTAATATGAAGTCATTAATTAAGCCTTTATGGCTCATTAGCAGGTCCAAAATAGCCTGCGCCTTGAAACAAAAACAGAAAATGCTGGAAAAACTCAGCAGGTCTAACAGCATCTTCAGAACTGAAGAAGAGCCATGCGGACTTGAAATGTTAACTCTGCTTTCTCTCCACAGATGCTGTTAGGCCTGCTGAGTTTTCCCAACATTTTCTGTTTTTGTTTCAGATTTCCAGCATCTTCAGTATTTTGCTTTTATCTAGGCTGCACCCTGGTTGGCTCTAGAATAAACTCCTCTAAGAAATTGTCCTGAATACGCTCCATGAACTCGTTTTCCATGCTACCTTTGCCGATCTGATTCACCCAAACTACCTAGATGATTATTTTTTCTTTAGTCTTTCATGGGATCGGAGTGTCACTGGCAAGGCCAACAATCTTAGCCCATCCCTAATTGCCCTTGAACTGAGTGGCTTGCTCAGCTATTTCAGAGGGCACAATCAACCACATTATTGTGTCTGGAGTCACATGTAGGCCAGTCTGGGTAAGGACGGCAGATTTATTCCCTTGAAGGAACCACATTAGTGAACCAGATGGGTTTTTATGATCATCAATGATAGATTCATGATCATCAATTCTGAGACTAGCTTTCAATTCCAGCTTCAATTTAAGTTTCACCAGCTGCCATGGTGGGATTTGAACCTGTGTCCCCAGAGCATTAACTTGGGCCTCTGGATTACTCGTCCACTAACATTACCACCATCGCTCCATTAAGTCATCTATGATTGTTACAGTACCTTTCTTACACACCTCATTTATTTCTTCCTATATATTCTGTCCTATATAACTATTGGTAGGAGGCCTATAAACTACTCCCACAAATGACCTCTTACCTTCCCTATTTCTTATCTCTACCTAAACTGATTCTATATCTTGCTCTTTCAAGCCAAGGTCATCTCTCACTACTGTACTAATGACATCCTTAATTAACAGAGCTACCCCACCACCTTTTCCTAGCTTTCTATTTTTTCTAAATGTCAAATACCCTTCAATATTCAGGTCCCAGCCTTGGTCACCCTGCAACCATGTCTCTGTAATGGCTATTATTTATTATTAATTATAATATTATTATTTTTATCTGTGCTAACAACATCTATTTTGTTATGAATGCTGCATGCATTCAGGTACAGAGCTTTTAACTCTGCCTTTTTATTATTTTTGCAATTGCTGATCTTACCTGCTGGTGCGCTCTTAAGTTTGCACTCTGTCCCTTCCTGCCATACTGATTATCACTACCCTGTTTTATTACCTCATTGTTTCCCTTTTATTTACTGCATCTCCTCTCACATGATCCCTTCTCCCCACCGTTTAGTTTAAAGCCCTCTCTATCACCCTGGTTATACAACGTGCCAGAACACTAGCCCCAGCACAGTTCAGGTGGAGACTATCCCAGTGGCACAGCTCCCACTTTCCCCAGTTCTGGTGCCAGTGCCCCAAGAATTGAAACTCAGTTCTCCCATACCAGTCATTGAGTGATGCATTCATCTCTCTAATCTTACTTACCTTATGCCAATATAACAAAGGCAAAATGCTACAGATGCTGGAGGTCTGAAATAAAAAACAAAAAAGTGCTGGAAAAACTTAGCAGATCTGGAAGCATCTGTGGAAAGAGAAACAGAGTTAACATTTTGAGTCCAAAATGACTCTAGAGAACTGAAGAGCAGAAATGCCAATACCCTATGCAATTTGCTCATAGCTCAGGTAATAACCCAGAGACTATCACCTTTGTTTTTTAATTTAGCCCCTCGATGTTCATGATTCTGGAACAGAGCCACTTTTCTAGTCCTGTCTATGTCTTTGGTATCCATATGGACCGTAACAACTGAATCCTCCCCCTCACACTGCAAGCACCTCTCCAACCCCCAGCAGACGTCCCAAACCTTGGCACCAGGCAGGAAACACAGCCTTCCGGACTCTCTCTCTCTCGGCTGCAGAGAACGGTATCTAACCCTCTGACTATACTGGCCCCTACTACCATCACATTCCTTTTAACTCACCCCTCCCACTTGAATGGCTTCCCGTACCACAGTGCCATGGTCAGTTCGCTCAGCCATACAGGCTGCAAGAACCTTGAACCTGTTGGGCAATTGCGAGGGCTGAGTCTCCTCCACTTCTACTTTCTGGGTTCCCACAACTGCCTCATTCGCATTCACACCTTCCTGTCCGTGACCATGGATAAATATGATGACCTTATCCTAGAGGCCGTGACCGCCTCCTGGAATAAAGTGCCCAGGTAACTTTCTCCCTCCATTATGCATCACAGTGCCTGCAGCTTCGTCTCCAGCTCAGTGACTCTGAGCTGAAGCACCTCAGGCCACAGTCACTTACTGCAGATGTTTGCGCCCTGGGTCACACGGGTGTGGCGATCCCACGTCCTGCAGGCACAACACATCACCTGCCCTGCCATCTTTATGTTGACTTTCTAAATTAATTTATAATAAACCTTACAAATTCCAATATGCTTTATTACTGCTTGTAAACTTTACTCCTAATAAATTACACAGGGTTTCAAAGATAAACAAGCAAAATACTCACCAACCAATCACTTCCTTGTTTCCCTGTGACATCAGGCTTTGATTTTTTTTTCAGTCCACAAGATGGCTAGCCTTGAAGGTCTCACCAGGTCCATGCTCTCTCTCTCTCCCCTTTGTCCCTCTTTAAGCACTCGCCTGGTCCGCGCTCTATCTCTCCCTCTCGTGCCTCTTTAAGCTTTAACTGGGTCTGCTCTCTCTCTCGCTCACCCCCTCATGCCTCTTTAAGCTCTTGCCAGGTTCGCTCTCTCTCTTGCCCTCATGCCTCTTTAAGGTCTCACCAGGTCTGCTCTATCGCTCCCCTGCTCACCTCTTTAAGCTCTCGCCGGGCCCACTCTCTCTTGCTCCCCCCTTTGCATTTCTTTAAGCTCTCACAGGTTCCACTCTCTCTGTCACTCCCCTTCACGCCTCTTTTAAAGTCTTGCCGGGTCTGTGCTCTCTCTCACCCCCTCACGCCTCTTCAAACTCTCGCCAGGCCCTGAAAGGGAAACTGTGTTTGATAAATTTATTAGCATTCTTCAAGGATGTAACAAGCAGGATGGATAAAGGGGAACCAGTAGATGAAGTGCATTTGGATTTCCAAAAGGCATTCAATAACGAGCCACAGGAAAGGTTACTGCACCAGAGCTCATGATGTCGTGGGTAATATATTAGCACAGACAGAGGTCTGGCTAACATGAAACAGAAAATCGGGGTTAAGTGGGTCATTTTTAAGTTGGCAAACTGTTACTAGTGGGGTGCCACAGTGATCAGTGCTGGTGTCTCAACTATTTACTATGTATTGATGACTTGGATGAGGGGGCCAAATGTATTCTAGCTAAATTTTCTAACATGCAGGTAAAACAATAAATTAGGAAGACAAATGGAATGTTGGCCTTTACTGCAAGACAGATGTAATATAAAAGTAGGGAAGTCTTGCTACAATTGCATTGGTCAGACCAGACCTGGAGTACTGTGTACAATTTTTGGTCTCCTTACTAATGGAAGGATATACTTATGACTGGGTGCTTAGGAAGGAAATATGAAAGTGTGAGATTTTGTGGCGACCCTGAGAAATATGTACCACTATCACCAGATATGTACAAGGAGAGGCAGACAAGAGTAAGAAGCAGTGTGGGAGATACAGAAAGTTTCAAAGTCAAAATCAATTACATCATGGACAATGGGGTTGTCCTATGAGGAAAGGCTGACCAGGTTGGGCCTAAACTCATTAGAGTTTGGAAGAACGAAAGACGACCTTATTGAAACATAAGATTCTGAGGGGGCTTGACAGGGTAGATGCTGAGACGATGTTTCCCCATGTGGGGGAATCTAGAACTAGGGGGCATAGTTTCAGAATAAGAGGTCCCCACTTAAGATGGAGGTGAGGAATTTCTTCTCTCAAGAGTGTTGTGAACTTTTTAAATTCTCTACCTCAAGAGCTGTGGAGACTGAGTCAATGAATATGTTCAAGGCTGAGTTAGATCCATTTTTGATCGACAAGGGAGTCAAGTTTATGGGGGACAGGAAAGTGGAGTTGAGGCCATGATCTTATTGAATGGTGGAGCAGGCTTGAGGGGCCGAATGGCCAACTCCTGCTCCTATTTCTTATGTTCTTATCCATCAAGCATACACATGGCATTAACATTACCCCCACAACACACAGGGGGAAGCATGTATAACAGTCTTTCATTGGCAATGCCAACCAGGCTTGGGGTATTCATTGAAGTTTTATCATATGACTTCCCTCCCCCACATCAATGTTCTCTCTTAACTGTCCTTTGCTGCATGGCTTTGTTTTTTGAAGTGTGGGATCACTTTAAAATGACTGTGAGGCCGTGCATGTGCACAACTTGAAGGGACTGCTTCTAGTGAATGGTCAGTTTGCCCAGTGCAGCAAGTTCTGGACTGTTATGCACTTCTGCAGATAAAGGGAATGGGGCTTTGCACTCCTCCCAGCAGTGTACTGCCTCGCCACAGCCACTTGGAAAGGGAGAACAGTTTGTTACCCACACAGATCAATCTTGACTGCGACGTAGAATTCTCCAGATCATCATTCAACACATCTGGTCTATGCCAGTGTTTATACTTCACACAAGCCTCCTTCCATCCCGCTTCATCACGTGCTATCCTTTTATTCCTTTATCCCTCGTCACCCTTTAAATTCATCAATGTTATTTACCTTAACTGCTCCCTGTAGTGTCGAGTTCCATATTCTCTGGGTAAAGAAGTTTCTCCTGAATTCCTTATATTCATTAATTACTATCTTATATTTCTGGCCCCTTACTCTGGTCTCCCCAGTGGTGGAGGCATCTTCTCCATGCCTAAGATACTGAATTCTTTCGTGATCTTAATGACCTCTATAAGGTCACACCTCAGCCTCTTTTCTAGAGAAGGAATTCTTTTGCCATCTCAATTACTAATGCGGTCAAAGGAAACCGGAAAAATGAAAAGCAGAATTTTGTCTATTGATTTTTCCTGCCTCAGACAGTTCTCCTGGAGATTAACCTTCAATTCCTGGAGACTCCAGGGCAATCCTGGAGGGTTGGCAACCCTATCTTCCACACTTTACCTTCAAAGCAACAGAGATATATAAAAAAAAACGCAAAACATCAGAGGTTTCATTGTTACATCAAAAAATAGCCATAAATAAAACTTTATTCTTTCAGTTCCTTCACAAGCCTCATGACGTCATTTTCCTGGGGCGGGGGGGGGGGGGGGGGGGGGGGGGGGGGGGGGGGTGGGTGGGTGGGTGGGTGAAGGGGGGATTGGGGGGGTGGGGAGGGGGGAGAGAAGAAGGTCAGCACCCACACCTCCAATATTATTGGCTGTCATAAAGAGTAATTAGGAAAGAATAAAATTCAGCAGACGAGATTATGGTTCTTTGAAAAAAAGAATTGATAGCGAATTAACACTCTTACAGAAACCTGCTGGCGGGAACAGGGGTGCAGAGGAGAGGGAAACCTCTTGTTTCAAAAAGTTCAATTCTTAATTTAAACATCTGTTTCTTTTCTTTCCTCTCTCGCTCCTCCATCATCGCCATCTCCTCCGGTTATGCCCAAAGCATCATGCGCAGAGCTGTGTCCACTGTCAGTCTTGCTGTTTGGAAGTTCATTTATGGTAATGGATGCCTCAGTTGCTGTTAATTTTTTTTTATTTATTTTTTAAAAACGGGTAAAATCTATAGCAGCAGCAAGCAAATTCTGTGACGGGAAGGCAAGGGTTATATCTCAGAACGGAAAAAACAAATTTAAATGAAAGATGTCCTTGTTGGTTGTAACGTGCTCCCCCAAAAAGAAAAAAAATATATATATAATCCCGTGTTTCTTTTCATCTGCCGTCTGCGGGAGTTCGACTGAGAGATGCCATTACACGAGCAAAGCGCTCGCAGAGTTCATGCGTGGAGAAGGATGGCAGTTTTGGCGGCTCACGGAAAGCTTTGATCTCAGTCGAGCAGTCCAGCAGCTTTGGCAGGAAGTCGGTCAGCTTCTCTTGTAAGTTGGCTGCGAAAGGGAGTGAGAGGGGCAAGAATTATTATTTATTTTAAAAGAAAAACGAAATTGCCAGTGCACTTCCCGTACGTGTCGCAATGCTTTCCGTCACAATTCGGAGACCTGCCTTTAACCTGTCCACCGACTCACCTGAGCAGCACCACAGCAGGTGGGCTTAATACCGATAATGCAAATCTGATGCCTGTGCGCATTTCACTAACAATAATGTGCATTTATATAACACATTCAACATCATCAGATGCCCCAAGATAATTCACAGGAGCCTGGTTCAAAAGCTATTACATTTCTAACTTTTCCTGGTTCTGATGAAAGGTCACAGGTCTGAAATGATAACTCTTGTTTCTCTCTCCACAGATACTGCCAGGCCTGCTCAATGATTCCTGCGTTTTCCATTCTTATGGCACTTCGACATTGAAGTATAGGCAGAGGCACTGGGAACAAGAAATCCCCATGCTTCAACCAACTCTACCTCTCTGCTTCCTAAACTGTCATAACCATCACTCTTGCCATGGCTTAGCGCTAGCACTCTTGTCTCTGAAATAGAATCTGGTTGGGGGTGAGGTCCCACTCCAGAGGCATGAGTATAAGATCCAGGCTGACAATACAGTGCAGCACTGAGAGAGTGCTGCACTTTCAGCAATGCCGTCTTTCGCTTGACTCATTAAACTGAGGCCCTGTCTGAGCTCTAGGGTAGATAAGATGATCCCATGGCACTCTTTCAAAGAAAGACGAAACAGGAGCAGGAGTAGGATATTCAGCCCTTGGAGTCTGCTCTGCCATCCAATAAGATCATCGACTTCAGCAGCATTTTCTGGTCCTATCCCCATATCCAGCGATTCCCATAGTGCCCAAAAATCTCAACAATTGAGCATCCACAGTATTCAGAGATAGAGAATCCAAAGATTCACAGTCCTCTAAGTGAACACGTTTCTCATTTCAGTCCTAAATTGCCAACGCCTTGTCAAGAGTGTGCCCCCTCATCAGCCAGGGGAAACAGTCGTCAGCATCTACCCTGTCAAGCTCCTAAGAATTTTATATATTCCTTAGCTACTGACTCCAACCCTCTCCATGACAACCTTCTGAGACTAAACCAGGTTGTTTGCAAACTTGATGTCATATTTGACCCTGAGATGAGCATCTGGCCACATTTTCACCTTCATAACAGTGCTCGACTTCACTCCCGTCTCAGCTCATCTGCTGCTGAAACCATCATTCATGCATTTGTAACCTCTATAGTCGACTATTCCAAAACACCCCTGTAGCTGGGGGTAATTAATTCATTAATTAATGGGGTTAATTGGCAAAATTAATTCATGGAATATGGGCCTTACTGGCTGGGCCAGTATTTATTGCCCTTGAGAAGGTGATGATGAACCTCCTTGAACCGCTTCAGTCCATGTGGTGTAAGTATATCCACAGTACTGTTAGGGAGGGAGTTCCAGGATTTTGACCCAGCAACAGTGAAGGAACGGCGATATATTTCCAAGTCAGGGTGGAGAGTGGCTTGGAGGAGAACGTCCAGGTGGTGGTGCTCCCATGTACCTGCTGCCCATGTCCTTCTGGATGGTAGCAGTTGTGGGTTTGGAAGGGCCTGTCTAAGGAACCTTGATGAGTTTCTGCAGTGCATCTTGTAGATGGCACACACTGCTGCTACTGTGCGTCGGTGGTGGAGGAAGTGCATGTTTGTGGATCGGGTGCCAATAAGCAAGCTGCTTTGTCCTAGATGGTGTCAAGCTTCTTGAGTGTTGTTGGAGCAGCACTCCTCCAAGCAGGGGTAGAGTATTCCAACACACTCCTTGTGCGCCTTGTAGATGGTGGACAGGCTTTGGGGAGTCAGGTGGTGAGTTATTCACCACAGAATTCCTAGCCTCTGACCTGCTCTTGTAGCCACAGTATTTATATGGCTAGTCCGGTTCAGTTTTTGGTCAATGGTAGCCTCCCATGAGTGGGAGGCGATGTCGTAGTGATATTGTCGCTGGACTGGTAATCTAGAGACCCAGGGTAATAGTCTAGGGAACCGGGTTCGAAATTTGAATTCAATAAAAGTATAAAAAACCATAAAACCATTGTTGATTGTTGTAAAAAACCCATCTGGTTCACTAATGCCCTTTAGGGACGGAAATCTGACGTCCTTACCTGGTCTAGCCTACCTGTGACTCCAGAGCCACAGTAATATGGTTGACTTTTAAAAATGCCTCTGAAATGGCCTCAGTTGTCACCACCACTTACAAGGGATGGGCAAACATTGATGGCCCAGCCAGCGAAGCCCACATCCCGTGAATGAATTTTTAAAAAAAGTTCATAGTGGGGGAATTCAGCGATGGTAATGCCTTTGAATGTCAAGGGATGTGGTTGTCTTGTTGGAGATGGTCATTGCCTGGCACTTGAGTGGCGTGAATGTTACTTCCACTTGTCAACCTAAGTCTGGATGTTATCCAAGTTCTGCTGCATTTGGACATGAACTGCTTCAGTATTTGAGGAGTCACAAATGATGCTGAACATTGTGCAATCATCAAGTGAACATCCCCATTTCTGACCTTATGATGGAGGTAAGTTCATTGACGAACCAGCTGAAGATGGTTGGGCCTAGGACACTACCCTGAGGAAATCCTGCAGAGATGTACTAGGACTGAGATGACTGACTTCCAACAACCACAACCATCTTCCTTTGTGCTAGGTATGACTCCAACCAGCGGAGAGCTATCCCTCTGAATCCCGTTGACTCCAATTTTGGCAGGGCTCCTTGATGCCACACTCCTTGATGTCAAGGGTAGTCACTCTCAACTCACCACTGGAGTTCAACTCTTTTGTCCATGTTTAAACCAGGCTGTAATGAGGTCAGGAGCTGAGTGGCCCTGGCGCAACCCAAACTGGGTGTCAGTGAGCAGGTTATTGCTAAGCAAGTCCTGCTTGATGGCACTGTTGATGACCCCTTCCATTACTTTACTGATGATCGAGAGAAAACTGATGGGGCGGTAATTGGTCAGGTTGGATTGTCCTGTTTTGTGTGTACAGGACTTACCTGGCAATTGTCCACCATTGGGTAGATGCCAATATTGTAGCTGTAGTAGAACCGCTTGGCTAGGCAGGCAGCAAGTTCTGGAGCACAAGTCTTCAGTATTATTGCTGCAATATTGCCAGGGCCCATAGACTTTGCTGTATCCAGTGTCTTCAACCATTTCTTGATATCACATGGAGTGAATTGAATTGGCTGGAGACTGGCATTTGAGATGCCTAAGGACCTCTGGAGAAGGCTGAGATGGATCACCCACTTGGCATTTCTGGTTGAAGATTGTAGCAAGTGCTTCAGCCTTATCTATTGCACTGATATGCTAGGCTCCTCCATCATTGTGGAGCCTCCTCCTCCAATGAGTTGTTTAATTGCCCACCACCACCATTCATGACTGGATGTAGCAGGCCTGCAGAGTTTAGATCTGATCTGTTGCTTGTGGAACCGCTTAGCTCTGTTGATCACTCGCTTGCGTTGTAGCTTAACCAGATTGGCACCTCATTGTTAGGTATGCCTGGTGCTGCTCCTGGCATGCCCTCCTGCACTTTTCATTGAGCCAGGGTTAATCTCCTGGCTTGGTGGTTATGGTAGAGTGGGGGATATGCCATGCCATGAATTTACAAATTTTGGTTGAGTATAATTTTGCTGCTGCTGATGGTCCATAGATGGTTGCCCACCTTGAGTTGCTAGATCTTTCTGAAGTCCATCCCATTTAGCACAGTGGTAGTGCCACACAACAGAATGGAGAGGATCCTCAATGTGAAGATGGGACTTCGTCACCACAAGGACTGTGCAGTGATCACTCCTACTGATGCTGTCATGGACAGATGCAACTGCAACAGGCAGGTTGGTGAGGATGAGGTCAAGTATGTTTTTCCCTCTTATTGGTTGCCTCACCACCTGCCACAGGTCCAGTCTAGCAGCTATGTCCGTTAGGACTCGACCAGCTCAGTCAGTACTGGTGCTACTAAGCCACTCTTGATAATGGACATTGAAGTCCCCCACCCAGAGTACAGTTGGTGCCCTAGCCACCCTCAGTGCTTCCTCCAAGTGGTGTTCAACATGGAAAAGTGCTGATTCATCAGCTGAACAGGGGTGGTATGTGGTAATCAGCAGGAAGTTGCCCATGTTTGACCTGATGCCATGAGACTGAATTCCTGATTTTTATTGAATTTAAATTTCACCATCTACTGTGGTGGGATTTGAACCCGAGTCCTCAGAGCATTCCTCTGGGTCTCTGGATTATTAGTCCAGCAACAAAGCAATTAAGCCACCACCTCCCCTCTCCGTAAATTCAGGTTACCCAAAACTCTGCTGACCATGTCCTCACTTGCACCGTCACATTAATCTGTTCTCAAGCCCACATTGGCTTCCAGTTGAGCAAGATATTTTAAAATTCTTACCCTTGTTTTCAAATCTCTCTATGTCCTTGCCTCTTCCTATTTTCTGTAATCTCCTCTAGGTTCACCTAGCCTCTGAAATATCTGCACACATCTAACTCTGGCCTCCTGAGCACTCCACCACTGGTGGCTGTGCCTTCAGTTTCCCAGGCCCTAAGCTCTGGAATTTCCTCCCTAAACCTCTCCACCTCTCTTTCCCCCATTGAGGTGCTCCTTAAAACTTAGCACTTTGGTCAAGCTTTTGTATATCTGCCCTAATGTCTGCTTATGTTGTTCGGTGTCATATTTTGTTTTATAATGTTCCTATGAAGCACCTTGGGAGGTGTTATTACATTAAAGGTATATAAATATAAATTGTTGTTGTTTCTATGAGGAACCTTCTCAATATTCTAAACTCCGGAGCATAAAGGCCCATTCTACTCAATCTCTCCTCACCGGATAGTGCTCTTGCTCCACGAATCAATCCAGTAAACTTTGGATGCTCCCCCTCTAAGTCAAGAATATCCTTCCTTAGTGGCAGCTTTTCTCTGGTGTCCTGGTCAATAATTATCCCTTAACTGATATTACTGAAAGAGATGTAGATGCGTGTGGAAACCGGTTGCTGTGTTTCCTACGTTACACCAGTGCCCACAATTCGAATAGTCCTTTACTGCTGCTGAAGCGTTTGGGCACTTCTTGATGTCTGAAAGGTGCTGGAGAGATGCAAATCTTTTCTTTAATCATAAAAATACCTGAAGTATCTATTTAAAAATAACCAGAAGGTATGACTTTAAGCTGAAGGCAGGATTACCTCTGGTAACTCTGGTTCCCCCGTGTTCTAACCTCTACATCAGCTGACTACATTTGGTCATAACTCCCAGTATCCATACTACTTCCTCTTGTCACAACCTTTCAGCAATATTAACAGTATTCAATGTTATGTAAAAACTCATAATGAGAATTCCTTCGCCTGACACAGTGTCATAAAATTAAAATGCAATTTTCAGGATGTGGGCATTGCTGGCAAGGCCAACATTTTATAGTCTGTCCCTAGCTGTCTTTGAGAAAGAAGCGGTGGGCCGCCTTCTTGAAATGTGCTGCGATTCCACACGATAAAGGTGATGCTGGAGTGCTATTAGATAGGGAGTTCCTGGATTTGGACCCAATGGCTGATATATTTTGAAGTTGGGGCTGGTGTATGTGAATTGGAGGGGAACTTGGGGATTTATGGTGCTCCGTATCCCAGCTGATGCTCAAGGAGCGCTCCCACCTTCCCTGTTCCCCATTCTTTGCTCATCGCCTGCTGAATATACTTCAGGCTCACTGCTCTGCAGCACATGTATCAACAACCCTATTTCCTTCACCCCTCTACAGTACGTAGATGAATTGTCTTTCTAATATCACTATGAGCTTATGTTTTTATACCCCGTAACTTTTATTTCTGATTACTGACCAATCGCAGACCAGTCAGCACCAAGCAACATGTCTTATTCGTAAGCATCAAAATGTCGGAACAATAGACTTTACCCACAGTTACAGCTAATAGCAATATTTGCTTTTATATATACATCTAGTAATATTTTCAGCATTAGGGGCAAACATATGCTGTTATCCTTTAAAGCAGCTTTTACCAGAATATTTCTCAGTACATTGACAATCTCAACAATTTTAATCACGGGCAATTCTTAACTGATCAGGATGAGTTTTTAATTCAATAGGCCCTTTGTTGCTTTATCCCATGCTTGTTTTCTTGCTTTATACATCTCTGTGATATAAATACCATCTTGCTTCATCTATTTAATACATCATTCAACTATACATATTTCAGGACAAATTTCATCTGACACATTTTCAGATTAGTGAGTCTTAAAACCAGAGAATCTTACAGAACAGAAAAAGGCCATCGTATCGGTGCTGGATCTTCTAATGAACTGTCCGATTTAGTCCCACATCCTAGCTTTTTCCCCACAATCCTGTCAACCAGACTTCTTCAAGTGCATGTCCAAATGTTTTTTTCAAAGTCTCACTCAATCTGATTCTACCACCCTTTTAGATAGCGTGATCCAGATCTTAAGGATTCTCTGGATGGAATATTTTTCCATCTCCACCCTAGTTCTTTTGCCAATTAGTTTAAATCTATGACCTCTGGTTACTGATCCATTTGCCTGTAGAAAGAGTTTCCCCCTTCTTCCCCCTCATAACTTTGAACGCTTGATTTTAAATCTCAACTTAAAAAAACTCCTTCCTTTTCCCCTGCACCCCCAATACTTCATTAAAAATACACTCTTCATTATTCTACATCTTTGCTAGCCATTCATCACTACAATGAATATGGGAACAATTTGAGAGCCTTGCATATTATCTTAAACGTATTTGCTAAATAAAAGTCAAAGAGCATCACATAGGATATATGGCACAGAAAAAGGCCATTCAACCCAGCCAGCCCATGTTGATGTTGAGCTTTGAGCCTCCTCTCATCATCTCAACTAAATCTACCACTGTAACACTCTATTCCCTTTCTCCATCCCCTTGTATGCTTGTCCAGTTTCCCCTTACACTATTCGCGTCAACCGCATCTTGTGGTAGCGAGTTCCACATTCTCACAACTCTTTAAGGTAAGGAAGTTTCTTCTGAATTCCCTATTGGATTGTTTGGTGACTATCTTACATTGAAGGCCTCTAGTTATGCTCTTCCGCACAACAGGAAACATTTTCTCTGTACCTCCTCCATCAAAATCTTTCATTATTTCAAAGGCCTTTATTAAGTCACCCCTCAGCCTTCTTTTTTCAAGGGAAAAGAGACCTAGTTTTTGCACCCGCTCCAGTGCCTCTATATTTTTTTTATAATATGGTGATCAGAGCTGCATGCATTACACAAAGTGTGGTCTAACCAAAGTTCAATGTAGATTTAGCATAACTTCCTTACTTTTCAATTCTATCCTTCTAGAAATAAATCCTAGGGCAGGATTTAATGTCCCGTTTGGCCAGCCAGCGTGAAATCACGGTTGGGGGTCAATCGCAGGTACCGGGCCATTTCCTGGCCACTCTCTGGCCCGCCTGACAACCCGAAATTCCTGCTCCTATTGTTTGGTTCGCTTTTTTTTAAAATGGCCTTGCTAACTTATGGCACAACTTTTAGTGGTTGACGTATTTATACTCTGAGATCCCTTTGTTCCTCTACCCCACCTAGACTCGCATCTTCCAAGTAATAAGTGACCTCCCTATTCTTCCTACCAAGTCTTCCATGGACTGCCCATGATACTTCCAACTCTGATCTATTAGCACGTGTGTTTAATTAAATAGTTATTTTTATGTTTAACAAAATAACCTTATATGACAGTGGAACCAGAATGTCTGCTATACCTCAAGCACAAGGAAAAGCCCTATTGAATATATCCTGCGCTTTTTTGATTGTTTTTATATCCTCATAAAGGAACTGCAGACAATACCCCAGTTACAGCTTAACTAAACTCTAGTACGAATTCAACATTAATGCTTTGTTTTTACATTCTACGCCTCGAGAGTGCGAGAAGCAATGGGGCCATTAACAGCCAGAGAATGAGAAAGCAGAGGGGCTATTAACAGTGACAGAGTTGCGAGAAGAGCAGCGGGGCCATTAACAGTGAGAGGGTGCGAGAGGAGCAGCAGGGCCATTAACAGCGAGAGAGTGAGAGAGCAGCACAGCCATTAACAGTGAGAGGGTGCGAGAGGAGCAGCGAGGCCATTAACAACGAGAGAGTGAGAGAGCAGCAGGGCCACTAACAGTGAGAGAGTTGTAAGAGGAGCAGTGGGGCCATTAACAGTGAGAGAGTGAGAGAAGCAGTGGGGTCATTAACAATGAGAGTGCGAGAGGAGCAGCGGGGCCATTAACAACGAGAGAGTGAGAGAGCAGCAGGGCCATTAAAAGTGAGAGAGTTGTGAGAGGAGCAGTGAGGCTATTAACAGTGAGGGAGTGAGAGAAGCAGTGGGGCCATTAACAATGAGACAGCTAGAGGAGCAGTGGGGCCATTAACAATGAGAGTGCGAGAGGAGCAGCAGGGCCATTAACAGTGAGAGAGTGAGAAAAGAGTGAGAGACCATTAAAGAGCATGAAGAGAGAGGCGAGAGATCATTAAAGATTGCAGAGAGCAGCTGATTGGTGAGTAGGATTGATGAGTATTTCTAGTCTTCAAAGTAAAAATAAGGTCCTTAGTTTGTGTTTAGGTCTCTAGTCTTTTTCTCTTTTTCTTAAAAATAGCTAGTTAAGAATAAGATCGATACTGGTATGTAAAAAAAATTACAATAAAGTGTAAA